>NC_087358.1:5397788-5700819 GCF_030014295.1 Loxodonta africana | reverse complement strand
GTTCCTCATCCATGTTCGAAGCGGGGCACGCCTGGATGTGACCGTAATATTTCCACCTCAGGATGGGAGCCTAACTTCGGAGAACCTTGGCTGATGAGGATGTTTTCTGTTCTGCTCATTCCTGCCCTGCTTATTCTGTGAGGAATAAACACATGTTGGTCATGCCATCAGAGCAGTGCTCCAAATGGTCCTTCGCACTTACAACTTGCCAACTCAGCACATTGCACCTGGTATCCTGCCATTAGATTAAGGAATAACCACTAGAATCTGAAAAAGGATTCCTGGTGGCACAATAGTTAAGCGCTCAGCTGCTAACTGAAAGGTCAAAGGTTTGAACCCACCAGCCGCTCCTTGGGAGAAAGATGTGGCAGTCTGCTTCCATAATGATTACAGCCTTGGAAACCCCATGGGGCAGTTCTTCCCTGTCCCATAGGGTTGCTGTGAGTCAGAATCAACTCAAAGGCAAAGAATTTTAGAATCTGACAGTGTCTACTGAGGGATATCCAGCTCTCCTTGCTTGTTTGTACCCACTGAGGACTCAAAATCAGACATTGTATGCTTTTTTTCAGTGTGGCATATAGTGTGGTTTGTCAAGATTGGGATCCAGTTTCCATGAAATACCAGTAAGATAACATCTTTAAACTTGAGTTTCCTCATCTAGAGACAATGTTAGCATCTTCCTCATGAGGCTGTACGAGTCTAATAGATATTTGTAAAGTGCTTAAAAGGTAGTGCCAAAGGCATAACGAACACCCCCAGACAATGTTAGCTGTTGTTGTGATTGCTCTTAGGACAGCAGATAGCTGGACAATAGTCAGGAATGCAGGAAGTGGTGACTGCAAGTTTTTAAGACAATACAGATTATATTCTGACTGGGAAACAATGGGGCTGTGCTCAGATTCTGGAAATATCCCACCAGGTTCACAAATGAGTCTCCTTGGTATCTCAATATTATAAGAGAACAAGGTGCCAGAAAGAGGGATATTCTCATAGTCCATGTAGATATGGCTTTTGGCGTAGGATCCCGGGCCAGGCCTCAGGCTATCTGTTGGGTTAGTCCATGGAAGAGACATAGGAAGGGAAGAAAAGAGAAAGAAAGGCAAGAGAGGGCCTGGGTGGAAAGGAGTATACCTGGAGGAGCTGTCCACAGAAATCTTGCTGGAAGGGTGGTGTTAAGCCACAAATTAAGGTATGGTGGTTTGAAGGTAGAGAACTATGGGAGATATGTTGCTAAACTAAGATAGCCACAAACTAAGAGAGAGGTGAGTGGGATAAGGAAAGAAAGATGATCAGTATGAGCCTAATGGAGATGGAATAAGGTATGGGTAAGACTCATTGGAATGAATCCCGTGGGTCCTGAGCTTCAGTGGAGGAAGAACACCACTCTTATCACATGAGGATTGGAAATATCAGTACTGGACTGGAGGCAGGTCCTTAAAATGAAAGAATCCACCAGCAACCACTTGTCCAAAATGTTAAGTTGTTGTTAGGTGCCATTGACTTGGTTCCTACTCATAGCGACCCTGTGTACAACACAACAAAACACTACCGGTCCTGTGCCATCTTCAAAATCGTTGATATTTGAGCCCATTGTTGCAGCCAGTGTGTCAGTCCATTTCGTTGAGGGTCTTCCTCTTTTTCTCTAGCCCTCTACTTTACCAAGCATGATGTCCTACCTTACCAAGCATGATGACTGGTCCCTCCTGATAACATGTCTGAAGTAAGATGAAGTCTCGCCATCTTCATTTCCAAGGAGCATTCTGGCTGTACTTCTTCCCAGGCAGACTTGTTTGTTCTTCTGGCAGTCCATGTTATATTCAATATTCTCTGCCAACACCATAATTCAAAGGGATCAATTCTTCTTCAGTCTTCCTTACTCATTGCCCAACTTTCCCATGCATATGAGGCGATGGAAAATATCATGACTTGGGTCAGACGCACCTTAGTCTTCAGAGTGACATCATTGCTTTTGAACATTTTAAAGAGCTCTTTTGCAACAAAATTTGTCCAGTGCAGTACATCATTTGATTTCCCGACTGCTGCTTCTATGAGGATTGATTGTGGATCCAAGCCAAATGAAATCCCTGACAACTTCAATCATTTCTCTGCACATCCTGATGTTGCTCATTGGTCCAGTTGTGAGAATTTTTGTTTTCTTTATGTCTAGGTGTAATCCATACTGAAGGCTGTAGTCTTTGATCTTCAAAAATCAAAGTCTGTAGTCTGAAGATGTTAGGGAGTAACATCTATTGAAAGACTCCCTCTCTTCTGCAGAGTGGCTTGACAGTACTCTTAGACTGCACCTCCCCAGTTTTGGTATTAAAAACCATCATGTTTTTAATATACCCTTGGGATGGTTAGAAAAATGAAGGTGAAGAGATTAAAAACCTTTCTAGCTAGTCAGAAAGAGTTTCATGAAGAAAGTGAGAGGGGAAATTTTTTTAGTAAGAAAAACAAAGGTAGATTGATTACCAAAAGAGAACTCTGTTCCAGATGTGAAGAAAAGGTTGGGAGAAGGTTGGTGTCTTAGTTATCTAGTGCAGCTATAACAGAAATACCACAAGAGGATGGCTTTAACAAAGAGAAATTCATTTTCTCACAGCTTAGTAGGCTAGAAATCCAAATTCAGGGTGTCAGCTCCAAGGGAAGGCTTTCTCTCTCTGTTGGCTCAGGAGGAAGGTCCTTCTCATCAACCTTCCCCTGGACTAGGAGCTTCTTGGCACAGGAACCCCAGGTCCAAAGAACACACTCTACTCCCGGCACTGGTTACTTGGTGGTATGAGGTCCCTCGTCTCTCTGCTTGCTTCTCTCTTTTGTATCTCAAAAGAGATAGGCTCAAGACAAAGTCCAGTCTTGTAGATTGAGCCCTCCCTCATTAACATGACTTCCCCTAGCCCCATTTTGTTGACATCATAGAGATAGGATTTACGACACTTAGGAAAATCACATCAGATGACAAAATGGTGGACAATCACACAATACTGGGAATCATGGCCCAGCCAAATTGATACACATATTTTTGGGGGACACAATTCAATCTGTGACATTTGGGGACAAGAATTGAGGGAAGGGAATAAAGATGGAGCTGTGGGGGGCTTGACCAAAGAGTGAAACATGGGGATGGGGAAATGCTAAGAAAATATGGGAAGAGGCTGGCAGCCCAAAGAGGACATGAATAGTTGAAATGCTCAGGTTGAATCTGTGAGGTGAAGGGCGGAGGAATAATGAGGGGAGAGCAAGTTGACCCATGCCATGAGCTAGTACAGTTGAGGTTGTTAATAAGTGGTATCTTTTCTGACTACCTGCATAAACGAAGGCAGAGACAGATGCTTTAGAGAGATGACTTTCACAGCAGGGACCATCAGGGGTCTGGTTGAGGTCTGAGCCTCAGGGTTGAGCCAAGGAGGGAGAGCCTGTCACCCTTCCGGCAGGAACAATGTTCACTCTTCAGGTGTACACACCCTGTAGACTGCAGATTGGTAGGTCTGAGATAAAACCTCCTTTCCATCCATTCATTCATTTATCCATCCATCCATTCATTGATTCATTCGTTCATCCATTTATTCATTTTGTGTCAGTTAATATGCTCTTAGTTAAAATGGCACACCATTCCATAATCGTTCTTTTTCTAAATTTTATTGTGGTGAAGTATATGTTGTTGTTAGGTGCCATGGAATTGATTCCAACTCATAGTGACCCAATGTGACAGAGTATAACTGTCCCATAGGGTTTTCTAGGCTGTAATCTTTATGGGGGCAGATCAATAGGTCTTTCTCCTGTGGAGCCGCTGGGTAAGTTCAAACCACTAACGTTTTGGTTAGCAGCCAAGTGCTTAACCATTGAGCCACCAGGGTTCCTTGGTAAAATATTTATAACATAAAATCTGTCATTTTACCCATTTTTAAGTGTACAAGTCAATGGCATTGATTGTACTCACAAGGCTGGGCAACCACTACCACTGTTCATTTCTTTTTCATCACCCCAAATGGAAACCCTGTGCCCGTTAAGTAATAACTCCCCTGGTAACAGCTAATCTACTTTCTGTCTCTGTGCATTTGCCTATTGTAGATATTTCATACCTCTATATATTTACGGGAAACCCGTATAGGGTCACTATGAGTTGGAATGGACTCGACGGCACTGGGTTTTTTTAATATATTTACACCGTTTACCCTTTTGTGTCTGGCTCATTTCACTGAGTGTAAGGTTTTCAAGGTTCATCCATGCTGTAGGATGTACCACTACTTCACTTCTTTTTATGTCTTATTGATTATTATATTACATATTAATCAATTGATACAGGAATATGTAATGTAATAATCAATATAAGTTGATTGGTGTTCCTCAGGGAGTTTCTGTCACCCTATTTTGTTCTTTTGAATGGGCCATCCTTTAATTAAAAAAAAAATTTTTTTTTTTTTGGTGAAAATATACACAACAAAACCCAAACCAAAACCAAACCCACTGCGGTAGAGTTCATTCTGACTCATAGCGACCCTATAGGACAGAGTAGAACTGCCCCATAGAGTTTCCAAGGAGCACCTGGCGGATTTGAACTGCCGACCTCTTGGTTAGCAGCCACAGCACTTAACCACGATGCCACCAGGGTTTCCTACCTGACAAAGCATATGCCAATTTGACAATTTTTACCTCTAGGGTTCATTGACAAATGTTACCTACTTCACACTGTGCCACCATTCTCCCTGTCTCTGCCCGTATTGTTTCACCACCATTAACTTAGACTCTGCTCCTTAAAGTTCTCATCTGTGCTTTAGAGAGTTATTGTTGTCCGTTTGATCTCATACAGATAATTATTTAGAAGAGTGCACACTTCAAGGCGAACATTGTTTATTAAATGAGCTAAACTGTTGCTTGGCTTAAAGATGACTTCATGGGATAATTTCGGTTCAAGGCTTAAAAGTTTTTTCCAGGTGATAGATTCTGCGGTTCTTCCAGTCTCAATGGATCGAATAAGAATTCGAAGCTCTGTTCCACATTTTTTTCCTCTCCTATTTGCTTTTATGCTTACTAATTTTTTTTTTTTTTTTTGAGGACTGGACTTTTGAATATTATAACGTGGTAACTCTGGGAATCAGGTTCTCTCGCTTCCCCAGGGTTTGCTGTGTTTTGATGGCTGAAGGCTGTAATGGTCTGTTGGTTCAGTGGCTTTCCCTAACTGTTTTTTTGCAAAGACTGTTTTGTTGCTATGTTTTATCACCGAAGTTCCTAGTCCTTAGCTTGTTTTCAGGTATTTTGACAGAGATTTCCTTGAATGCCAGTGGCCAAACAACCACCACCACAACAAATCACCAAAAAACCGAATCCACAATAAAACCCTAAAGCCAAAAACAAACCCAAACCGAAACCGCACACCGTTTCCTGTCTTTGCTGATTGGCTCTGTGCCGGGCCCTCATTCAGCGCTTAGCCAGGTGTGCGCCGAGCCCGGGGATCAGGTGGAGGTCAAAGAGCAGGGTCGTCCCAGTTCCTTTCTGAGCACGTATCCTGCCCTGGGCGTGTGTGTAGCTGCCTAAATTAGCCCATATTCATGGGTGCCTTTGAAAGCTCTCATTTCCCGAGGAAACTATCCCTAGTTTTTGTTCCCAGGAGTCAGGCAGTTATTGTTTGTTTCCATAGTAGTCTTTGCTGCAGGTGTTTGCAGGTTGTTATTTCAGCTTGCGGGTTTTCTGAGCATTTGCCTCTGCTTTTTCATCCTGACTTCCAAGCTAGGCAGGGACCAGGATCCCTTTCTGAGAGTGCAGGTTGTCACTGCTGAGCCAGGAAGGGGCTAGGGCACAAATGAATAGAAAATGTCACAGATCTTTTCTGTCATTTTGAAGTCACATTTTTTTTAATTCAATGTTGACTTGTTTGCTATAAACATTTGACTGGTTTCTAGAACTCTGGCAAAGGTGGTTCTGCCAGTTTCTCTCTGTCTTTTTTTTTTATTGTTTCTGTGGGGGTATAGGAAGGTGGAGTGGCCTATGCTGTCATCTTGTTAACATCATTTCTCTTTTATTTTTTCCTTAACTTTGTGTTATTGTCATGTGTCGATTAACATCCGTGACGCACTCTGTGAAATACGGCGTTCTGTGATTTGGACTGTGTGCAAACACAATATTATATATTAGCAAAGGTACAGGGGATATCTTTTGTTTCACTTCCAAATCAATCCTTCTCCTTTGCTTATTTATTTTATAATTTTTATTGTACTTTAAGTGAAAGTTTACAAATCAAGTCAGTCTCTCACACAAAAACCCATATACACCTTGCTACACACTCCCAATTACTCTCCCCCTAATGAGACAGCCCGCTCTCTACCTCCACTCTCACTTTTCGTGTCCATTTCACCAGCTTCTAACCCCCTCCACTCTCTCATCTCCCCTCCAGGCAGGAGATGCCAACATAGTCTCAAGTGTCCACCTGATCCAAGATGCTCACTCCTCACCAGCATCCCTCTCCAACCCACTGTCCAGTCCAATCCATGTCTGAAGAGTTGTCCTCGGGAATGGTTCCTGTCCTGGGCCAACAGAAGGTCTCGGGGCCATGACCACCGGGGTCCTTCCAGTCTCAGTCAGACCATTAAGTCCGGTCTTATGAGAATTTGGGGTCTGCATCCCACTGCTCTCCTGCTCCCTCAGGGGTTCTCTGTTGTGTTCCCTGTCAGGGCAGTCGTCAGTTGTAGCCCGGCACCATCTAGTTCTGGTCTCAGGCTGATGTAGTCTCTGGTTCATGTGGCCCTTTCTGTCTCTTGGGCTTGTAATTGCCTTGTGTCCTTGGTGTTCTTCATTCTCCTTTGATCCAGGTGGGTTGAGACCAATTGATGCATCTTAGATGGCTGCTTGCTAGTGTTTAAGACCCCAGACAACACTCTTCAAAGTGGGATGCAGAATGTTTTCTTAAAAGATTTTATTATACCAATTGACTGAGATGCCCCATGAAACCATGGTCCCCAGACCCCTGCCCCTGCTATACTGGCCTTTGAAGCATTCAGTTTATTCAGGAAACTTCTTTGCTTTTGGTTTAGTCCAGTTGTGCTGACCTCCCTGTATTTTGTGTTGTCTTTGCCTTCATCTCCTTTGCTTCTCTCACCAGCACTGGTTTTGCTGTGTTTGGGGGTCATGATGCCCTTCATGGTAATATTTTCAAATGCGCAATACACCACATTGGGCGCTGCTGCCTACGAGCTGAAGCAACCACTGGTGTGTGGTAAACTTTTTATTTCTAAATAGGGAAAGTTCACATTAAAATAATCATAGAAAATACAGTACATACATAAGCCAGTAACATAGGTGTTTATTATGACTATCAAGACACATGCGTTATAGGTTATGTTTGTGCTGTACCATTACACACCTGGCAGTGCAATCGCTTTGATACAAGAGACGTGAGATACACTGTCGCATGAGATACACTGTTGCATGAGATACACTGTCGCATGAGATACACTGTCGCATGAGATACACTGTTGTGTGTGGGAAACTGTCGCGTTCTTTGCATCCAGTTACGTCTGCTACACCCCATTCTCTGATCAGGATTTCTGAACTCCATTACAACCTTATGGGACCGCAGGTGTATATGCAGCCGGGCGTTGCCCCAGTGGATGTCATACGGTGCATGTCTGTATACGTATTTGAAGTGTAAAAAATAATATATGTCAGTTATGAAGAATGATGTGTGAAAAAACAACGGCAATGATAACTAGAACATCACCGATGCCATTGAGGTTGCCTAGGCTCCTGGATTCCATCCATCTCCTGGCTGATGTGTCAACTCTGTACTCCTCAACATCTGGCTTCCATCACTGAGTCCAAAGCACCTGCTCCAGCTGTCGTGGTGTCCTAGCCACTGGGACAGAATAACGAGAATCTGGAGCCATTGTCTTCAAAGAGATAGCTTGGAAGTTGCACAGATCACCTATTCTCATATCCTGTGGCTAGAACTTAGTCATTGAGCAACACCTGTCTACAGAGACTAGAGTTCTGGTGGTAAAGTGGTTAAGAGCTATGGCTGTTAACCAAAAGGGTGGCAGTTCAAATCCACGAGCTGCTCCTTGGAAACCCTGTGGGGCAGTTCTGCTCTGCCCTATAGGGTTGCTATGAGTTGGAATTGACTCCTCAGCAATGGGTTTGGTTCTTTATTTTTTGGTATCTACACTAGTTTTTTTACATAGACTAGGAGGTCTCTTCTGTAGCTTGGTGGCCACGTGTCCAGCCAAAGCTTGGGAATGTCCTGTTACTAAAAGGTAGAATGAGAGTATGGATACTGGGGGACAGTTTGCAGTCACTTACTGCCACATAGTGTATTCACATACTCAGCTTTCACAAAGTAGTGCCAAGTTGTTTTTCAGAGTGGTTAAATCAGTTGAGACTCACCAGCAGGGTATAAAATTTCCTGTTCAGACGTACTTTTTTTTTTTTTTTTTTACCCACTTAACACGTGCAAAGTGGTATTTCATTGTGATCCTAAGTTGTATCCCTCTGACTGCAAATGAGGGTAAGCATCTAATGTCCATTAGAATTTTCTCTTTGTTGTGATACCTGTTCAAATTTTTGCCTGTCTTTTTTAATTCATTTGTAGGAGAGCTTTTTTTTTTTTTAATAAAATTCTCAATACTGATCATTTGTCAGTTATTCTTTTGTGGCTTGTCTTTTCACTTGATGATGTCTTTTGATAAACACAAGTTCTTAATTGTAATGCCATTTTGAATCTTTTATGGTTAGAGCTTGTCTTGCCTAAGATGAACTTCACTATTCCAAAGTTGTAAAGATACTCTTTAATTTTCTTCTACAAGTTTTACAGTTTTACCTTACAAAGATAAGTTTCTAAAGCATTTGGAATTGATTTCATGTATGGTGTGAGATAGGGATCCAACTTTTCCTATGGTAGTGGATGTGTGATGCCACCTCTGTCACTTAAGTTTTGCATGTGTGTGTCTTTCTGAGCTGTATTTGGTTCCATTGTTCACTTTGTCCATCCTTACATCTAATTCAACAATGTTTTAATTACTACAGATTTATAACAGATTTTGAGATCTGGCAGGTCAAGTCCCCTCATCATCTTCTTTTGACTATTCTTGACTCTTTTCTGCATACATTTTGGAATAAATTATTAAATTCCTCTGCAAAAAAAATGCTAGTTTGTATTTTGTATTTTGACTAGCACTGCAAGTAGTATGTAGGTAAATTTGTGGAACATGATATCTTTACAATATTGAGTCTATCCATTGATCATGATGAATTTTTCAGTGTATTTAAGTCTTTGTTAATGCCTTCAGTAACATTTTCAAAATGTTCTCTGAAAAACTCTTGCATATAGTTTGTAAAGTTTATTCCTAGTTACCCTGCAATTTTTGTTGTCACTTAAATTGGTTTTTCTTTTAAGACTGCATCTTCTAATTTGTGTTATAGAAATTGTGGATAGAAATGAAATTGACTTTCAAATATTGATTTTATATCTCAAACTTGCTCTAGTATTGGCTCTTATAATTTATCTGTAGATTGTTTTGGGTTTTCTATGTAGATAATCATACGTGGATAATGCCAATTTCATTTCCTCCTTTTCAATCTTTATATTATTTATTTATTTTTCTTGATTTACTGTTCTGTCCAGGACCACTGGACTGATGGACATGCAATAGTGGGAACCTTTCTCTTGTTTTCCTAATTATGACATTTGATGTAAGTTTTGAGTAGATAACCTTAATTGTATTAAGGAAGTTCCCTTCTATTTCTTCCATTCCTTTGTCAAGAGTTTTTTTTTTTTTTTTTTTTAATCATGAATGGGTGTGGAATTTTATCAAGTGCTCTTTGTGCATCTATTGAGAAAGTCACATTTTCCTTCCCTTATGGTAATTTAGTGAACAGCATTTTGAGGTTTTCTAATGGTAACCATTCCTGCCTTTCTAGAAGAAATCCACCTTGGCCAAAATGTAGTTTTGGGTGTGCTTTTATTAGAGCCAGAATTTTTTCTTCTATATAAATGAATGAGATTGTCCTGTAATTTTCCTTTATTATACTGTCTTTGTCTGATTTTGGTGTCGTGGGTGTACTAGCCTCATAAATGAGTTGGGGAGTGGTCCTTTGTTTTTATGTTCTCTGCAGAATTTATACCATATGAACTTCCTGTTTTTAGAGATAATAACTAAAATTAGTTTTTTTTAAATACGTTTTAGACAAGACATCTGCACAATTGTCATTAATAATTTTCTCCCAATGACGTATTCAATATTATATTCAATTTTGAAAACTATGGTGTTACTAGGTGGCATAAATTGTTCTGATCCTCTGATTTACCGCTTCTTGTTTGGACAGTGCTTTGTTTTTTAGAGCTCCAGACAATGAAAGTGGTGGTAGTCACCGTGGAAAGTTCTAATTAGTGTGGTAAGAGCAAGGATGGCCAGACTACGTCTCAAATATTTTGGAGATGTTATTATCAAGAGGGATCAGTCCCTGGAGAAGGACATCATGCTTGGTAAAGTAGAGGGTCAGCAAAAAAGAGGAAGACCCTCAATGAGATGGGTTGACACAGTGGCTGCAACAATGAACTTAAGCATAACAGTGATTGTGAGGATGGCACAGGACCGCGCAGTGTTGTACATACGCAATGGATTGGAACCAACTCGACCGCACCTAACAACAACAATAACATGGTCAACATATTGTGATACTGTGGTAGTTGTTTCACCTGGACTTAACAGACAACAACACAGTCTCCAGAGTCTTCTCTAACTGGACCATGACGTCAGTGGTATTTGTGTACTTTGACAATGTTTAGCCCCTGTCCAGATTACTTTGGGTTATAATACAATTTTATTTCCTTCGTCACAGGGTTTGATTCTCTCCAAAATGAGTCTCTGCTGTGTGAAATCTTGAGATTTTATGCTTTTGATCTTCTATCAGTTAGTGTACTCAGTCCACCCCTTTTGCCTTCTTTATTGTAGAAGTGTTGGTACGCAGTCAAAGTGGACAGTCCTCAATGCTACAAAGCTTTGAATTACTATTTGTGGGTTAGCTTTCAAGTGATTTTTGCCTAAAGCAGTCTTGGGGTTCCCCTAAGGCTTGATTTTGAAAATCATGTTCCTAGAATGGGATTTTTGAACCAGCGCTCTGTAGTCCCTTCACTACCAGGGCTTTCTCCAAAGGCCGAGTGATGCTCCTGTCTGCTTCAGTTGTGCCATGTCTCAGATGAAACTGACATAAAAAATTGTATTAAACAATATGGTTTTTTATAGCAATTTAATATATAATTTCTGTGGAAAAAATTTTTAAAAAATAAGAAATTAATAATCAAAGAAACTCAAAGAGCACAATACTGTTATAAATTCTTACTAGCACAGTTGGAATTCGTAAGTCAAATTTGCTAATTATAGTCAATTTTCAAACGGTAGAATATTGACATTTCATGTGGTACAACCTGATACGTTATTGGAATGATCTGATCCTGGAAAATGTGGTACAACTTGCCTGTAAAACGGTGTACGTTGCACACATTCACACAGACACACACACAAACATGCACGATTTCATGTAAAAACTAGTAAAAATTGATTAAGATCTGTAACCTAGTTTATCATAGTTATTATCATCTATAATCTACTGTGCCAATGTTTCTTGGTTTGAACATTGAACTGTTGTTTTATAAGATGTCATTATTAAAGAAATATGGTTGAAGCGTTCATCGAATTTTCTGTACTATTTTTGCAACTTTTTGTGGGTCTATTCAAGGAGTCCTAGTGGTGGAATGGTTAAGTAAGTGCTCAGCTGCTAATGGAAATGTTGGTGGCTTGAACCCACCCAGCAGCTCCGCAGGAAAAAGACCTGGTGATCTGCTCCTGTAAAGATTACAGCCTAGGAAACCCTACGCGGCCGTTCTACTCTGTCGTATGGGGTCACTACGAGTCAGAATCGACTTAACAGCACACAACATTTATAGGATAAAGATATAGTGCCTTTGAAAATGGTTAATTTTTCCCCTAACATTAACTAAGACAAAGTCAGTTTTTAATTAAGCAAATGAGAGCAGTATAAAAACTTTATTTGAAATACTGACTAGAAGAGGAAGTCACTCAATTTTCTTTCAGCAAGTGGCCTGCTCCCTAGGAACCTAAGGGGAAGTTCTCTGTATGAAGAAAAGGAGAAATCAAAAGAAGCTTGGTGGCAGACTAAGAGGTAGAGACTGGCACAGCTCTTGCTTCGTGCAGAAAAGGCTTGGGGCCAGGGGAGCATCTGTTGTTTCAGAATACAGAGCTGTCTCCAACTCCTGTTTCCTTCTCCTTACCACTGGCCCGCTGTACAAAGGCAGGGAAATGAGTGCCATGCTTTCCACCTCGGAGGCCTCTGGCAGCGTGAAGGACTCCGCTGGGGCTTGGAGTCCTTCTCCCATCTTTGGAGCAAAGCACTGAGGCACATAAATGGCCGATCATCCTGACGGATCCACGAATACCCGGGGCAGAGACTGCAATGGCAAAATGGGTGAAAATACTCTTGCTATTTTAATAAAAAACAAAACAAAACTGCTGTTGAGTAGATTCTGACTCCTGGCGATCCCATGTGTGTCAGAGTAGAACTGTGCTCGACAGGGTTTTCAATAGCTGATAGTTTTGGAAGTCTATCTCCCAGAGACGCCTCTGGGTGGACTCAAACCTCCAACCTTTCGGTTAGCAGCCAACCACGTTGACCATCTGTACCACCTGGGACTTATTTTAATTTTAGAACATTAGAGACAGACTTTGCAAATCAAAAATAGACCAACGGCTACAAATATCTATTCGTTTTTCCCTCTCAAAATGAATAAATGAAACTTGACCTTCTGTCTCTCCAAAAAAAAAAAAAAAAAATCAAGTAGTGGCTGGAACTGTGTCATTTCACAAGGTGATTCTTTTTCCCAAAGCCTTTGACTATCAGCTTCAAAAAGGATGACATTTAGTAAGAGCTGAAAGCCTCACATTAATCACTTCTCTTTGAGCATCTCTTGAGTGTCGCCTCTGATCCTAGCGTTTCCTGGACAAACTCCCTCTATACAGCAGCCCAGAGATCCATTAAAATGACAAGCCAATGGGTGTATGGCAGCTGAGTGCACTTAGCAAGACACTGACAGGAGAGATGCCAAAAAGGCTTTCTCCAAAAAGGCTGACAAAGATGCCTCTCCACCTAGGAGCAGATGGAGAACTTTCAGGTTAGAGAATAGAAGAATCTTTGAACCTTCAGGGACTGGAAATGGAACTGGGAAGAAATGCTGCCAGACAGATCAAAGCGGTTTTCAGCTGGTATTAGAGGATTAGAACAATAGGCTCAAACCTAGCAACGATTGTGAGGATGGTGCAGGGCCGGGCAGCGTTTCGTTCTGTTGTACGTGGGGTTGCTGTGAGTCAGAGCGTTAGAGGCCTAAGAACGCCATGCTTCCAAGAGGATTTATTACATAACACTCCAGACATTACCTCCTGTCAGTGGGTTAAAGCTAGACTGTCGTCTTTCTGAAGCCACATGGACATCACTGAGTGGATGGCACCACTCATTGTCGTTGTCTAATTATAGTCAAAACGAGATTATCCTAACAGAGTTAACATAGGACGACAAAGAACTGGAGTAACCTCCCTGGGATTTTTCTAGTCAATAGTCATTGCTACCCATGGTTTCCACTATCATAGAGATCAAAGTGATGTGGATCAAAGTTTGAGAAAAATGTGAAAACCTTATGCCTCTTTGACACAGGCCTTCCAAGGGACTCTTTCTTTAATGTGAGCAACAGTGGGATGAATTGAAAGTAAATGTTGTGTGCTTTGTATCTGTGTGATCCAAAATTTAAGGATTAAAAAAGGAAGAAAGAAAAATAGGCAACAACAGGCCCGTATTTTTTTTTTTTAACTTTTATTTTGAAATGAGTATGTTGTTGCTGTTGGGTGCCGTCAAGTCGATTTAACTCATGGTGACCCCATGTGACGTAATAGAACTGCCCCATAGAGTTTCCTAGGCTGTAATGTTTACGGGAGCAGATTGCCCGGTCTTCTCCCTTGCAATCTACTTCTGAAAGCTGGCCAATGAGAACTCACTGGATCATAACAGAATATTGTCCAATATAGTGCTGGAAGATGAGCCTCCTTGGTTGGAATGCACTCACAATACACAATGGCCGCAACAATGGACTCGATCGTACCAATGATTGCGAAGGTGCAACACTGGGCAACATCTCTTCTGTTGTCCTTGGGGTCACCGTGAGTCAGAGCCAACTCCGTGGCAACTATAACAACAGTGACATGTGATTAAGCCAGGAGCCAAACTTAGAAATCTTCTCAATCCATCGATCCAAGGGAAACAATTGCCCAGCGCTGACCTTCCATACGTAGTAGGGGCGTACTGGTTAAGGTCTGGGCTACTAACCAAAACGTCGGCAGTTCAGATCCACCAGGCCCTCCTTGGAAACCCTATGGGGCAGTTCTGCTCTGTCCTATAGGGTGGCTATGAGTTAGAACTGACTCGATGGCACCTAATAACAACAACAAGGTGTGTGGTGAAGTCTCAGAGCCTGGAGTAGACTCAGCTCTCGTTTCAAAGAGCTTATGGCATAAAAGCTTACGATTTACAGACACATGATGGCTGAAAGAGTAAAATGCTTTCAGAACTATAAAACATGAAATATGGAAAATGTTTTCAGGTCAATTGTTGCTGCGTGCTGTCGAATTGATTCTGACTCAGAGCAACCCCATGTGACAGAGTAGGGCTGCTCCGTAGGGTTTTCTTGGCTGTAATCTTTATAGCTCTCCTGGACTTGTTTTAATTTTCTTTAGCTTCAGTTTGACCTTGCAAATGAACAACTGATGCCTGTTCTACAGTCGGGCCCTGGCCTTGGTCTGACTGATGATATCGAGCTCCATTGTTTCTTTTCACAGATGTAGTTGATTTGATTCCTGTGTCTTCCATCGGTGAAGTCCATGGGCATAGTTACCATTTATGTTGTTGAAAAAAAGGTATTTCCAATGAATAATAAATTCTATTATGTGATCTTCCATGTTGCTTCTGTCACCAAGGCCATATTTTCCAACTATTGGTCCTTCTATGTTCCCAACTTTCGCATT
This sequence comes from Loxodonta africana, assembly GCF_030014295.1. Lineage (NCBI taxonomy): Eukaryota > Metazoa > Chordata > Mammalia > Proboscidea > Elephantidae > Loxodonta > Loxodonta africana. The sequence continues at coordinate 5,685,748 of NC_087358.1, read as the reverse complement.
CCTGTCCCCAGCAATTATCAATGCATCCCAATTGCATGTGTGAGCAATTTCAGACTGCAGAAGTTGGTAAAAATCTTCAATTTCTTCATCTTTGGCACTAGTGGTTGTGTGTAAATTTGAATAATAGTTGTATTAGGTGGTCTTCCATGTAGGTGTATGGATATTATCCTATTACAGACAGCATTGTACTTCAGAATAGATCTTGAAATACTCTTTTTGATGATACATTCGATGCCATTCCTCTTCAATTTGTCATTCCCAGCATAGTAGGCTATATGATTGTCAGATTTTAAACGGCCAATACCAGTCTATTTTAGCTCACTAATGCCTAGGCTATCTATGTTCAAGTTTTCCATTTCATTTTTGACTACTTCCAAGTTTCTTTGATTCACACTTAGTACATTCCACATTCTGATTATTAATAGATATTTACAGTGTTTCTTCACAGTTTGAGTCGTGCCAAAGAAGTCCATGAGAACCAAGGTACTACCTTGAATATATCCCACCTGAATTTAGAGAACATTTCAAGAATAGATTTGACACATTGAACACTAATGACTGAAGACCAGATGAGTTGTGGAATGACATCAAGGACATCATACATGAAGAAAGCAAGAAGTCATTAAAAAGACAGAAAAGGAAAAAAAAAAAAAGATCAAAATGAATGTTAGAAGAAACTAGGATTCGGAATTGACTCGACTGTGCCTAAGAACAATGACAAGAAAGCATTGTATGAATATACAAAATTTGTTTATCTCTTTATCTGTTGATGAACATTTGAGGTGTTTCCAGTTTTTGTATAATCAGAAAAAGGACGCTGGGAAATTTATATTAGCTTCGAATGGGTATGTGTTTTCATTACTACTGGGCAAATATCTACGCGAGGAAGGACGGGATCCATGGTAGATGTATGCTTGACTTTTTTCAAGAGACTGCCAAGTGGTTTTCCAAGGCGGTGGCACCATTTTAAAATCTGGCCAGTCATATATAAGAGTTCCAGTTCTTGAAACAAATGAAAGACAGTGATTATCACCAGAGAAGTAAAAGCCTGTAATAAATAACCAAATGGAAATTTTAGAACTGAAAAATATAGTAGCTCACTTAAAGATACTATTGGGTTGGCTCAGTAGGAGAATGGAGATGATAGAGTGAAAAAGCCATGGCTTTGAAGATAGATCTATAGAAATTATCCAATCTAAACAACAGAGAGAAAAAAATATAATAAAAAAAGTTAACAGAGTCTCGGGGATCTGTGAGATAATATAAAATAGTATAGCACTCATGTCAGTTAAGTTCCAGAAAAAAGGACAATGTAATTTTTACAGAACAAATATTTGAAGAAATAGTGGCTGAAAAATTCCCGAATTTGATGAAAGACAGAAATTTAGAGATTTGAGATGCTTGAAGAACTCCAAACTGGATAAACTCAAAAGAAACCATGCCCAGATATATCATAATCAAACTGGTGAAAAGTAATGGTTTAAAAAATTCCTGAAAGCTGCCAGAGAAAGAATGCCACATCACAGTTGAATGACTGGATTTCTCTTGGGAAACTAAGGAGGTTAGTAGAAAGTGACACAACATATTTGAAGTAGTAAAAGAAAATAATCTGGTCAACCCAGGGTTCTCCAGTGAAAATATCTTTCGGAAATGGAAGCATCATAGCAATATTCTCAGGTGAAAGAAAACTAAAAACTAGTAAAAAGCAGACCTTCTCCAAAAGAACTGTTACAGAGGGTATTGCAGGAGGAAAGGAAGTTATATCTCGGGAAAAATGGGAATTTCAAGCGTGAAAGAAGAGCAACAGAAATGGTAACCAAACCAAAAAACCCGGTGCTGTTGAGTAGATTACGACTCCTTGCGACCCTGTAGGTCAGAGTGGAACTGCCCCATCGAGTTTCCAAGAAATGGTGAAGATCTAGGTCAATGTGATAGATTACTTTTGCTCTCAAGGTCTTTAAAATATTACATACAATGATGGATAGCAAAAATTATAACATCATCTGGTAGTAGATGTAATATATATGTCAACTATAACATAAAATAGAGGCTAAGCTTTCTACATTTCATTTGGAAAAGTAAAATACTATTTTTAATAGACTGTGAAAAGTGAAGTAATAATAGAGTAATACCTAGAAAAACCACTAAAAGTGACACAAAGAGCTGTAAACAAAAATCCATTAAATGAGTTAAAATAAAATACTAAGATATATTTGAATAGTCCAAATAATGTAGAAAAGGGGAGACAAGAAAAAAATAGAAGGGACAAACAGAAAACAAAACAACATAACAGTAGATATAAATCCAACTATATTAATAATCACATTAAATGCAAATCTTCTAAGCACAATAAATAAAGACCATGATGGTTAGATTGAACAAGCAAACAAACAAAAAAAACCAAGTGTCAAAATATGTTAAGAAACCCACTTTAAATAGAATGATATGAATAGGTTACATATAAAAAGATGGGAAATATATACAACGCAAATACATTAAAACAAGGCTAGAGTGGTTCCATTAATATTAGAGTGGATGTCAGAACAAGGGAAATGACCAGGAATAAACAGTGTCATTGCATAATGATAAAAGGGTCAATACACCAAGAAGATACAGGATTCATAATGTATATGAACCTAACAAAAGGAATTCAAAATATAATCTGACAGAACTCTAAGGAGAAATAAATTCGCAGTTACAGTTGGAGATTTTAAGAGTCCTCATTCAGCAATAAAACAAGTAGACAAAAAAAAAATCAACAAAAACCAAAATAAACAAACAAACAAACCCATTGCTGTCGAGTTGATTCCAACTACCAGTGACCCTACAGGACAGGGTAGAACCGCCCCGTAGGGTTTCCAAGGAGTGGCTGGTGGATTTGAACTATTGACCTTTTGGTTAGCAGATCAGCTCTTAACCACTGTGCCACCAGGGCTCTAAACACCACCACTCCACCAAACAACAGTGAAGTACGCATTCTTTTCGAGCGCACACGGAGCACATACCAAGATGTAGGTCATAAAACAAACTTTAACAAACCTTTGTAAAAGAATTGAAGTCATATGAAGTATGTTCTCTGACCACAATGGAATTACTCTAGAAAATCAATAAAGGAAAAATAGCTGGAAAATACCCAACTTCTTAGAAATTAAACTGTGTACTTCTAAATAATCCATGGGTCAAAAAGCACATTTCAAAGGAAATGATCAAATATTTTGATTTGACTGAAAATGAAAATACAACATATCAAAATGAAGCTAGAGCAATGCTTAGAAGGAAATATATGTTATTTAATGCATATAGTAGAAGTGAGGCCTCACATCAATAGTCTGTGCTTTCATCTTAAGGAACCAGAAAAAAAAGACCACAATAAACTCAGAGTTATCAGAAAGAAGCAAATAATAAGATAAGAGCAGAACCAATAAAACTGAAACAAAACAAAACAAAAAAGTAATACAAAAATCTAGGAAACCAAATGCTAGTTCTTTGAAAAGATCAATAACATTGATAAACCTCTAGACAGACTCACCAAGACATAATTCTTTGGAGGATGCAAACTACTGAAACTCACTGAAGAAGAGATAGATTACTTGCGTAGTCCTATCTCTATTGAAGTGATTGGATTCACAGTTAGATGACACAGACTTAGTATGAAAAGTAAACAAGACTGACCTACTGACCTAAGTCCTCATGTTGCCTTTGCTGAGGGATAGAAGGGGTCCCAAAACCTGAGTGACTGTTAATCTATTTAATGAAAGGTCTTGAGTAAGAGGTTGACAACTGTGGGTTTTGAGCAAATGTTTTGCAAAAGGAAAATGATGAAAGAAATGGTTCTTAAAGGCTGTCTTAGTTTCTTAGTGCTGCCGTAGCAGAAATACCACAATTGGGTGGCTTTGACAAAAATTTATTTTCTCACAGCTTAGGAGGCTAGAAGTCTGAATTCAGGGTGACAGCTCTAGGGGAGGGCTTTCTCTCTCTGTCGGCTCTGAGGAGAGGTCTTTGTCGCCTTTCAGCTTCTGCTCCTCAGTTCCTTGGCCATCTTCACTTGATGTGACGTCTGTCTTCCCCTGTCTGTGTATCCTTCCTTCTGTGCCTAATCTGCCCTTTTGATATGTCGAAGGTGATTGGCTTACAACACACCCTACACTGATACAGCCTCATTGGCGTAACAGAGAAACCCTATTCCCAAATGGGATTACATCCACAGCTATAGGGGTTTAGGATTTACAACGCATATTTTGGGGGGACACAACTCAATCCATAACAAGGTCTTAATCTCCTTAAGCCAAGGAGACCATTTTTGCAAGTAAGTTCAGAGTAGATTTGGATGAGATAGAATCTAGAACCTAGAGACAAGGACACTAACCAGGAGGATGTTACCGAAACACAGTAAGGGGTGGCAAGGGCTTGGTCTAACCAGAGCCAGTCAGGTAGATTCTGACTCATGGCAACCCCGTGTGTGTCAGAATAGAACTGTGCTCCAGACCTGTCTTCTGAGGCACCTCTGGGTGGACTCAAATGGCCAACCTTCTGGTTAGCAGCCAAGTGGCAGGCAGTTTTCACAACTGAAAATAAGGGATAAATCTAAGAATTGGTGTACTTTGTACATAGCCACAACGTAAACCTGTTTTTCTCCAAATAAGATAATATTTTTCAATGAAGATAACATGTAGCCCTGCTTCTTGGGTAAGAAGCAACACATATTAAGCATTTCTGAAACATCTTGAAAAAGCTGCCAGACTCAGTATTCCCTTCTTCCTGGTCTGCTCCAGACTGTTAGGTATGCTGTGGGCCCGCAGCGTTTTCTACAGGAGTCTCTTTGGACGTAAGAATGACTGAATTTGCCAAGTCGAAAATGAAAACCCTAAAATGGAGGCAGAATCACAAGTATTACTTCTGTCCAATTAAATGTAGAAAATAGACAATGAAACTGCTTCTGTTTATGTGCTTCCACATTTAAATCTTCTTAAACCCCCTCCAATAACTGAAGTTACACAATGGAAAATAAAGTCGGGGTAAAACAGGCCTGGTGGTCTCAGGAACAAGCAGAATTTGTCAAGCAGTGTTTATAAAATCCATTGTTATGTATATTTTGAGAACAGTCCTTTTGGTGGCATCCAGTGTGTGCTTGTGGCAAGAGCTGAAAAAAATTGGGACAATGAGCACAGCTAAAACATGATACCCTCCCAGCTGCTGACTTCACCCCCTTCTGTTTGAAAATGTTTACTCTGGTTCCCGGAACTGCTTGTGGGTAACACTGAGGTCTTTTCAAAAGGCACGTGTTTCTAAAGACCCAATCATCTTCAAAATACTTGAAAGAAAAACAAAATGGTCTTCTAAGCTCAGCAACTCTGGCCATCTGGAAGCTTGTCAGACACGCAGAATTGCAGGCCTGCTCAGACCTCTGAACCAGAATGTTTATTTTTAACCTGATGCCGAGGGGCTTAAGGGGCCCTGATGGCTCAATGGTTAAGCGCTTGGCTGCTAGCTGAGAGGTTGGCTGTTCAAACTCACTGGTGACTCTGAGGGAGAAAAGACCTGGCGATCTGCTCCTGTAAAGAGTAAACCAAAAAACCAAACCCAGTGCTGTTGAGTCAATTCCGACTCATAGCGACCCTATAGGACAGAGTAGAACTGCCCCATAGAGTTTCCAAGGAGCGCCTGGTGGATTCAAACTGCTGACCTCCTGGTTAGCAGCCATAGCACTTAACCACTATGCCACCAGAGTTTCCTACTTGTCTATACAATTCCCTTTATTAGGGATCTTTCTTTTTATATAATTCTTTTAATTACTTTCTAGTGCCTTTTCCCTTCCATCTAAAGAAATATCATTAGTATTTTTTCTAGGGCCAGTCTGGTGGATACGAACTCTCTCAGCTTCTGTTTGTCTGGGAATGTTTTAATTTCACCCTCATTCTTGAAGGAAATTTTTGCTGGGTATAGTATTCTTGGTTGACAGTTTTTTTCTTTCAGCACTTTAAATATTTCATTACATTGCCTTCTGGCCTCCAATATTTCTGAGGAGAAGTTGGCACTTAATCTTATTGGGGATCCTTTGTATGTGACTGTTTGCTTCTCTCTCCCTGGTTTCAGGATTAAATCTCTTTATCTTTACTTTTTTGAGAGCCTAACTATGATGTATCTTCGTGTAGATTTCTTTGGGTTTATCTTGCTTAGGGTTCTTTGTACTTCTTGGATTTGTAGATTCATGTCCTTTGTTAGATTGGGGAAATTTTCTGTCATTACTTTGTCAACTATTCTTTCTCTCCCTTTCTCTCTCATCTCCTATTGGAATTCCCATGATGCACATATTATGTCTCTTGTTTTTGTCTCATACTTCCATTAAACTGTGCTTAGCCTTTTTGAGCCTCCATTCTTGTTACTCTTCAGCTTTGGTAATTTTCACTATCTTATCCTTTAATTCACTGATTCTTTCTTCTGTCTTATTAAATCTGTTGGAAAGTCCTTCTGTTGTGTTTCTCATTTATCGTTCCCTTCAGTTGCAATATCTCTTTTTTTAGAATCTCATTTTGTTCTTGCATTGTTTTCCTTATTTCTTTGATACCTTTGCCTATTTTTTTGTTTAACTCTTTAATTATGCTTAATGTTGTTATATTATATCCTTCCATTTTTTTCATTATTTGGTTAACCCTAGAAGTGCTTTCACTCCCTTTGTTGTGTTCATTTGGATGGGCCATCATTTCTTTGTTCCTTGTGTGTCTTGTGATTTTTTGTTAGGGCACTGGAATTTTTGAGGGTATTAACTTTCTTGGTTCTTTCCAGCATTTGGTGTTTTTGCCTGAATTACTTTTTGCAAAAAATCTCTTTGGCAGGCAAAGCCTTTGGTTTTTGCTTACCATTTCCTCTGTCTCTCTGTGATAGTTCCTTTTTCCTCCCTGGTTTAATTAGGTTTTGAAAGTCCCATATCTCAGTTTTCAACTTCCAATGTCTCCCAAACACAGCAGAGAACATCCTGTGGTCAGCCTGTCCACCAGCGAGTACTGCCTCTCAGACAAGATATTGTGTACTAATCAATATATTCACCAAAGAATGTAGTCCTCTCTCTCTGATTATTAGTCCCTTCACATCTCTGTTTCTACAAGCATGTTTTCAGTCAGAAAACCCACTCCCAGTGAGCTCCCTTCTGGGCTGGGTTGTTGAGTTTTTTTTTTGTTTTTGTCTGAGGCTTCCTTCTCTGCTTATATCTGAGTTGACATTCAGGGGAAGCACAAGCCAACTTTTCTTCTTTTCAGGAGGAGGAGGGGCTGGCACTCACCTCCACAAGATCTGCTTTGTTTGTATCAGAGCCCCAGTGGCCCTGTGATGGTGGTGAGGGCAGTCTCCACTTAGGCGACCTTCCTCCTGGCCCCACTGTAGGGAACCTTCTGTTGGAATTTGTATCAATCCAGCATCTGATATTTACCAGGTGGAGGAGGGGTTGTCATGCTCCAAATGGACCCCCAGGAAGGTCTGCCTTTTTGTTATCAGAGTCTGCCCTGTAGTATGTGAGCTGTGGGTATAGACTCCACTCAAGATGCATGCTTCCTAGCACCCAGCAGCCTCAGTTAGTAGTCCTAAGTGCTGACCAGAAGGTGGAGAAGACAGACCCAAAGTGTCCCCAAGGGAGGTCTGCCCTGTCGGTTTCAGAAGCCTGAGCTATGGGGTGCCCAGGGAAGCAGGTAGAGCATGGACTATGAGAGTGGAGTCCACTGCAGGGTCTCCTGTAGCAATTCACAGTAGGCTTGCAGCCAACAGTGTCTGTGTGGAGGAGGTCCGGCACACTCCAAACAGACCACTGGGGAGGCGTGCCTTGTTGATTGTAGAGTAGAAGTTTGGGGTCCACTCTCTTTGTACAGACAGGGAGTGTGGTTAGGGAAGCTGCTCTTTAGCTGGGACCACTTCCCCAGTTGACAATAGCTGGAGGCCTGCATGGCTGGGGAGGGGCAGGGTTGGTGGAAGAAATGATTTTCTTACCATATGTGACTTCTTGTTGATACTTGCCTGTCTGCAGTTCCCCACTGCTTTCCTCTGCTCCCTGATTCAGAGTTCCTCAAGCCAAGAACCATTTCCTTGTTGTATTTGTGCCATCTTCCCAGGATGCGCTCCCTTTCCTTCTCTTGATGAATGTCTTGGCCTGGTTTTCCTAGAGAACAGAGCCTAAGTCAAAATTTCCATGTTAAAGCCTTGAGAGCGTAGGATCCAGAGAAGCCAGGTATGCGAGAGGGGAAGAGGGGAGTCAAGCAGAAAATAGTGCATTACCAAGCTGTGATTGTTGGGACTGTGTGTCAACTTGGCTGCACCGCGGATCTCAGTGTTTATATGTGATCACTCCCATGTTGGGATCTGCTGTGAGTAGCTAATCAGTTGAAAGGGAGTTTCCTGGAGCGTGTGGCCTGCACCTGAATATAAGCAGATGCTCTGGCTTTTGCTCTCCCCGGATCCTGCAGCTGGCTCCTGTTTGTCTGGCCTCCGGTTCTGGGGACTTTAGCTGGCACCTTACCCGCCGAACTTGGGATTTCTCAGTCTTCACAGCCAGTGTGCAGAGCCCTGCTGTCTGACCTGCCGATCTTGGGTTCCCCAGCCCCTGCGGCTACATGAGTCCGGAGAGGCCTCTGTCCTGATCCAGACTTTGGACATTCCAGTCGCTACAACTGCATAAGCCATTTCCTTGATGTGAATCTCTCTCCCTTGCTATACATATTTATACGCTTTACGGGTTTTGCCTCTGTAGACAACCCAGCCTAAAATGCAAGCTATACAGGTAGACCTTTGCTAGAAAACAAACTGGCCACTTAGTCACACAAGACATCTCTGGGGAGGGCACTGGGAAGCACTGGATTCTGGAGTAGTCTGTCAGCAGGAGGAAGGGAGAAGAATCTGTCTGCTGCTCCTTTCTGTCTGTTGTTTCTCACTGGCCAAAGTTTCCTCCCACAGTTGGGGTGTTAACTCCCCATGTTTCTGGGCTGTTTCATCTTCCCCACACTCCACAAGAGCAGTGGCATCGAGTCAGTGAAAGGGCACAAGTCAGCAATATTTTATGCCTGCCTGTCTGCAACTAAGGAGCCCCGTTGGTGCAGCGGTTAAGTGCTTGGCTGCTAACCAAAAGGTCAGCAGTTTGAACTTGCCAGCTGCTCTGAAAGGAGAAAGATGTGGTAGTCTATTCCTGTAAAGGTGACAGCCTTGGAAACCCAGTTCTACTGTCCTATGAGGTTGCTATGAGTTGAAATTGACTTGATGGCAATGGTTTGTCTGCTGAGAGAGGAAATACTAAAAGAAGCCCTCCAGACTGAAATGAAAGTTCATGAGACAGTAACTCGAAGCTATAAGAAAAAAAAAAAAAAAGGAACACAGTAAAGGTAACTTCATAGGTAAATATAAAAGCCAGGATTATTATACTTTAGATTTGGTTTGTACCTTCTCTCTTTTTCCTATATGATTTAAAAAGCAAATGCATGAAACAGTAATTATAAATCTATGCTAATGGGCATTAAATGTATAAAGATGTAATACATCGAGATAATATGGCAGTGGTGGGACAGGGATGCAGAGAAGCAGAACCCTCTTACCCAATCTATTCTTCACAATTAAATGCATTTCTTTCTTGAATTAAGTTTGATCATCTTACTCCTTTCCCTTTAAATATTTTAGAGGCTCCTCATCGAAACTGAGAGAAAATTCATAATTCCTTAGGAAAAAAAAGTATACTTTTTTTTTAACACCACAGTCCCTTGACAATCTGTTCAGTTGATAGCCTACCGCTTCCATTGTCACACCCAACTCATCAACCATAAAGTTTGTAGGCTGCCAAAGCATAGTGTTATTTTTGTCTGCCTTCATGCATATTGTTTCTTTTCCCTTGAAAACTTCTGGCCATCTGGAATTAACTAACTCCTACTCATCTTTCAAAATTCACTTCAGGTATAATTCCCCACAAGACCAAGGTTTTGGCTTGTTTAGTATCCTGTAGAAGCTGTTCTGGGCTTCTGTAACATCACCCTCACAGTATGTTGTAATTGTTATCTCATCTGTCCCCTCAACTAGGTGTGAGCTACCATCTTTTTAACGCTAATCCTTGTCATATCAAAGTCGTTCCATTAGTGCTCTTTAAGTAAATGGATGAGTAACACGTGGAAAAAAAAATGATTACGTTGCTATTATTGTATTAAGAGTCGAAAGGGAGGGTGATGGGATCAGAGGATTTTTGAGTTGCATGGACTTTATAAATTGTTTGCCTTTCTTTTAAAAGTAGAGGGAGGGTGAGAAGAAAGTGTCCACAGTAAGGAATTTAGAATTGCTTACCAAAACAAAAAAATTATACTTGGAGTCAGATGCTTTTGAGTCAAAATCCAATCCTGCAATTTAATAGTTTCTGACATTGGACAGGCCATTTAACCTATAAAAACTTAATTGTTGGAGTCCTGGTGGCACAGTTGGGTCCTGGTGGTGAAGTGGATAAGCGTTTGGCTGCTAACCAAAATATTGGCATTTCGAATTTACCAGCTGTTCCTTAGAAACCCTATTTGGCTGTTCTACTCTGTCCTATAGGGTCACTATGAGCTGGAATTGACACAATGGCTATGGGTGTTTTTGATTGGGTGTGTGGTGGTTTAGAGCTGAACTGCTATCCAAAAGGTCGGCAGCTTGAATCCACCAGTCGCTCCTTGGAAACCCTATGGGGTCGCTATGAGGTGGAATTGACTCGACCACAATGTGCTTTAATGGGTTTAAGCTTAATTATATCAGTTAAAATAGATTTAACAATCTCATAGGATTGTCAACTTTGTGGGGCTGCCAACCTCACAGGATAGATAGATAGATAGGCAGATAGATAGACAGACAGACAGACAGATAGATAGCTGCTTTTGAGTTGACTCTGACTCATGGCAACCTTACGTACAACAGAACTCAACTTTGCCCTGTCTTGTGTCATCCTCAAGATCATTGGCACGTTGGTGTCCACCATGGAGGCTTTTGTGCCGATCCATCTCACCCAGGGTCTTCCTTGTCCTTGCTGGCCCTCTGCGTCACCAAACATGGTGCCCTCCTCCAGCTGTGGACCCCTCCTGATGATGTGTCCAAAGCAAGAGAGCTGAACATGTTGCGTTGGGACCCCTAAGATTTTCATTTGCTGGTTTTTACAAGTTGATCACCAGGCCTTTCGTCCTAATCTGTGTTAGTCTGAAAGCTTTGCTGAAACCTGTCCACCAGGGATGACTCTGCTGGCATTTCAAATACTGATGGCATAGCTCCCGGCATCACAGCAACACACAAGCCACCACAGGATGACAAGCTGACAAACAGGTGGCGGATCTCCTAAGACAGTCACACTTGAATAGCATGCCCTTTAGGAAGATGACTTATCGTACCCATTGCTTTCCTCAATTATTGATTATAATTTTGAAGCCCCAGGTCATGAAACTATTGAAGAGGTAGAACCAGGACCATAAACCTAGGTTTATTCCCTCTGAGTGCTGTAGGTTTGGTTAGGGCCCGGCACTGCTTGGACTGACGAGGTTGCCCATGTGGCCCAGAATGATCCCAGCTCACAGGCTGGTCAGTTCTTGGAAGCTTCCATTTCCCCAATGTACTCTAAAAATGACAACCCTTTCTCCTTGTGCAATGACCAGAGCGAAGTTAGAGAGTGCTAGTTTATTTTATTATTTTTAAAAATAATATATGTTATTTTGTTGTTGTTGAACATACAGCTGAACGTACACCAATTCCACAATTTTCACGTGTACAATTCACTCACACTGATTATACTCTTCAAGTTGTGCGACCATTCTTATGCTCCTGGTCCATGTTGTCCTTCCCCCATTCACATAAACTTACTGCCCCCTAAGCTTCCTGTCTAACCTAGCTTATTAAAACTGGCTCCATCTCCCCCAGCCCCACTGATGGTCTGCTTGATTGCCAGACCCTTCTTTGGGTTACAGGTAGATAACCAGCAGGGCTCCGGGCAGGCAGTTGTAGCCCACAAGCTACTGGCTAGAGGTGGAGCTGTGACGCCCTTTGGACCCGTAAGTCCTGCTGACGGCCACAAAAATGCATTTCCAGCTGGTTCCATGACAGCTGTGTGGTGCTGTGGTGGTGTTGTCTGAATTGTGGACACAATACTCAAGTCCAATTGAGTTTCCCTTGCAAGTTTTGGCACGTATAGCTTTGATCATTTTCACAGCAAAAGTCCAACATCCTTTGAGGGAAAAAGAGCTGGACAAATGGTTTTTCTGCCCAAGTTGAAGGGTACTGTAGAGTCAGTGAGAAGACTGACAGATCACCTAAGTCTTCGAAGCCCTCCAGTGAGTGACCTGCAGTGGAGGCCAGTTCTTGGACCTACACACTGTTTGGCAGCTCTTAGTGACAATGTGAATAGGCCCCCACTTTCACTGGAGGACACTGTAGACCTTGACAGAGAACAGTCTTCTACACTTTCACTTCATGGAATGATGAAGGCTCATCTTGAAGGACAGATGCTGCCACTGGAAGAGGCACCAAGATCCCTCCTGTGATGGTTATGATTGTGAGTCAACTTGGCTGGGCCGTGATTGTCAGTGTTTTGGCAGTTATATGATGTTGTGGTCACTTCCCTGTTGAGATCTGAGGCATGATCACCCCCATGATGGGATCTGTTATGAGTAGCCAGTAAGTTGAAGGGGAGTTTCCTTGGGTGTGTGGGCTGCATCCAGTGTGGGTAGACATTCTGGCAAGGCTCGGGGGCTTTCGCTTGTTCTGGATCCTGCAGCTGGCTCCTGTTTGTCTGACCCCGGGTTTTTGGGACTTGAACTAGCAGCTTACCTGCAGTCTTGCCTGCTGATCTTGGGATTCGTCAGTCTTCACAGACTGTGAGCAACAGCCCCGCTCTCCAGACTGCCAATCTTGGGTTCAACAGCCCCTGTGGCTACGTGAATCAGGAGAAGCCTTTTTCTTGACCCACGGACTTGGAACGTTTCAGCCTCTACAACCGCATGACCCATTTCCTTGATATAAATCTCTCTCTCTATATATACACTTCACTGGTTTTGCTTCCCTAGAGAACCCAGCCTAAGATAAACCTCCAATCCCAAGTGGCTGAGGTCAATCCACGTTGACTGGTTTAAAACAACAATGAAGAAAAAAAACTCAAATCAATGACAACCACAACCCAAGCTGAATTTATTTGTATTTTTATTGGTTTATCCCTAAATTCATAGATTAATCTCATTGACATTTGGCCGAAAACTTGTTAATTTGATTTATTATTTTATTTTTAATCTTCGTTATGTTGGTTATAAGGAATCCCTGGGTGGTGCAAATGGTTAACACACCCCACTGCAAACTGAAAGGTTGGAGGTTCAAGCCAATACAGAGGTACCTGGGAAGAAAGGCCTGGAGGTCTACTTCTGAAAAAGCCAGTCCTTGAAAACCCTTTGGAGCACAGTTCTACTCTGACACACACGGGGTTGCCGTGAGTTGGGTTGTCATGAGTCAAAGATGAGTTTTTTTTTTCCTTTATGTTGTTTATAATAATTCTTTGCTGTTTAAACATTTCTAAGTTTTATGCAGTCGAAACAAAGTATGTTTGTATGGCAACAAAACAAAGCAAAGTAACAGTGCAGGTTAGCAGGGTTCAAGGCTCTCAGATGCACTGCCATATAGAAGCAATTGCACTTTGCTGAGTCCTGTCTCCCAGTTTCCTGTAAAAATTTTTTTATGGATCATCTGTCTCATGTACCCAGGAGTGCATGGAATATTCTTTGGGACATGTCGTTCTAGTTAATGCATCCCCATGGACTCACGTCAACTCTCGGGATAAAATCAAGACACTCCTGCAAAGGCTAAGATATGCAAACTGGATGAAAAGGCTAAGATATGCGAACTGGAGGAAGAGAGTGACCCAAGAGGTCATTTTTCTTAATTATAATCTATATTCATACATTCCTCCCTCATCAGTAATTATCCTTAGCAGCGCCTTCAGTGAAGGATGGTCATTAAAACTGAAAGTTACAAAGGAATCAAAGATCATTCAACTGAATGGGAAATGTTATTACGAACTAATGTTACTTAAGGAGCCCTAGTGGTGCAGTGGTTAAGCACTCAGCTGCTAACTGAAAGGTCGGCTGTGCGAACCCACCAACCACTCCAGAGAAAGATGTGACACTCTGCTTCCGTAAAGATGACAGCCTTGAAAGTCCTGTGGGGCAGTGCTATAGGGCTGTTATGAGTTGGAATTGACTCGACGGCAATGGGTTTTGGGTTTAATGTTACTTAAAATGTTATTAAAATTCTCTTTATCTTATAAAAAATATTAAAAGGCATCTCAAAGCTTAGAAGATTAAAAAAAAAAAATTAACAGCTAACCCGACTGGTACATCCCGATTGACCTGCGTAGCTTGAAATGAACGCCAGCACCTGTGCGTTCCGCCCACAGTGAGCTACGGTGGGTGCAGTTTGCTTTGTGGCTCTCATATCGCTACCTGGCGTTTCGGAATTCAGTAGTCTGTAACCAGGGGGAAGGGTGCTCCCCGGCTTCCAGCTTCCTTGACTGCTGCACCTCACAGGACTTCAGAGGACGCCTGGGCAACTTTATGATTTATTTTCAAACGATTTCTGGAAAGAAGCTCAGCATCTCAGCGCTGCGTGATTTTTTCTCGCTGCTGCTCAACTACGTTCAGATTCACCCTCAAAGCTACTGAACTGGCATCAGAGAACTCTGCCTAAGAGGAGAGAAACAACCTTTCCCATAAAAGTGATAATAATAGCTTACGTTCCCGGGATATCTGTCCTCTGAAGAATCTGTAGAACCTTCACGTGAGTTGGTGAGAAGATTTTCATCCAGGAGGCTTTCTTGTCTTCGGTGGCCTTGGTAAAGTTTTTCAAAGTTTAAATACATTGCTGAGTACCTTTCTCATCTTGTGCTGTTCTGTGCTCAGGTTTAATGCACCTCCATTTCACTCATGATGACCGCCTCTACCTTTTTAAAAAAAAAAAAAAACTTAACCTTTGGAATTGACGCCTTTGAATTGTGGTGTTGGTGAAGAGTATTGAATATACCATGGACTGCCAAAGAACGAACAAATCTGTCTTAGAAGAAGTATAATCAGAATGCTCCTTAGAAGCAAGGATGGTGGGATTTCGCTTCACGTACTTTGGACACGTTAACAAGGGGGATCAGTCCCTGGAGACTGATGCTTGGTAAAGCAGAGGGTCAGTGAAAAAGAGGAAGACCCTCAGTGAGATAGACTGCCAGTGGCTGCAGCAATGGGCTCAAGCATAACAACGATTGCGAGGATGGTGCAGGACCAGGCAGTGTTTTGTTCTGTTGTACATGGCGTTGCTATGAGTTGAAGCCGACTCGACAGCACCTAACAACAACAACAACAACGACATTCAGAACTGCAACAGTGTTTTAGCTAAGTCACTTTTTTATTTGTCCTTATCATTCAGTTTCTCTGGGTGGTATTTTCTTCCCATGTT
The DNA here is from genome assembly GCF_030014295.1 of Loxodonta africana. NCBI lineage: Eukaryota > Metazoa > Chordata > Mammalia > Proboscidea > Elephantidae > Loxodonta > Loxodonta africana. The sequence continues at coordinate 5,670,295 of NC_087358.1, read as the reverse complement.
CTTTCTTCTTGTTCTGCCACTTCTGACTTCATCCTTCCATTTCATTTGGAGTTCCTGGGTGGTGCAAACAATTAAGCACTTGGCTACTAACCAAAAGGTTGATGGTTCAAAGGTACCCAGCGGCACCTCAGAAGAAAGGCCTGGTGATCAGCTTCGGACAAACCAGCCACTGAAACCCTATGGAGCAGAGTTCTACTCTGACACACATGGGGTCACCATGAGTCAGAATTGTCTCCTCAGTACCTGGTTTGTTCCCAGCTGGGGCTGCTGAGCTGAAGCAATGCTCACCCTCCAGGGGCCTGGAAGCCTGGACACCCCCGCCCCCCACCCGCCCTTCCCTTTATTTAATAGAGTATCCTGTGTCATTCCCTAGTGTTCAGCCCTTCTGGCTTGGCTGTACCGGGAAGGCAAACCTATTGTTTCCTCTTAGGTGGGATGGTCCATCCTAGAATGTGTAAGTCTTGTCTCTGTCTGGCCTGCATATATGTTTGTGGTTTTAGGAGGGAGCCCTGGAGGCAAAATGGGTAAGTGTTCGGCTGCAGACCCAAAGGTTGCTGTTCAAATCTGCCGGTTGCTCCAAGAGAGAAAGATGCAGCAGTCTGCTCCTGTGAAGACTATAGCCTGGGAAACCCTATGGGGCAGTTCCATTCTGTCCTGTAGGGCCCTTCTGAGTCAGAATTGACTCGAGGACACACAGCAATGACATTGCTACATAAACAAGTGGGTTTGGTCTTTTTTAAAAAAATCTTTATGGGAACAGATGGACAGGTTTTTTTCCCTTCTAAGGAGCATTCTGGCTGTACTCCTTCCAAGACAGATTTGTTCGTTCTTCTGGCGGTCCAGGGCATATTCAGTGTTTTTCAACAGCACTATGATTCAAGTGCATCAGTTCTGCTGTCTTCCCTATTCATTGTCCAGCTTCCACATACATACGAGGTGACTGAAAACACCATGGCTTGAGTCAGGCACACCTTAGTCCTCAAAGTGACATCTTTATTTCTATTCCCGCTGAAATGACCATTAAAAAAAAAAAAGACCATTAAATAACAATTATTCATCTTTGTTGGACCTTTTTTTTTTTTTTTTTAATGTACCAGGCATTGCGTTAAGTGCTTTAAACATTTTTCCTCATTTATTCCTTACAACAACACAAGGAAACTGAGGCACAGAGAGGTTAACAGTTTGTTGAAGGCCACACAGCTGGTATGTGAAGGAGCCTCCTAGTATGAACGTGGGTTCTCACCACTAAATTTAGGCAGCTAAATCTCTCCTGTGGGTTTCTTCAGCAGCCTCCAACCATTTCCTTCTCCAAGCTTCCCTTCACACCAGCATAAACTGATGTCTGTAAGCTAGGTACTTGATCACAACACTCTTCTACTTAAAGTTCTTTAGTTTCTCCTCATCACACCTAGGACAAAGGAACCCTGGTGGTGCAGTGGTTAAGTGCTCGGCTACTAACCGTGTTGGCATGACTCGTATTGGCTATAAACAAGAGACGGAGGTGGGAGAACAGGAAAGTCACCTTTATGTTGTTGTACAAGGAAATGGAGTCAGTCGGAGCTGCAGCTGCCAAGACTGGTCGCCAAGGGTGGGCAGGTAAGTTACTTTTAAAGGGGTTTACACGTAGGGAGTTCATACAAGTTACCTCAACATTCTTAATCATACTACGTGGGGACAATGGGGTTTACCTATGACCTCCAAGCAAAAGCAGGATTCAAATGCAAAGCTGGTGGGGAGGAGCCCAGCAAAGGAAAAGATTTTTCAATACAGCACTGTAGGGGAGGAAGCCAGGTAGAGAGTACAGCACTGTGAGGGCTCTGTCTCACAGTAAATCTGTGGGAGAAAGACCTGGCGATCTGCTTCCATAAAGATTACAGCCTAGGAAACCCTCTGGGGCGGTTCTACTCTGTCACATGAGGTTACTAGGAGTTGGAATTAACTGGATGGCACCCAACAACCATCCTAAGGATAAAGTCCATAATATAGCCTTTGCCATTGAGCTTCATGATCTGGTTACTTTTTAGGGTCTTCTTATTTCCTACTTCCTCACCCCACACACAGCTTAGAACTTTCTTTAGTTACCCAAACACAGGATACTTTCTCTCACCTCTGGATCTTCTCACGTGCTGTTTCCTCTGTTTGGGAAGTCTTTCTCTCTCTGTGACTGACCCAAGGAGACCTGGTGGCACCACAGTTAAGACCTCAGCTGCTAACCTAAAGGTCGGTGAATTGAACTCACCCAGTGGCTCAGCGGGAGAAGAGACCCGCCATGTGGATTACTAAGGGTCGGAATAGACTTGGTGGCAGGTAGCAACAGCATGACTGACCCACTTCCCTCACTTGTCCCCTCCTTTTGTTTCCTGGCAGTCTTATTATTTTACCCGTTAAGTTTCAGCTCAGATATCTCCCCCTTTAGGAAGCCTCCATGACTCCCAATTCTGGGTTAGATAGTGTGGTAGGCAAAATAATCACCCCCTCCCCCAAGATGTGCACATCTTATTAACCAAGACCTGTGAATACGTTACCTCACGTGGCAAAAGGCACTTTGTAGATACGATGAAGTTAAGGATCTTGAGATGGGGAGACTAGCTTGGATTACCTGGAAGGGCCCAGTGTAATCACAAGGGTTCTTCCAAGAGCGAGGCAGCAGGGTCAGAGTCAGAGAAGGGGATGGATGATGGAAGCAGAGGTCAGAGCGATGAAGCCACGGGCCGAGGAAAGTGGCAGCCTCTCCTTGTTGTTAGCTGCTGTCGCGTCGATTCCAACTCATGGTGACCCCATGCGTGCTGAGTAAAACTGCCCCATAGGGTTTTCTAAGCTGTGGTCTTCACGGGAGCGTATCACAGGTCTTTCTCCTCGGGAGCTGCTGGGCGGGCTGGAACCACCAACCTTTCAATTAGCAGTCAAGAGCTTAAGCAATTGCGGCACCGAAACCAAACCAAACCCTTTGCCATCGAGGCGATTCTGACTCACTTCCCATCTGCATGCTTAGCCATTTCACCAACAGAGCTCCTTCAGGGAAGAGTGTCCGACTTTCTGACAAACCATTTTGTACTAGTTCACACGACAGAGTTGTGGCTTGTTTAGGCTGGAGAAGTGTATAACATAGAGGCAGAGCGTAGAGGTCTTAGACTGGCGCAGTGATTAAGAGCTATGGCTGCTAACCAAGAGGTCAGCAGTTTGAATCCACGAGCTGCTCCTTGGAAACCACATGGGGCAGTTCTACCCTGTCCTATAGGGCAGCTGTGAGTCGGACTCAAAAGCAGCGAGTTTCTTGTTTTTTTTGTAGTCCATGTGAGGAGCCCTGATGGTACAACAGTTAAGAGCTTGGCTGCTAACCTAAAGGTTAGTGGTTCAAACCCACCCAGCTGCTCCATGGGAGAAAGCCCTGGCGATCTGCTTCTGTGAAGATTATTGTCTAGAAAGCCCTATGGGACAGTTCTACTCTGTCCTGTAGAATCCTTGGGAGTCAGAACGGACTGAACAGAGCACAACAACAACGAAAATATCCCCGTATTAGAACGTACGCTCCATGAGGACAGGGAGTTGTGTCTGGGCTGTTTACTGCTGAAGAGCCCTGGTGGCGCGGTGGTTAAAGCACTCAGCTGCTAACCAAAAGGTAGGTGGTTTAAACTCACCAGCCACTCCTCGAGAGAAAGACCTGGTGATCTGCTCCTGTTAGAGATTACAGCCTAGGAAACACGACAGGGTGGTTCTCCTTTGTCACATCGGGCTGCTGTGAGTCGGAATGGGACCCACAGCACCCAGCACTAACAACAACAAAATGAGAAATTCCTTCTTTTAGTAGCTCTGCCCCGAAGAAGGGACAGAGTATGTGACAAAAGGCAGTGCAGGGTGGTGAAACATCATAGCAGGAGGGGAGAGGCTCAGCTGGCTTGTACACTGGCTGCTGAACCGGCCCTACACCTCCAGATTTTAAAGCCTGTCAGAGAATGAGGTGTCGTGAAGACGGGGCCAAAGCCTCAAGCTTGCAAAATTAGTATTGTGGTTTCCTTTCTGAGCTGCTTAGGATCAAAAAGGAAAAAGAAAAAAAACTTAGAAAAAAATCAATGTCAAGTATAATATAAAATTGGAAACACAGCAATGGTTAGAACAAATTAGAAACACATTTCCAACGTTGGGGTCCAATAACAAAAGGAAACAACCTTTCCCCTCTCTGGGAACTATGTTTCTCTTTGAGGTCTTAGGAAGCCCTGGGGAGGTGCAGACCTTCAGCCTCCAGTCAAGTCTCTAAGTCTGGCTGTGTCTCTGATGGCCCCTCTGCTGCTTTCCTCCCCCTTAAGTTGTTGTTGGTGCTGTCACGTGGATTCTGACTCACAGCGACCCCGTGTGATAGAGTAGAACTGCCGCATAGGGTTTTCTAGGCTGTCATCTCTATGGGAGCAGATTGCCAGATCTTTTCTCCCATGGAACTGCTGGGTGGGTTTGACTCGCCAACCTTTTAGTTAGCAAACAAGTGCTTAATTGTTGCACCACCAGGGCTCCTTCCCCTTAAACAACCTGCAGCTTATCCCTTCACAAGTCACCACGTCTTTTAGGAGCAGAAAGCGGTATAGCATTTCCTGGAGATTTACCAAATCCACCAGACCTCCCTGCTGTGGTTATAGCCACCTTCCCAGGCCCACAGGGAAAAGCAGGCAGAGCCAAGACTGTGGCTGTTTCTAGGAGTGGAGCCATTTAAAAAATGTCATCAAATAATTCTGTTTACATTAGGTATTCTTATTTTTCAGCTTCCTATGCTCTCCAGTGTTTCTGCTCCAGGTGTACATACTTGCGGAGGTCCCCGGGTGGTGCAAATGGCTTCCGCTCAATGGCTAACCAAAAGGTTGTCGGTTCGAACTCACTCAGTGGTGCCGTGGAAGAAAGGCCTGGCGACCTGCTTCCGTAAAGGCTACAGCCAAGAAACCCCCATAAAGCGGATCTACACTATAACACGTGGGGTTGCCAAGAAACCCCCATAAAGTGGCTCTACACTATAACACGTGGGGTTGCCATGAGTTGAAACTGACTTGAAGGCAACAGTTTTTTGGTTTTGTACATATTTGGATGTTCGACTGTTTAAAAACAGTTTTTTTTTATGTTTCCTTTGACAAGAATAAAGAGCTGGTTTCTGAGCTGTTACGTAACAGAGAGGAAGCATCTGTGTTAAGTGAGCCGAGAGGCCTTTTCCTCATTGCCCCTTTTCACTTCCAGCGAAGTCGTTCTGTCTTTCACAACATTCTATTTTCTTTTATTTCTGTACATAACCAATAAACCAGCCTTGGAAGAACTGCAGCCAGAATGCTCTTTAGAAGTGAGAATGGTGAGCCTTCGTCTCATATTCTGTGGACATGTTATCAGGAGGGACCAGTCCCTGGAGAAGGACATCATGCTTGGTAAAGTAGAGGGTCAGGGAAAAAGAGGAAGACCGTTGACGAGATGGATTGACCCAGTGGCTGCAACAGTGGGCTCAAACATAGCAACAATTGTGAGGATGGCGCAGGACCAGGCAGTGTTTCGTTCTGTTGTACATCGGGTCGCTATGAGTCGGAACTGACTCGATGGCACCTAACAACAACAACTCTATTTATTGTCTCTCTGTCCTCCAATTTGAAAAATAAATTCCATGAAAGCGGGGAATAGTGCTTGGTACATAGTAGTTGCTTAATAAATATTTGCTGAAAAAACAGGGGAGGGCTTGGAGGGGCTGGGTGGGCAGACTTCTTGGGAGAGGGGATATGAGCAGGTCATAAAGAGGCAAGGTCTCGTCCAGATCTATGAGCCTGGACAGCACTGCCTTAACAGTGAGTGCTTTCTGAAGGCTTGATAACTGGTTCTCCAGGTCCCCTCGAGCACCCAATCTAGGTCAGGTAGTCGCTAGATTAATCAGCACCCTTCTCTCTTTCTTCAGAGACCCAGAGGCTGTTTAGAGTAACGGAGAACACTCAGTCGTTTGCTGTCTTAGATGCAGATGCTTCGATCAGTGACAACTACCATCGAATTTTTACTAACTTCTAATTTAAGTGCTTGGCTACTAATAGAAAGATCAGAAGTTCGAACCCACCAGCGGCTTCACAGGAAAAAGACCTGGTGATCTGCTCCTGTAAAGACCACAGCCCAGGAAACCCTGTGGGCAGTTCTGCTCTGTCACATGGGGTCGCTATGAATTGGAATTGACAGCACAATAACAACAATTCTTACTTTTTTTCCTTTTCCTCTCTTTCCCCTTTGCAAGGCTTTTGGAAAAGAAATTAAAATTTAAGTACATGGAGATGGGATGAAGAGGAGAGGCAGAGATTTGGGCTTTTTATTAATTTATTTATAGTGCTTTAGGTGAAAGTTTACAATTCAAGTCAGTTTCTCATATAAAAACTTATACACACATTGTTATGTGGCCCTAGTTGCTCTCCCTACAATGTGATAGCACACTCCTCCTCTCCATCCTGTATTTCCTGTGTCCATTCAGCCAGCTCCTGTCCTCCTCTGCCTTCTCATCTCGCCATCAGACAGGAGTTCCCCACATAGTCTCCTGGGTCTACCTGAGCCAAGAAGCACACTCCTCACAGTATCATTTTATGTCTTACAGTCCAGTCTAACCTTTGTCTGAAGAGTTGGCTTCAGAAATAGTTTTCGTTTTGGGCTAACAGAGAGTCCAGGTACCATGACCTCTGGGGTCTTTCCAGTCTAAGATTTGAGTTTTTTTGAAAGTAAAGTGGATTTTCTTTTAAGTGTTAGAAAGAACAAACGTTCAATTTCCAGTTTAAAAGCACTGAGTTCAAGGACAATTAAACACACAAAAGTCTAACTTTTTGAACTCAGAAAGTGATAGTTCATTGACTCAATGGATTTTCAACTGAACAAAATTGCCTTTTAAAAAACAATTAATGCTGTCTTTCTCATGACAAGTTTTTTTTTATTATTATTATTCACCTCAGTTTTTTCATAAGCTCCAAGGTTTCTTTGTACTTGGGCAGGCTTCTGCATGTGGGTTTTGCATGAAAGTAGATGTTTCTTAAATTTCTTTTTTACATCCAAACCACTATTCAGCATTTCTTCTATGTGCAAGCTTTGAGCAGACCACTGATTTTTATTATTTCTCATTGCACTAAAGCTACTCTACCAACTCCTACAAAGTGGCTTTACAGTGGTAGGAATATGGCAGGTCACCAAGTCCCCATGGGGCAACCAACCTGTTGTCATTCGACTCATAGTGACCCTATAGGACAGAGTAGAACTGCCCCACAGGGTTTCCAAGGAGTGACTGGTGGATTCGAACTGCTGATCTTTTAATTAGCAGCCTGGCTCATAACCACAGCACCGCCAGGGCTCCCCATGGGGCCAAGGGGAGTAAAATTGTTAGAAGCAACCCTTGCCAAGCATGAGATTGGCTCTCTGCGTGGCTCTGACTAGCATTTAGTGCAAATTTCCAGGAGGTTGTTACCTACGTGAAGATCCCTGGGTGACAGAAATGGTTTGCTCTTGGTTACTAACCTAAAGGCTACAGGTTCAAACCTGTCCAGCAGAGCCATGAAAGAAAGCCATGAAAGAATCTGCTTCCTTGAAGATTGCAGACTAGAAAACCATATGGAGCAGTTGTACTATGTAACACACAGAGTTGTCATGAGTTGGAATTGACTTGGCAGCAATGGGTTTGTTTTTTTGGTTTATTTTCTATGTATGAGGAGCCCTGGTGGTGCAGTGGTTAAGTGCTTGGCTGCTAACCTAAAGGTTGGTGGTTCAAACCACTTAGCAGCATTACAGGAGAAAATACCTGGTGATCTGCTTCCAAAAAGATCACAGCCTAGAAAACCTTATGGGGCAGTTCTACTCTGTCACACGGTGTGGCTGTGAGTTGGAATAGACTCGACAGCACCTAACGACAACAACATCTCTGTAGGAGTGTTTCAATAAGGTTGTTCTGTGCAAACTTCGCAAAGGTCCTTTGTAGGAAGATTTGCAGAGGTTGTCCTGGTGCCTTGTCGGTGATGATGAAGAACACGTGGTATTTCCAGCAGGAGGTAGTAAGCTCCCAGTGATGCTGGGGGACACAGGAGGAAACCTGGGTAAGTTGAGGCAGAGCTATTGAGGAACAATTGACCAGATAGATGTGCATTCGTTGCTCATGGGATGGGAATAAGATGAGCCTGCGGACCCTAAACCAAACCGGTCGCCTTCAAGTCGATTCCAGCTCGTAGTACCCTATAAAACAGAGTATAACTGCCCCATAGGGTTTTCTAGCCTGTAATCTCTATGGAAGCAGATCACCAGGTCTTTTCTCCCATGGAGCCCCTGGTGGGTTCAAACTGCTGACTTTTTGGTTGTCAGCCGAGTGCTTAACTGCCACCAGAAAAAAAATAAATTTTTTTTTCACGTATAAATTGTTTTGAATGTGAAGAAAACTCACACATCTTTTATGCACTTTCCGAAAAAGAAATCTCACATTTTGTTTACATATTTGCAACAATGTTGGAAATGTTCATAATCATAGCTACTGAGTGGCTGAGGAAGATGTTTAAATTCCATGCAGTCAGAATGCTGGGGAAGGAAAGAGATTCGTTCTGGATGGACCTTTTCCTACATTCCATATTCCGTCTCTAGCTGTAACGGTGGCGTCACTAGGAGGACGCAGGGGGTGTGGACTACATCGTGTGATACTGTCAGAGGGGGTGACACCAAAATGACTGTCTATAAAATTTTTGTGTAGTGTTTCAACAGAAATTTGTTATTTTTTAATAAAAATATCAGTGTAGTTAGTTGTAACAACCAGAATATTTTTCCTAAGCCCAGCTTACTTGTATGGATATACCTACAAGGCTAGGACTCGATGCTAATTGATGTTTCGGACCTTCTAACCTGCTCTGGTCAGAGCCGTCCTTGTCAGCCAATCACAGTGCTGCTTCGGATCACGTGGTTTCGTCTACGCGCAGGCGCAGCTGTTTTGTTGTTGCCAGCGATTGTATATAGCCACTGATTTTGTCAAAGTTTCTGGCGTTTTAGCTACAATGTTGTGGTAATTAGTATTTGTGAACCTAAGTCAACAACTTTTTTGAGAATGAAGTAGTAATTGAAGGAGATGGAGAAAAATTAAAAAAAGGCTTCTGCTCAATTCCTGTAACTGATAATGTTGTAATTCAATGTAGAAAGAGCTTCCAAAAGAAATTTGTTGTTAGTATTCATATACTGTAAGAAATATTACATTTCAGCAATTTACAACTATATTTACCACATATGATTAAAACTGATAATAAACATTACGAAGGATTCTGAATGGTCTGGTGTGGGAGGAGGTTCGTGGCGGGGGGGGGGGGTGGTGAAACCATGAGTCACCACACTGGTGACACCAAGCCTAGTGATATCACTGGTTGGACTGCCCATGGGGAGTGTTTGTATTTTAATATAATATAAAATAAAATAAAACAACAAGCCCAAAGCCGTCTAGCTGGCAACAGGTACATTTTGGATTATTTCACTAACGTTATAGATTTAAATTTGCCTCAATGTAACCTATGACTTAAAACCAATACAGTCGTTACAATAACAACAAACTCAAGCTAGCATCAACGAGAATTCAGGAACTTTTCTCCTCACATCTTGTTGCTTCCTCGTAGTCGATGAGGTATTTTCTTTCATGGCGTGCATGAGCATGATCTTGGAATTCTTTCAGATTTATTACAGTATTTCGTTGAAAGCTTTCTATCGGTAATATTATTACTTTTGTTTATGTGTACTCTGGCTCTGTATTATGAATTAATTTCAAATCCTTGTATCTTGCTACTTGCTTTTTCCACTTTTTACTGCGGTATTCACTTTGCTCAGAGTACTGTGTGAGTATCCATTGGCATGTGTTTTCCATCATGGCCGGCTTCTCAGGCACTAGCATTTTCTGAAGAGCAGGACTGGTATTTCCACTTATAGTATCGCGTAAATGGCATCAGATTTTATTCATCAGTACATTTGTTGCATTTTGTATCTATCGATGTCATGTATTTCTTTCGAGCCACGTGTTTTCATACTTCCCCAGGATTGTTGGGACATTGCCGCACATACAGGTTATGATTTTTTTTTATTGTTTCCAATAAGCAGTAAAACACATTTTTATGAGTAAAATAATGTTTCTTCTACAAAACCACAAAAAAATCTCTTCCAATACTTAAGTATGATGAAAAGTACTTAAATTCACCCCAAAATCTTCTTTATAAAATTGAGAAGTGTCTTTTATTTAGGCATACCTTATACAGGTTTGTTTGTTTTTTTTTTTTTTATACAGGTCTATCTATTGTATTATTAAAGATAGAAATATTTCCATCTTAGCTTTCATTCAGTCAACGTTTATTTAGTATCTTCTGAGTGATGGTCTATGAGAGAGAGACACCCCAGCTTCATATGCAGCACAGTTCCTGAGCTAATCTTTCGATTTTATACCTTAAACAACAGCTATCCCCCAAAGTCTTCTTTGAACCAAAAATTGCTTGTCTTAATTAGTAAAGTACACCCGCCTTGAGCATTGTGCTCCTTTGAAGAATTATCTAGGTGAGATCAAATTGACAACGGCAACTCGAAAAGTTGGATGGGAAGCTTGGAGGGCAGTGAGTTTAAGATAATGGTGGTGGGAGACCGTGGAAAAGGATAGTGAGAATGGGAGCATGATGTGAAGAATGTAACCACTGTCACTGACTTGTACAGGTGGGGATTGCTGAAATGGTGTATCTCTGGCTGTGTAGGCTTTCGCCAAAGTAAAACGAACAAACAAACAAACAAAAAACAGCATGTTTCTGACCTCTTTTGGCACGTTTTGATAACTGACAGTTGAATGAGCTACAAAATATGTGGATGTTTGTGATTTTCCAGCCCCCACAGGCCTTGCCTTTCATTTTATCAGCAGGGCTTCCACCATTTTTTCCCTTAACCAGGTATCTGATTACAGGAATGATACCTCTGTAATGTTTTAAGTAAATCCGTATGTAAAATGTTATCCAGCAAAGTGAAAGAGGTTCATTTGGTCAGGAAATTTTTGTCACAGTGTAATTGGGTGTCTCTAAGCAGCTGTGGAGTCCCTGGGGGGCACAAATGTTTGGTGTGCTTGGCTGCTAAGTGAAAAGTTTGTGTTCTCCCAGAGGTGCCTTGAAAGAAAGCCTTGGTGATCTACTTCCAAAAATCAGCCGTCAAAAACCCTGTGGAGCACGGCTCTGCTCTGACACACACGGGGCTGCTACGGGTCGGAGGGAACCCAGTGGTAACTAGTTTTGGTCGGTCAGTAGCTGCAATGTGTGATCACATACATTTGATGTTTTTTTAAAATTCCGAGTTCAAATGCACTGACGTTTAGTAATTTTTCTGTTTCTCTGTGTTTACTTCTGCTTCAAAGTCGGGCACCCTCAGAAGGGGAAAACAGTGGTTTATTTTTATGGTGGCAGTCTAACAGTGCAGCAATGTTTCGCTTATTTATAACTTAAGATTTACACCACCGTCTAATTCCAAAAGGGATTTGAAGTGGCACATGCAGACGCTGACTTTGCCATTAGCTGGGAGCCTTAAATATACTTTATGCCGTTTGAGTGTCTCGTAGATCTGCTGCCACTTGGCGTTTGGTGACTAATGTTTGTGAGTGGAACAGAACTTCCACCGAACGTATAAAACCTCCTCTAATCTGTGAGGCCTTGGCAAGGCCGGGGAAATTGCAAGAGGAAATTATTTGAAATTGCGTACCAGGAACAGAAGAGTTGAATGGCTGTTTTAATTTTGAAGAGGCACTCAGATGAGGAGATACAATCACTTTTTAAAAGGCGCTTGTGTTTTTTTTTGTGTTTATGCCTGCCCCTCTTGGTATTTAACACTCCATCGCTGGTGTCTCCTTGAGAAGAGGAAGGGCAGCCAACGCCAGCAGCCAGGATATTTTGTTTTCATTACTTATCTCTATTTTCAACTTGGTGTTTCACATTACATGTCCACATTACGATTTTGACTCATAGTGCCCCAGGTGACAGAATGGAACTGCCCCGTAGAGTTTTCTAGGCTGTCAGCTTTACGAGAGCAGGTTGTCAGGTCTTAGCATAGTGACACCAGGGCTCCTTCCGTTACACATAAAAACCAAGAACTTCCACCTGTTCCTTCAAGTCATTTCCACCTCCTAGCGATCCTGTGGGACTGAGCAGAACTGCCACATAGGGTTTCCTAGGCTGCGGTCTTTATGGAAGCAGACTGCCACATTCTTCTCCCTGGTAGTGGCTGGTGGGTTTGAACTGCGGATCTTTTGGTGAGTAGGCGAGAGGCTCCTTACATTACACCCAGGGAGTAGGATGAGGAAGAAGAAAAGGAGGTTGAGGAGTAGAGGGGGAGAAAGAGGAAGACATGGCTGAAGAAGGAACAGTTGAGCCCGACATCTGTCTTGTGTTTGATTTGGTGAGTGACTGGCCACGCATTTAATGGGTTGGCAGATGGCTGCTTTTCAGCAGAATTCACTAGATGTTTCGGCTCGGTCATTTCCCTTGGCCAAACCCTGATGCTGCTGACACTGCGTTCACAGCTCCTCTCGTTCCCTCCCCGGGCCACCTGTCCTCATCCCCTTGGGGGTTCCTATCTCTTTTAGATGTTCTTCCGGGAACACAGCCCACCTGTCACTGAGCCAGGAGGCGGACACAGAAGAGAGAGTCACAGAAACAGAGGGAACTAGGACATGGGAGCGGAGTCCTTGGATTGTGCAAATGTTAATCACTCACTGACAACTGTTTTTTTTTTTTTTTTTTTATGACAACTTTTTTTTTAAGGGGCTCCCATTTGTTGGTAGGCTGAGCCCCCAAGATGAGAGGAGTGGTGGACAAGAAGATAATCATTTACATTAAGCACTCCTTATAGTTGGACTAAGGAGCTGAAAGGTTAGCTGTTCTAGTCCACCCAGAGGCACCTCAGAAGAAAGGTCTCGCGACCTGCTTCCAAAAGGTCACCATCATCAAAAACTCTCTGGAGCGCAGTTCTACTCTGACACACAGGGGGTCGCTATGAGTCCCAAAGTACTTGATGGCAACTAACAACAGCAACAGCAACCGGTCAAGATGTGGGATCAAAGTCAGAGCACTGTTCTCTGAGAAGGTTGGGGAACCACCAACTTGAGTACATGAGGTGGGAGACAAACCCAAGGTAGTAGGCACCATGGGCCCAGCCCTTGGATTCTTTGTCTGCAGTAAGAGGTGTGCCTGTATGAGGGTTTTTTCCATCAGAATCACTTGTGCTTGTCAAAAATTCACATTCCTGGGCTCCTCTGCTGACCAATTAAATCATAATCTCCATGGGCTTATTGTTGTTGTTAGGTGCCATCTAGTGAGTTCTGACTCATAGCGACCCTGTGCACAACAGAACGCAACACTGCCCAGTCCTGCACCATCCTCACCATCATTGTTATGCTTGAGCCCATTGTTGCAGCCACTGTGTCAATCCATCTCATTGAGAGTCCTCCCCTTTTTCACTGACCCTCTACCTTACCAAGCACGATGTCTTTCTCCAGGGACTGATCCCTCCTGATAACATCTCCAAAGTACACGAGATGAAGTCTCACCATCCTCGCTTCCAGGGAGCATCCTGGCTGTACTTCTCCATGGGCAGGGCCCAGGAATCTGAATTTTTAACAATCCCAAGGTGATTCACTTGGACAGTAAATCGGACTCTCTTCTAGATGGTCTCTTACTTACATCTCAGCACGGACATTGTATGGTTCCAAGGGCCACTGCATTTTTCTCTTTCCCCCCTCTAAAGAGAAGCCCTGGGCCATCAATGTCCAGGGACAGCTCCGCGCCCATGAACCCTGAAATCTGCACATGTGGTTCTCAGACAGCATGTCTTGGCAGGAGCTTCCTGCAGGTGAGTAAGGGTCATGTCCCTACCCCCACGGAGCTGCGAGGGAGGCAGGAGAGGCCAGGGGATCAGTCCAAATGCAGCGTAGCAAACGATTTCCGGCAGCATCAAGTGACGTTGTTGTTGGGTGCCGTTGGGCTGATTTCAACTCAGAGCGACCCCATGTGGCAAAGTAGAACTGCCCCCTAGGGTTTCCTAAGCTGTAATCTTTTTTTTTTTTTTTCTATGTGCATGGTTTATTTTTTAAAATAATTCAGCACAGCTCTCCTAATGACAGAAAGCCTGGAAACAAATGATAAGCTTTTCTATAGAACACATTTCAAAAAAAAAAAAAAAAAGGAATTATCTATTGCCATAGAATTTAAGGCATTGATGGGACTGTGGGGCCCTGGTGGCATATTGGTTAAGCATTTGGCTGCCAACCAAGGGGCTGGCAGTTCAAATCCACCAGCTGCTCCTTGGAAACTCTATGGGGCAGTTCTACTCTGTCCAACAGGGTCGCTATGAGTCGGAATCGACTGTAAGAAGCGGGTTTGGATGGGATTGTATTTCAAGGACCAGGCATTTCTCAGCTGTCGTTCAGAGGGTGGTGAAGAAGGAACTGCCCACACTCAGGAATCATGGCTGATACATCCAGCATCCAAGCCCCTCCTCCTGATCCCCTCCCTGTCCTGGGAAAGGAGGCACCTGGGAGTGCCTTGATCCCTGACTTGTCAGCAATGGGCACAAAGCCCAGAGCGTCTGGGAAGGGCAGAGCTGAGGAGTCTCTACTTGAGGAAATGAAAGACCGCACCTGGGAAGTCTGTGGGTTTCTCTGGGGAAATCCTGAGAGTTGCTTGATTCAACTTAGAGAAAACGTTCTTTCCTATATTTATCTCACTGGGCTGTGATAAAAGCGTGAGTGCTTTGGCCTCTTTAGAGGGAAAATGGTATAATTAATATATTTTTTTGATCTGGTTATAAAAGTAATGCATTCAGACGGGAGCAAACCACCATTAGCCCGCCACTCTGAGGCGATTACTTTCTTCCAGTCTTTTCTCTATCCCTTCTGAAATACTTGAGATCAAACAATGATCCTCATAACCACATCAGAGGGTAAGTATTATGATACTCTTTTTGTAGATGAAAAAACAGAGGTTCAGAAAGGTTCATCAATTGCTCCAAGGTCACACAGCCTGTACATGGTAGAGGTGGATTTGAACCTAGGACCTGGCTCTTATCTTTATGGGAGCAGATCGTCAGGTCTTTTCTCCCACAGAGAGGCTGGTAGGTTCGAACTGCTGACCTTTTGGTTAGCAGCCAAGTGCTTAAATGTTGTGCCACCAGGGCTCCATAAGTAAAAGGTCAAAAAACAAATGAACAAAAAACCAAACATGTTGCCGTAAAGTTGATTCCAACTCACAGAGACCCTATAGGACAGAGTAGAACTGCCCCATAAGGTTTCCAAGGAGTTGCTGGTGGATTTGAACTGCTGACCTTTCCGTTAGCAGCTGAACGCTTAATTACTGAACCACCTGGGCTCCAAGTAACAGGCAGAAGGAGCAAAATAGGCTGGCCTGGTGCTGGACCACCCGGGAAATTGCATGGTAAGGAGATTGGTATTAGAGGCAGAGACATGGAGAATCATGTCAGGCTGGGGGGAGAACATCCTGGGAGATGGCAAGATTGCCAGGAAACTGGAAAAAGGCACACACCAGGTCAGACCACACTGAGAGTCCAAAAGGATCAGAGAGTGAGCCAGCCTGTTCCTGAGGGAGAGCAAACACTGACATAATGATC
The DNA here is from genome assembly GCF_030014295.1 of Loxodonta africana. Taxonomy (NCBI): domain Eukaryota; kingdom Metazoa; phylum Chordata; class Mammalia; order Proboscidea; family Elephantidae; genus Loxodonta; species Loxodonta africana. Next base: position 5,654,671 of record NC_087358.1, on the reverse strand, counting down.
TATGTTCTTGGGCTCCTGGGGCATGTGGGGGTGCAGGGACAGCCTGCCACCCTGAAAAACTCTAATTGACAGGAAGTCTAGAAACTTAGCCATTTTTCTGAGAAGAGCCACCTTCCTTTTTTGAGGAGTAGGTTTCCATGGCTCACTAAAAACAAAACATAACTTCCTTTCCCTGGGCCTCAGTAGTCTCACCCGTAAAATGTGGGTGTTGAACTAAATAATGCCTGTTATGCCTTCCAGCTCTGTGTTTCTATGAAAACCACACCAAACACAGTAACAGAGACAGAAAAATATTAAAGGAAAGTAACACAACATATTAGGTGCTCATTTAACAATTCCTACACAAAGTATTCGGTGATATTGGATACATTTTTCACAATGTGTCATTATTTTCATTCATTCTGTTCTGGTTGTACCATTTCTAGTACTCTAGTTTCCCTGCCCCCTTACCTTCTCATCTCCTCTTTGGAGTAATTTTTGACCATTTAGTCTCCTATAAATGATTTTTCTTAAAGGAGCTCATTACTCAGAGGCGATATTTTTTATTTTGTGAGCCAATCTGTTATTTAGTTAAAAGGTGACCTCAGGGGATAGTTCTAGTTCAAGGTTTAAAGAGTATCTCGGAGCGATTGTCTCAGGGAGTCCTCTAGTCTCAACTGGTTCAGTTAGTCTGGATTTTTTAAGAATTTGAGTTCTGTTGCACATTCTCTCCCATTCTGTAAGTATCCATCTATTGTGGCCCTAATCAGAACGGTTGATATTAGTAGCTGGGCACCATCTAGTTCTGGTCTCAAGGTAGATGAAGCCGTGGTTAGTGTAGGCGATCAGTCTGTAGGCTACTTTCTTCTCTGAGTCTTTTGTTTCCTTCTTTTTCTTTTGTTCCGGACAAGTAGCACCTCATCTTCTGAACAAAAAAGATGGTCTGACCGTAGCGTGAAATGACGGTAAGCAACTTAATATTTCCAGTCTGTTTCCCCTCTGAAAAATTGGGACAATAAAATTACTACTTAGTGTTGGCTTGAGGATTAAATAATATAATCCAGGTGAGGCTCTGCTCTCAGCTGATAACGGGAAGGTTGGTTGTTTGAACCCACCAGCCGCTCTGAGGGAGGAAGGTAGGGCAGTTTGCTCCCATAAACATTACACACTTGGAAACCCTATGGCAGCAACTCTACTGTGCCCTACAGGGTCACTATGAGTTGGAACCAACTCAACAACAATGGGTTTGGTGGTTTTTGGTTGAAGTGAAGCACCAGTAACTGGCACAAAGCAAGTGCTCACTGCTAGTAACTCTCAGGGTCTTGATAGGCGATATGCCAACTTCAAGTACCATGATTAAAACAAGCAATAATAACAATTTAGTGGTAGGGTCCTGCTGGCAAAATGTTTCTTATTTTTACAGTTTTCTTTTTACTCAATTCTCATTATTCGACGGTTTAGAATGGGCTTTTCTGCCCCCTCCACACCTTCATTCCCAGGCATTCTCTTCTCTGCTCAGGGGGAAGTTTTCACAGAATAATCCACCGATGTGATGTATACGTGAGAGAGTTTTGTTGACTTTGAGTGGGCTCCTTTGTGAAGCAGGTGAGAGCCTACCATCCCTCTTTGGCGAAATCAGGGGTGGGTTTCCAGGGCTCAGACGAAGAGGCAGTGACAAGGGCGGGGGGGTTCTGGGAGCAGGCAGAGGGCTGTGTTAAAAATAAAACCTCGTATTAGTTCCAAAGAACAACACAACGTCTGGTTGCCCTACGCTTTCATAAACAATTAATTGTAAGTTGGGGCAACATTCTCATCCTATAAGAAGAAAATGCTCCCAGAGAATGAAGAGTTCACAGAAACTTTAATTTTTTTTTTATTACTGTTGACAGTATTTTTTATTTTAGCCATTCTGAGAGATGAGTCATACTATAATTTTTTTTTAAAAATAATACTTTATTTTGTTTTTGGTGAAGGACCTGGGCTTGGCCAAAAGCATGTTGATGTTGCTCTGTGTTGGGTTTGGTTTGGAAGAGTCAGGTTATTTTGTGACTTCAGATCCACTTCCCTACTTAATAATGTTGGTGGTTTTCCAGTGTCCCTCCTTCATCATCCCCTCGCGGTCCAGTGGGTTCCACTCATGGCAACCTGACTGAAATGGCCGTGTTCCATTCTGAACCGGTCTTAACTTATTTAAAAAATTTCTGGGGAGAAATATTAAACTATGGACAGAAGAAAGGCTTCAGACCATTCTTTCCCGAGGAGAAATGACCTATGGATGCTTTTCTCAAGTGATTCTGTTGAGTGAATTCAGTAGGATAATATTGGAATGAAGATGTATCAAGCCTTGAGAGGTATGTTTCATTTTTCTTCTATTGTTTTTGCAACCACCAGGATAGCAGAAAAGGGAAGTAGAATGTTGGCTGGTGGCCCATTTTGGTCATTAGAATGAGAAGATTGAAAAAGAGGTAAGAGGCTTGCATACATAGCTAAGTGCCACTGGGGTCCTGCCTAGTGAGCCAAGATCAGCTGGGTGAGCACAGAAAAAAGGTTAACCTTGAACACAGTCCAAGGTTTAGGATGGATTTAAAGGAAAAATGTCATCTAGCCACCCTTGATAACCCGTGCCATAACCCAACCCCACCCACTGCTGTCGAGTCGATTCCGACTCCTAGCGACCCTATAGGACAGAGTAGAACCGCCCCAGAGTTTCCAAGGAGCGCCTGGTGGATTCAAACTGCTGACCTTTTGGTTAGCAGCCGTAGCTCTAACCCAGGTCATAGCAAGAATATTTCTGAAGTGCTGAAGTTTCTGTAAAAACAGCCCTTTTGAGCAGCCATGTTTATTTCAACAGAAACCAGACAGCACTGAGATTCATTTTTAAACATTCTTTTGGATTTGGTGTGGGGTGGACAGAAGGTAAGTTCACTCAAGCCCCAAATATTTGGCCATATCCCAAGATCTTCAGGCGTGGAGTGATTTCCTTGTTCCCCAAAGGCTGTATGCTGAGGGTGAGACTTCATTAATACCTACAAGTCAGGATCTGGGGAAATTTTTTAATTTCCTGCAAATGTGTCTTTTCTTCGCACCACAAAATAGAAAAAACTGAGGTGGTTTATTGATTTCTGGAATTTTGAATGGGCCATGCTTCCATGTCTTGGAAGGCCTGAGAACACCCCTCTGTTGCCAGGCTGGGTGCAGGCCTGTAGGGTCCATCGGGGGTCTGGGTAGCCCTGTGTATGTAGCTTTGGTGTTTTAATTCAGTTTAATATTTCAGAAATAAGTTAAGGCCCATTCAGAGTGGAACATGGCCATTTCAGTTAGGTTGCTATGAGGGGAATCGGCGCGACCGCAACGGGGTAAAGAGGGAGGGAAATTGGGAAATCATTATTATTTAGAGAAGTGGGTCTGAAGTCACAAAATAACCTGACTCTTCCAAGCCAAAGCCCAACGCAGAGCAACATCAACATGCTTTTGGCCAAGCCCAGGTCCAGAACACCCAGTTTGTGGAATGGCTCAAATTTGATCTGTTTTTCTACCTCCAATACCAATACAATGCCAAATTCTTAAATTGAATTGTTCTTCAATTGGAGGAAAGAACATAATTTTCCACCTAATATTTCTAGCTGACTGGTCGTTTGGACATCTAGTTCAGGTTACAGGGTTCATAGAATGAGGATTTAAAAACAGGCTTATTTTCAATGTTATTTTTCCTCATCCAAGTGCCATAATCCACCGAAACCTGCCATTTGTTAAGTTTTTAACTTCCCCAGTGTTCCTGTTCACAGCTCCATTTTTCATTCACTGCTCTTATTACCATTCCCCCAACCCCCGAAATACCTTAAATTCTTACTAATCGGCCCTTTCTGGGTATTATTACATTTTGATGATCTTTCTCATTGGTTTGAAGTATTTCTCTGGTTCTGTATCTTGACGCTGTGTTGAATGGACCATGTCCTTTTTTCATGTCATTTTTGACAATTAAACCTTAATATTTCCCAACTGTTTTTGTTGTTGTTGTTAACGCTGTTTGCTATTTCATGTTTTTGGAATGATGCATTTAGCAGCTCTCAAATATTGCCAACAGCAATCAATTCACCTTTCTCTATACTATATCTCAGAAATAAAAGATCATAAATACATTTCAGGTGAAAAGATGAGGCAGGAGATGATCCTTGACTTTGCGATGGTCAGTTCAGGTCTTGGATTTGAATATGATGTCGAAATACAAAGGACATTCATGGACAAAAGACAGATGTTATGAAGAAAAATCTCAAGAATTTTTATAGTTGGTTAAGTAACGTGGGGAGAAAAATCATATGGTAGTTAGATTATTAAAATGAGCCCTGGTGGCGCAGTGTTTAAGTGCTCAGCTGCTAACCAAAAGGTCAGCAGTTCAAATCTACCAGCCGCTATGTGGGAGAAAGATGTGGTTGTCTGCTTCCAAAAAGATTACAGACTTGGAAACAGTATGGGACAGTTCTACCCGGTCCTATAGGGTTGCTATGAATTGGAATTGACTCGATGGCAATGGGTTTGTGTGTATATATATATGCGTATATATGCATAAAAAAATGCGTACCCACTCTTAAATATATATATAAGAAATAGAAGACCTGGAACTATATACAACAAACAGATATTGGTAGTTAACTCTAGAAGAGGAACTAAGATCAGGGGTGGAGAGTTAACGAGTTAAGAGGAACACTGGCCATACCCAAGGAGTCCTGGTGGCCCAGTGGTTAAGAGCTACAGCTGCTAACCAACAGATCAGCACTTTGAATCGAGCAGCTGCTTCTTGGAAACCCTATGGGGCAGTTCTACTCTGTCCCATAGGGTCACTATGAGTTGGAATCGACCTGACGGCACTGGGTTTGGTTTTTTTGATTTGGCTTTATCCATAATGTTTGAATTTTTCATGGAAAGAATACATTTTTGTACTATTTTAAAAATAAAAATTAAAAGGGGACTTAATGCTCTTTTTAAATAACAAAATAAAAAGAGAAGCTAAGAGTCAGAGATCTCATACGTACTAAGTATTTTAAAGTAGACATGGGTGCTGATTAATGATGGAAAGATTTTTAAGCTTATTTTTGGCAGGTTATAATTTATTTATACAGATGAAATAGTGTTGATTTTAAACAAAGCAAGCAAAAAGTCTCCAGGATAATTCTCCAGGAATTTCACCGTACTGTCGGTATCATATCTCTTAGGATGGATAATTCAAATAATAAATTTCATGATAATAAATCTCTGCCATTGCTAATATCGGAGCCCTGGTGATACAGTGGTTAAGAGCCCAGCTGCTAACCAAAAGGTTGCCAGTTTGACTCTGTCAGGCCTTCCTTGGAAACTTTACAGGGCAGTTCTACTCTATCCCATTGGAATCGACTCAACAGCAACAGGTTGGTATTGCCAGTATCTGCTTTTATAGCCTCTGGAGACTTGCAATTGAAAAAGAAATTGATTTGAAATTTCTGGGATTAAAATGATGATACTCCAGAGGAAAAAAATAAGCAGAGCATGTCTCATTGACATTATTAATTTTCAGTGTTTGGGTTTCATCTCAGCATTTATTTCAAGGCCTGGGTTGGTTGCTCTAAGGTTCAGGGTTTTCTGAGGACACTAAGCCAAAGGAGAGGTTATCACAGAGGAAAGATGGAGAAGCTTCACGTAACATAACCCCCGTTCTTTTGACATATATTCTAATCATTACTTCTGATAACATTTATAAGCTGATACAGGGTACTGTCATTGTATTTGGGTACGTTAGACCTTCCCCATTTTTTTTTTTTAATGAAAAAGCCTCTTTTTTTCCGTGCACACATTCCCCTGTATTACATACAAAAGATCTCAGTCAAATAGCATACTACCGTTTTAAGAATTCTTTCTAGGCAAAACAGAACCTGTGATTTTGAGAAAAGTAGCTTTTCGCGCCCTATTTCCCCCTCCCTTCTGGTTGCCAGCACCCTGCTTGGGGATCTGGGAAGATGTTTCAGGCAGGCTTGGTGGTGGTTTGGGCGGGAGAAAGCTTCATGGTCAATTTAGAGTCTCAAGTCTTGTTGCCGTTCCTACTTTACAAAGGTCAAGCCAATTACTGGACACTGAAGCTCAGGGCCTGCCAGCGGGGCACATCTGGGCTGTCTGCTCCGCCCCGGGTAGTCCTGGATCAGAATAAAGCGTTCTATGTGTCTGGCTCATGGGGCGGCTGTATGTCTGAACTCTGTTATCTTGACAGAGCTGGTAACTGGCAGAAAGATTTGTTTTGGCTTTACCATTTTTCCTCTTAATTTGAATTAACTGTTGATATGTTAACATCATGACATTTTGTGTTAAAATCTGGTTTTTAACCTCTCCAGAAAATGAGAAGATGCAATTCCATTGGCCTTGTATTCCTACATGGCAACAGCCAGGAGTTAGATGAGAATCCAACAATGTGGTGAGGGGGTGGGGGCTACAGTAATACAAAGACTTATGAAGAAAAATCGCTTCATATGCATGTGAAAGCTGGATAATGAATAAGGAAGACCGAAGAAGAACTGACGCCTTTGAATTGTGGTGTTGGCGAAGAATATTGAATGTACCATGGACTGCCAAAAGAGCGAGCAAATCTGTCTTAGAAGGAGTACAACCAGGATGCTCCTTAGAAGCAAGGATGGCGAGACTGTGTCTTACATACTTTGGACACATTGTCAGGAGGGATCAGTCCCTGGAGAAGGACTTCATGCTGGGCAAAGTACAGGGTCAGTGGAAAAAAGTTAGACCCTCAATGAGATGGATTGACACAGTGGTTGCAACAACAGCCTCAAGCATAACAATTGTGAGGATGGCGCAGGACTGGGCAGTGTTTCATTCTGTTGTGCATAGGGTCACTATGAGTCAGAACTGATACAATGACACCTAACAACAACAACAAATCTTTACTAGAGCAGATTGGCAGGTGTGATGGTTATGGTTGTGTGTCAACTTGGCTGGGCTGTGATTCTCAGTGGTTTGGCAACTATGATGTAGTTTGGCAGCTATGTAATGATGCGATCACCTCATAATGAGAGCTGATATAAGGTAATTATCTCCTTGATGAGATATGCTGTGAGCAGCCAGTTGTAAGGGAGTTTCCTTGGGGGTGTGGCCTGCATCCGGTGTATATTGACTTTTTGGCAAAACTCACGGGCTTTTGCTCATTCTGGACCCTGCACCTGACTTCCTTGTCTTGGGACTTGAGCTAGCAGCTTACCTGCTGATCTTGGGATTTGTCAGCCTCCACGGCCTGTGAGCCAGAGGCCTACCTTCTGACCTGCCGATCTTGGGTGCGTCAGCCCTGCAGCTGTGTGAGTCAGGAGAAGCCTCCAACCTGACCCATGGATTTGGGACTTTACAGGCTCCATGTCTGTGTGAACCGTTTCCCTGATATAAATCTCTCCGTATGTATATAAATATACACACTTCATTGGTTTTGCTTCTGTAGAGAATCCAGACTAAGATACCAGGTCTTTCTTCTGTGAAACCACTGAATTTGAACTGCCAACCTTGTGGTTAGCAGTGGAGCACTTAGCCGTTTGCGCCACCCGGGGTCTTCACATCTGATAAGATGAACTTTTAAATTCTGGGCCTAGAAAGATTCAAGGACTTAGCTTAACACAGATGACTTAAGAGAATGCCCCAGGCTGGGAACGAGCACCAAAGGCACAGACATAAAATGTGGGGTAGTAATAATAAACCAGTTGCCATTGAGTTGATTCTGAGTGTCAAGGTGGAACTCTGCTCCATAGGGTTCTCAATGTTGATTTTTCTGAAATAGGTCACCAGGCCTTTCTTTCCAAGTGCCTCTGGGTGGATTTGAACCTCCAACCTTTCAGTTAGCAGCCGAATGGGTTAACCATTTGCGCCACCCAGGGACTCCAATAATAATGAATATGTAGGCAAACCATAGGGATACCGGCGGAGGGAGCGTGTTGGTACCATGGAGTAGCAAGAGAGAAGACCAGAGCAAACGAGTGGGACCTGTAGATGGAAGAGACTGGACCATAGGCTGAAGAATTTAGCCTTGTACCAATAAGACGGATGGAAGTGGTGTTTTAAGGTTATTTGGGTATTTTATTTTATTTATTTTCCTGGCTTGCTCCCCCTCTACCCCCTCCATCCCCCCTTTTCCCCCCAGCTCCCAGTACCACTGACTTAATAGTTTTCAAAACCACCCTCCTAGCTTCAGGGCAGAGCTTCCTGAATTCCTCCATGACAAAGGCCTAGTAATCTTTGGGTCTTAACAGAAGTAATTACAGTCTAAAGTCAATTGTATGAGTCTGAATGACTGGACAGCAACTAACAACAGCAACAAAGTCAATTGAACCATGATAAATAAAACTGTGATTGAGATGAAAATATGAAAACAAACAGCCTTAGGGATACATGTTGTCGTTGTTGATTTGTGACTTAGGAGACCCTGTGTGTTACAGGGCAGGATGTCCCCATAGGGTTTTCTTGGCTACATTTTTAGGGAAGCAGATCACAGGCCTATTTCTTCCATGGAACTCTGAGTGAGTTCAAACCGCCAACCTTTTGGTTACCAGCCAAGAGCAAACCGTTTGTGCCACCAGGGATGTTCAGATGCTTTTTTTTTTTTTTTAAAAGAAGCCAAGGGCTGCGTTGCTTCTAGGTAATTTGTCATTGCCAGGTGCTTTCTTCCTCCTCTTGGGCTAAGAAAATACAGTAAAACCTGCAAAAGACGGAACCTGTCGGAGAAGGAAAACTCAAATATTTTCCACTAAAACGAGTGATGAAAAAGTGGCAAGGCTGCACCCTGTCAAAGGTGGACAGCTTGCTCTCCAGGCTTTGCTGTACGAGGGTCCGTCACCAGGCACCAGGGAAGGCAGAAGCCGGGCTAATTTATTTTCAAGTGCTCTGACTCATACTGCGAGCTACTTGGCTATTGTTAAGTGGCAGGCAGGTCATCCTTTTCCTGAATTCTTTGGCTCAAGAAGTTAGAGACTGAGTTTTCCAAAGTCTCTCACCTCTTTTGAAAGTAACAAATGAAAAGGAGATGGATTATCTCTTACTCTCACAGAGCAGGATTGGCGTCACATGCCCCAAATGAAGGTGATTTAAGACACAGGACGAGACCAGCTGCCTATCAGCACCCTCTGGCCACATCAGCGAGCACCCCAGCCTGGACAGGTGTGGCTTTCTCAGTCCCTCGCCTTAGTCTCAGATGCAATTTTGTTTAATCATTACTTCAGCAGGATGCTAACCATCAAAAGTAAACTCCAAACTCAGTATTCCTTCCTTGAAAAAATATCTATTGTTGATGTTGGGTGCTGTTGAGTGAATTCCGACTCACAGCGACCCCATGTGACAGAACAGATCTGCCCCATACAGCTTCCTAGGCTGTCATCTTTATGGGAACAGATCGCCAGGCCTTCCTCCCTCAGAGCCACTGGGTGGGTTCAAGCCCCTGACCTTTGTTAGTGGCTTCATTTAGCCACTGAAGCACCAGGGCTCCTTGGAAAAGTACCCCAGGCCTAGTGTATTCATGGAGCCCTGTTGGCACAGTGGTTAACAGTTCAGGTTGCTAACCAAAATGTTGCCAGTTCAAACCTACCAGCTACTCCTTGGAAACCCAGTGGGGCAGCTCTACTCTGTCCTTAGGGTCACTATGAGTCGGAATCGACTCAACAGAAATGGGTTTTTTTTTTTTTTTTTTGGTTAGCGTATTTATTATCATCCTCACTTTTGGGTCTGGGTTCACTTCGAGAAATTTACTGTATAGGCTTTTCTTTTTTCTCTTAAGGAATGAACTGAATCCCCTTACGTAAGTCCTTCTGTTATTATACCGAGACCCCCAAAACAAAACAAAACAGAGTGATCATTGAGTCAGCCACAACTCACGGCAACACCATGTGTGTCAGAGTAGAGCTGTGCTCCACAGTTTTCAATGCTGATTTTTCAGAAGTAGGTCTCCAGGCCTTTCTTTGAGACGACTGACTCTGGGTGGACTCCACCTGCTAGCCGTTCAGTTAGCGACCATGAGCATTAACTGTTCTCATCATCCATGGACTCCACAGGTAGCCCAGAGAGACCTTAATTCATGACAACATCTCAAAGCAAAGGAAAATGCAAGTCATCATATGCTTTCAAAGAACCTGGAGAGATCTTTGCTGGGAAACTGAAGGAGAAATGACTGGGAATGTACCCACCCTAAACATTGGGGCCATTGTTTTGATTCTTTGGAAATATTTATGGTGTGGGTAGTATGGAATCAATTGTAGCCTATCAGGTGTGTTGCTGGGGCTGTCGCTCTGCTTGGGATTGTTTTGTGCCGCTAAGAAACAGAGAACCATGGCATTAACACACTGTGGCAACCCTTGCTTTATTGGATTTCATCTCTCATATTATCAGCCCACACCCACCTGTCAGCGTGTCGTGCTGTGGGGGCTTGTGTGTTGCTGTGATGCTGGAAGCTATGCCACTGATATTTCAAATACCACCAGGGTCACCCATGGTGGACAGATTTCAGCAGAGCTTCCAGACAAAGACAGACTAGGAAGAAAGGCCTGGCAATTTACTTCAGAAAATCAGCCAATGAAAGCTCTTTGGACGACAACAGAACATTATCCTATATGGTGCTGGAAGATGAGCCCCTAGGTTGGAAGGTGCTCAAAATACACTGTGAACTTGAGCATATTAACGATTGTGAAGACACAGACTGGGCAGTGTTTCCTTCTGTTGTGCATGGGGTCACCGTGAGTCGGCGCCAACCTGACAGCAACTAGCAGCAACACCTGTCAGGGGTGTGTCCCACTTGCTACAGGGGACGACTTAAGGGCTTACTCTATGTAAGCGGTCTTTTGTAAAGAGAATCATTTTAAATGTAACACAGGAGCTGCTATGTAAAGAATTTTATTTTTCAATCAACTCAATGGTAACAGTTTTTTTCTTTTTTTCAATACTTTGACCTTTGATCAGGTCTCTGGGTGGTGCAAACCATTTGCACTTGGCTGCTAGCCAAAAGGTTGGCAGCCAGACCCACCTGGGGTGCCACGGAAGAAAGGCCTGGCGATCTGCTTCTGTAAAGACTACAGTCAAGAAAACTCTACAGAGTGCAGGTCTACACTGTAACACAGGGCGTTGCCATGAGTTGGAATCGACTTGATGGCAACAAGTGTGTATCCTTCAGTCCATTCCCTATTAAAAAACATGTTGCCGTCGAGTTGATTCCAACTCACAGAGACCCCATAAGACAGAGTGGAACTGCCCCATAGGGTTTTCTGGGCTCTAATCTTTACGGAAGCAGACGGCCACATCTTTCTCCCGAGCAGCAGCTGGTGAGTTTGAACTGTCAGCCTTCTGGTTAGCAGCCGAGCTCTTGACTATGCCACCTCTAAAACGATTTTAAAAAAATTAAAAAATCAGATCACGCCATTCCTGTCCTTTCTAGCCATCATCCGTGGTTCCTCACTGCCAAGAGCTAATTCTCTCTGCCTCCAGGTCCAGTCACAAGAACAAACTTTCACTCCTTCCTTGCCAATCTGGATGCCCTTTATTTCTTTGTCTAGCCTAATTGCTCTGGCTAGGACCTCCAGCACAATGTTGAATAAGAGCGGTGATAAAGGGCATCCTTGTCTGGTTCCCATTCTCAAGGGAAATGCTTTCAGGTTCTCTCCATTTAGAGTGATATTGGCTGTTGGCTTTGCTATTATGTTGAGGAATTTTCCTTCAATTCCTATTTTGGTGAGAGTTTTTTATTATAAATGGGTGTTGGACTTTGTCAAATGCCTTTTCTGCATCAATTGATAAGATCATGTGGTTTTTGTCTTTTGTTTTACTTATATGGTGGATTACATTAATGGTTTTTCTAATATTAAACCAGCCTTGCATACCTGGTATAAATCCAACTTGGTCATGGTGGATTATTTTTTTGATATGTTGTTGAATTCTATTGGCTAGAATTTTGTTGAGGATTTTTGCATCTATGTTCATGAGGGATATAGGTCTATAATTTTCTTTTTTTGTAATGTCTTTACCTGGTTTTGGTGTCAGGGAGATGGTGGCTTCATAGAATGAGTTGGGTAGTATTCCGTCATTTTCTATGCTTTGAAGTACCTTTAGTGGTAGTGGTGTTAACTCTTCTTTGAAAGTTTGGTAGAACTCTGCAGTAAAGCCGTCCGGGCCAGGGCTTTTTTTTGTTGGGAGTTTTTTGATTACCGTTTCAATCTCTTTTTTTGTTATGGGTCTATTTAGTTGTTCTACTTCTGATTGTGTTAGTTTAGGTAGGTGGTGTTTTTCCAGGAATTCATCCATTTCTTCTAGGTTTGCAAATTCGTTAGAGTACAATTTTTCGTAATAATCTGATATGATTCTTTTAATTTCATTTGGGTCTGTTGTGATGTGGCCCATCTCATTTCTTATTCGGGTTATTTGTTTCCTTTCCTGTATTTCTTTAGTCAGTCTGGCCAATGGTTTATCAATTTTGTTAATTTTTTCAAAGAACCAGCTTTTGGCTTTGTTAATTCTTTCAATTGTTTTTCTGTTCTCTAATTCATTTAGTTCAGCTCTAATTTTTATGATTTGTTTTCTTCTGGTGCCTGATGGATTCTTTTGTTGCTCACTTTCTATTTGTTCAAGTTGTAGGGACAGTTCTCTGATTTTGGCTCTTTCTTCTTTTTGTATGTGTGCATTTATCGATATAAATTGGCCTCTGAGCACGGCTTTTGCTGTGTCCCAGAGGTTTGATAGAAAGTATTTTCATTCTCATTGCATTCTATGAATTTCTTTATTCCCTCCTTAATGTCTTCTATAACCCAGTCTTTTTTCAGGAGGGTATTACTCAATTTCCAAGTATTTGATTTCTTTTCCCTAATTTTTCTGTTATTGATTTCCACTTTTATGGCCTTGTGGTCTGAGAAGATGCTTTGTAATATTTTGATGTTTTGGATTCTGCAAAGGTTTGTTTTATGACCTAATATGTGGTCTATTCTAGAGAATGTTCCATGTGCGCTAGAAAAAAAAGTATACTTTGCAGCAGCAGTTGGGTGGAGAGTTCTGTATAAGTCAATGAGGTCAAGTTGGTTGATTGTTGTAAGTAGGTCTTCCGTGTCTCTATTGAGCTTCTTACAGGATGTCCTGTCCTTCTCCGAAAGTGGTGTGTTGAAGTCTCCTACTATAAATGTGGAGGTGTCTATCTCACTTTTCAATTCTGTTAAAATTTGATTTATGTATCTTGCAGCCCTGTCATTGGGTGCATAAATATTTAATATGGTTATGTCTTCCTGGTCAATTACCCTTTTATCATTATGTAGTGTCCTTCTTTATCCTTTGTGGTGGATTTAAGTTTAAAGTCTATTTTGTCAGAAATTAATATTGCTACTCCTGCTTATTGTTTGCTTGATATATTTTTTTCCATCCTTCGAGTTTTAGTTTGTTTGTGTCTCTAAGTCTAAGGTGTGTCTCTTAGGCAGCATATAGACGGATCATATTTCTTTATCCAGTCTGAGACTCTCTGTCTCTTTATTGGTGCATTTAGTCCATTTACATTCAGCATAATTATAGACAAGTAAGTGTTTAGTGTTGTCATTTTGATGCCTTTTTATGTGTGTTGTTGACAATTTCATTTTTCCACTTACTTTTTTGTGCTGAGATGTTTTTCTTCGTAAATTGTGTGTTCCTCATTTTCATAGTATTTGACTTCATGTTTGCTGAGTCATTATGTTTTTCTTGGTTTTTATTTTGAGTTATGGAGTTGTTATACCTCTTTGTGGTTACCTTAATATTTACCCCTATTTTTCTAAGTAAAAACCTAACTTGTATTGTCCTATATCACCTTGTATCCCTCTCCATATGGCAGTTCTGTGCCACCTGTATTTAGTCCCTCTTTTTGATTATTGTGATCTTTTACATATTGACTTCAATGATTCCCTGTTTTGAGCATTTTTTTTTAATTAATCTTAATTTGTTTTTGTGATTTCCCTATTTGAGTTGATATCAGGATGTTCTGTTCTGTGACCTTGTGTTGTGCTGGTATCTGATATTATTGGTTTTCTGACCAAACAATTTCCTTTAGTATTTCTTGTAGCTTTGGTTTGGTTTTTGCAAATTCTCTAAACTTGTGTTTATCTGAAAATATGTTAATTTCACCTTCATATTTCAGAGAGAGTTTTGCTGGATATATGATCCTTGGCTGGCAGTTTTTCTCCTTCAGTGCTCTGTATATGTCATCCCATTGCCTTCTTGCCTGCATGGTTTCTGCTGAGTAGTCTGAACTTACTCTTATTGATTCTCCCTTGTAGGAGACCTTTCTTTTCTCCCTGGCTGCTTTTAAAATTTTCTCTTTATCTTTGGTTTTGGCAAGTTTGATGATAACATGTCTTGGTGATTTTCTTTTTGGATCAGTCTTAAATGGGGTTCGATGAGCATCTTGGATAGATATCCTTTCGTCTTTCATGATGTCAGGGATGTTTTCTGCCAGCAGATCTTCAACTATTCTCTCTGTGTTTTCTGTCCTCCCTCCCTGTTCTGGGACTCCAATCACACACAAGTTATCCTTCTTGATAGAGTCCCACATGATTCTTAGGGTTTCTTCATTTTTTTAATTCTTTTATCTGATTTTTTTTCAGCTATGTTGGTGTTAATTCCCTGGTCCTCCAAATTTCCCACTCTGCATTCTAATTGCTCGAGTCTGCTCCTCTGACTTCCTATTGCGTTGTCTAATTCTGTAATTTTATTGTTAATCTTTTGGATTTCTGCATGCTGTCTCTCTATGGATTCTTGCAACTTATTAATTTTTCCACTATGTTCTTGCATAATCTTTTTGAGTTCTTCAACTGTTTTATCAGTGTGTTCCTTGGCTTTTTCTGCAGATTGCCTTATTTCATTTATGAGGTCATCCCTAATGTCTTGAAGCATTCTGTAAATTATTTTTTTATATTCTGTATCTGATAATTCCAGGATTGTATCTTCATTTGGGAAAGATTTTGATTCTTTTGTTTGGGGGGTTGTAGAAGCTGTCATGGTCTGCTTCTTTATGTGGTTTGATATCGACTGATGTCTCCGAGCCATGTATAAGATATTGTAATGATTTATTTTATATTTGCTCACTGAGTCTTATCTTGTTTTGTTTCCTTTCAGTATATGTAGATGGGCTACTAGATTGTGCTGTCTTGATTGTTGTAGGCCTTGAATCACTTATGTCCTCTTACCAGCTAGTTTGGGCCAGTACCAGAAATATAAGCCTAAGAGTCCATTCACTATTCTTGAGTAGAATCTGATTTTGGGTCACCAAGTGTGTGGGGTAGACTGTCAACTATTTGCTTAGAGGAGTAGTGGTGATAGTGTGTGCACCAGATTCTAGTAGCAGCAGGGGGTCACATTCCAGGGGGGCAGGATGCTGACAGGCTTCCCCCAAGTGCCAGTGAGGTAGGTGTGTCTCTATTCCTAAAGCACTTTGGTGGGTGGGCTCTGCAGCTGTACCTTAGGCACCCAATGCATGTACCTCTACAGATTGGTAGATGTCACTATCCTCAGACCCCTATGGCAGGAGGTTGGGTGGTTTGGGTGGAGCTTCAGCCCTCAGTTCCCCGTTGTGGGTCAGTGAGGTCTCTGTTGAATATGCAGAGATATCAGACCTGGGAAACTTGTCTTTCCAGTAATCCGCTAAAACAATTACAGTCAGATCACTATCAGAATTGCCTTTGCATTATAATAGCCACCTTGTTCCCTGTAGGGATGAAAGCCCAAGACTGGATCACAAATGCTTGGCTGGAGCTGGTTCTGTATTTTTAGTCCAATTTCGGGAAGTCAGGGAAGGATTCTTGGTCCCTGGGTTTTTTGTAGCTGCTTCTCTCAGGCGAGGAGAATGGGTTAGGAATAGACAAAACAATCAAACAAAGAAAAAAAAAACACTGCAGAGCACTTCACTCTCTGGCCCAGGAAATTCCAGTGTTAATGAAGCCGTCTGGGAAGAGGAGGGGAGGGGAGGGATCAGACAGGAGAGAGAACACCCAGGAATATAGACAAAGTTACTTATCTTGCTTGGGATGACTGTTTTATCTGAGATTCCCGAGGGGCACATGGACTGTGTGCGCTGGCTGGGTAGAGATTGCACTGAGGGTCAGGCCTGCGTCCTGTGCTTGTGCTGTCCCAGAAGCTGTGGTTAGTTCCTCTGCTCCCAGTCCAAAGCCCAGCGCCAAGTTTCCCCAGCTGGGATGCCGCACTCCTGGCTTCAACATCAGTCGCTGCCTCCCAGTGACTTCTCCTACTGTCAGCCGCTTTGCTGCGCTGCCTGCGTGCACTGTCTGGGCTTCCCCCGAGGTCACTTCTGGGGGCTAGGGCTGCATCCCGTGTTCGCACCATCTCAGAATGCTGTGCTCAGCTCCCCTACGCGCAGACCAAAGCCCGGAGCCAAGGTTTCCTGACTGGGACGCTGGTTCCAGAAGCTGTCGCTGGTTCAGGGTGCAGCTTTTCACTCACCTATTACTGAGGTCAACTCTTTAGATCTGTGTTTGATGGTCAGGGTTCGTAAATTGTCATGTATGTGATCGATTCACTTGTTTTTCCAAGTCTTTGTTGCAAGAGGGATCTGAGGTAGTGTCTGCCTAGTCAGCCATCTTGGCCCCCCCAGCTGCTCTTGAATGATGGAAGAGAAGGTACATAGAATACCGTTTTAACAAATCCCAGTCCTGACTCAAAGTAAGTTCTTTATTAATCCATTCCAGTGACTTCTCCCTTAATAGTCTGAATTCAGTTTAGCTCAATAAACATTTACTGGCCAGTGATGCAGTTGCTCCTCAGGGAGAAACACCCTGACTGAGAGAACAGGCTCTGTAGTTTTTAAAAACAGGAGATTTGCACTCTAGGGCTCTTTTGTGCTGTAGTCTACCGAGATGTGCCCTTGAATGGATTCCCAGTGGGCTGTAATGCATGGACAAGGCCAAGAACAATAAACCCAAAGATGAGAAGTCTGAGGAAAACTGTAGATCCAAGAGGCACAGCCAGGGTATTGGCTGCCCAAGGTGATTGTAAGTGAAGGTGACAGACGGGCTTCTGTTTTAGGGACTATTGTCAGAGGCGCTGTGTTTCATCCCAAGTGACTCAGGCATAGGAGAGATGCACAGTAAATATTCCAGCCAAAAGGCTACACACATTCCATCTTCACAGCTTTCAAGATGGGAGACATGGATCAGGGAACATGCTTCTCTGAGCCTTACCTCCCTCCTCCTTTAACACAACAAAGGGAAGCCAGGACTGGGATGGTTGTGAGCTTTGGGATCAGACATAGGTGGTTCAAGTTTGACTCCACCATTGAGTACTGATATAAACATGGGTAAGTTGCTTAACAAAAGCCTTGGATTTTTTTGTTTTCGTTTTGCTTGTTTGTGTTTACTTTTGTTCTCAAGCTGTGACATGAAGATTGCAGTAAAACCTACCTCAGAGCGAAACGGAAAACAATGGGTGCTGGGGAGGTTGTGGAGAAACGGGACCCTCATCCATTGCTGGTGGGAATGTAAAATGATGCAGCCACGGTGGAAAACAGTATGGTGGTTCCTCAAAAAATTGAACAGAAAATTACCATACGACCCAGCAATCTTAATCCTAGGTATTTACCCAGAAGCAGTGAGGGCAGGAACACAAAAACCTATACACCAATGTTCATTGTAACACTTTTCACAGTAGCCAGAAGGTAGAAACAACCCAAGTGTCCATCAACAGAAGAATGGATACACAAAGTGTGGTCCAAACAGGCCATGGGATATTACTCAGCCATAAAGAGGAACGGAGTCCAAATGCATGCCACAACACGGATGTAGCTTCAAGACATTATGCTGAGTGAAATGGGAGCCTTGGTGGTGCAGTAGTTAAGAGTTCGGCTGCTAACCAGAAGGTCAGCAGTTCAAATCCACCAGCTGCTCCTTGGAAACCCTATGGGGCAGCTCTACTCTGTCCTGTAGGGTCACTATGAGTCAGAATTAACTCAACAGCAAAGCATTTGCTTATTTGGTTTGGAGAGAAATAAGTCATTGCAAAAGGACAAATGCTGTATGATCTCACTTACAGGAAACAAGCAAATATATAGAAACCAAAGGTTAGTAATGGTTACCAGGGGAGGGAGGGAACGGGAGGTTTTCTTGGGGGACGTTGACTTTCTGTTAATGGTGGTGGAATATTTTGAAAAAGGGTAGCGATAATGGTTGTACAACATGAAAAATGTAATCAATGTCCTAAAATTGTAAACACAGAAATTGTTGTTTTGGCGAATGTTTGGTGTGTGCATTTCTACCACAATAAAATAAAGAAATAAATAAAAAGCCCACCTCATATCATGTGAAAGTTAAATACCGTGAAATCTGGGAAAGCCTGAAATTGATGGAACTGCCTAGTTTTTCTGGATCTCACAAATTTTCTGCCTTTGACAGGGAGCAGACTTACCACTTTTTCTTTCCATTAGTGGAAAATATTTGAGTTTTCGTTCTCTGGCAAGTTTCTGCCTTACACAGTTTCCAGCTTTCGCAGGTTTTACTGTAATTTCGTCTATTCAAAACACTTAGTCTGATATCTGGATGAAGTAGGCTCCCATTAAATGATATTGCTTATATTATAATTATTATTTCTACTACATTAAGTTCTTAGGGTATCATCACAATATCTAAAGATCGATTGTTGTATTTGTAATGATAAATTCATTAGAAGTGAGAAATAATAAGAACCTTGATAATTATTGAAGCTATTTCCTCTTACCCATTTATAAAATGTTGAAATCGAGCTGTCTTACCCAAGTATTCTCAGGCCTATGTATGCTCAGACACCTAGAGAGAAGAGAGAATTTGTGGTAGAACTCAGTAGGGATCACAAAAACCTGGTTCTTCCTTCCTTCTCGAACATATAAAACCAGTTGCTGATGAGTCGACCCCTGCTCATGGCAAACCCATGTGTGTCAGAGTGATGAGTCGACCCCTGCTCATGGCAAACCCATGTGTGTCAGAGCAGAACTGTGCTCCGTAGGGTTTTCAGTGGTTGATTTTTCAGAAGTGGATTGCCAGGCCTTTCTTCCAAGGTGCTTCTGGGTAGACTCAAACCTCCACCCTTTCCATTAACAGCTGAGAGTGTTAACCATTAGTACCACCACCCCAGGGGCTTCCTCTTGGACGTCAAAAACCCATTTCCACTGAGTCAATTCCAACTCATATCTGCCCTATAACACAGAATAGAATTGCCCCATAGGGTTTCCAAGGAGCAGCTGGTGGATTTGAACTGCCAACCTTTTGGTTAGCAGCTGAGCTCTTAATCACTGTGCCACCAGGGCCCCCTTGGACATCTAGGAGACTATTTTCCCGCTACCTTCCAGTTAGGTAAGACCATGTGGCTTGTCTGGGTCAATGACAAGTGGATGGAAATGAGTGTCACTGTGGACAGAGGCAGTGAACGTCTCTCAGGATTCTCCAGGTTTCTCTTCCCCCAGGCTGAATTGGCGGAGCCTGGAGAGCTAAGCTGCTGGGATTACAAAATCATTCATGGAGGACCGCTGGTCTGGAGAGCCACCCAGGCCAGTGGGGGGTTTTGCAGGACTGAGAAACCTGTATTGTGTTAAGGCGCAAACGTAACGGGGTTGTTTGTGGCGTCAGTTTCAGGATCGCCTGGGCTGTCCTGACTAATACACTCTTACAGAGCTGGAAGTTATTCTTCATTTTGCAGACCTTAAATTCAGAGTTAAGTCATTAGAAAAAATAGAGGTCATGCAATTAGCGGAACCACTAATGCTAACACCATGTTTTCCAGGTTTCTTTCCGTTATATGTTCTGCCCATTGATTCTCCTTGACCCTCACCCTGGCGGCGTGGTGGTGAAGTGCTCGGCTGCTATCTGAAAGGTCTGCAGTTTGAACGCACCAACCACTCTGCTCTGCTTCCCTAAAGATTTGCAGCCCTGGAAACCCTATGGGACAGTTCTACTCTGCCCTGTAGTGTTCTGTAAGTCGGAATGAACTCAATAGCAATGGGTTAATGGACACCCCCCACCTAACTTGCAGGACAGTTATAAAGATTTGTCATTGTTGTTGTTGTGTGCTGTCGAGTCGATTCCGACTCATTAGCCACTCTATAGGACAGTGTACAACTGCCCCATAGGGTTTCCAAGGATCAGCTGGTGGATTTAACTGCTGACATTTGATTAGCAGCCTGAGCTCTTAACCACTTAGAGACAAGGTAAATAAAGTGCTTAGCACAGGACTTACCCCATAGTGGGTGATTTAAAAAAATTGTAACTAACGTTTTGTTTCTTTGCTTCTAAAACCTTATTGTTACCACACTCTCTACTGCCTATGCCAAACACACTGATGAATACTCTTTAATTCTGAACCCATATTAAACTAGGAATTGATAATGTGTCTCAATTTGGGAGCAATTACATTTTTACAGCTCAGATTGCGGCGCAGAGTCTATACACTCAACTCCATTTACATCTATTTAACACAAGAGAAACGCTTAGCCATTTCTCAGACAGTGCCAGGAAATTCATTCACATCTTCTACTTGTAGAACTTGGAGAATTTATGAAAGCAGAAGCCAGGCTTCTGGGAGTTACCTCGGCACCCTCCCTTCTTGGTCTTAATTCCTCCTGAAAACGTCTCCCGCAACCCTCCTCATTCTTGGCTTGTCCTTTGAGGAGTTTCGCTTGTCTGTTAAAAGTATTATCATGTCATTGTCAATTCCCTTGGCACACTATGGATAACATCTGGCTGCAGCATAATTCAAGGACATGGGAAGGCATTCAAACTACCAATCAAAATGTAGTAACCTCATCATCTACTATGAGACCAAACAGTCCACAATTACTCTACAGCCAAGATGAGAAGGTAAGGGGGCAGGGAAACTAGATTACTGGAAATTGCAAAACCAGAACGGAATATAATGAGAATGTTGACACATTGTGAAAAATGTAACCAATGTCGCTGAACAATCTGTGTAGAAATTGTTGAATGGGAACCTACACTGCTGTGTAAACCTTCACCAAAAACACAGTAAAATATTGTTTAAAAAAAAAAAGTATCTTCGGTTTAGAAGGGGCCTCGTGGTTGTGGCTGGGTGTCACAGAGCAGGCACCAAACTCATGGTGACCCCATGCACAGTGGAACAAAACGCTGCCTGGTCCTGGACCATCCCCAGGATCAGTTGCAGATGGCACCGTCGTGCTCCATAGGGTTTTTACTGGATGATTTTCAGAGGTAAATCGCCAGGCCTTTCTTCTTTGCCCATTTTAGTCTGGAAGCTCCCCTGAAACCTGCTCAGCGTCCTAGCAAAGTGCAAGCCTCCACTGACAGATGGCGGGAATCGAACCTCGGTTTCCCACAGGGAAGGTGAGAATTCTGCAACCGAATCAAATCTAGAGGTTTCTAAATATTTATCCACACAACTCTCTCAAAATTAGGAAACCTGGTGGCGTAGTGGTTAAGTGCTACGGCAGCTAACCAAAGGGACGGCAGTTCAAATCCGCCAGGTGCTCCCTGGACACTCTATGGGGCAGTTCTAGTCTGTCCTATAGGGTCACTATGAGTCAGAATTGACTCGACGGCGCTGGGTTTTGTTGGTCTCAAAATTGCATGGTGTGTTTCTTAAAAAGGTAGTCTTAGCTCCCACCCTTAACCAAGTGAATAATAATTCCCATGATTATGGTATAGGAGTCTTTGAGGAGTCCTGGTGGCACAGTACTTAAGAGCTCAGCTGCTAACCAAAAGGTCGGCAGTTTGAATCTACGAGCTGCTCCTTGGAAATGCTGTGGGGAAGTTCCTAGAGTGTTGCTATGAGTCAGAATCTACTTGATAGCTGCAGGGTTTTTTCTTTTTTGGAAGGCAATTGAATTATGGTGTTTGTAAAGAATATTGAATATACCATGGACTGCCAAAGAATGAACAAATCTGTCTTGAAAGAAGTACAATCAGAATGCTCCTTGGAAGCAAGGAGGCGAGACTTAGTCTCAAGTATTTTGGACATACATTCAGGAAGGACATCATGCTTGGTAAAGTAGATCGAAAAAGAGGAAGACCCTCAATGAGATGGGGTGACACAGTGGCTGCAACAATGGGCTCAAACATAGCAACGATGGTGAGGATGGTGCAGGACCAGGCAGTGTTTTGTTCTTTTGTGCATAGGGTCGCTATGAGTCAGAATCGACTTGGTGACACCTAACAACCTAACAACAAAGGCATCTTCTAAACTGAAGGCTCTGTGTTTTGATTGATAGTTTGCCTGTCCAATGGGACAGTAACCTGATACAAGCAGAGGTTTGAACAGGTACTTTTATATTTGTATTTGCTTCTTTGCACCCCTTGCCCTACCAGAGAGCAAGCTCAGAGTAGCCTATTAGCTGATGAGATGCTATTGGAGGATAGCTGAGATGCCCTAGTCACCTTTCGGAGGTAGAGCCACCTAGCTGGCCTAGTAAGAACCAGAACAATCCAATTGGGTTCAGCCACCAAACTTGGGGTAGGTTGTTATGTAGCAATAGCTAACTGATACAAAATACCAAATAAACATTCACTTCCTTATTAAAAAAAAAAAAAAAAAAAAACGAGAAAAATCACGGTACTGAATCATGGTTCAAAAGAATAATAAAGGCTGCCTCTTATTGAAATATATTTAACAACAGGAAGGTTGTTAATCGCTGAATTAAAAACTGTTGGAGGCCAGGGATAACAGATCTGATAGGGAAAAAAGTGAAGCTATTGAAGGAGAAAGTACCCTTCCAGAAGTAGTCAGATATAAAGCGGTAGAAGAGGATTTAGGATACCCAAACTACAGATGACAGGAATTCCACAGAGAAAGAATATAAGACACAGAGACCTTAATCAAATAAATGAAAGCATGCTTTCCTGATCTCAATAAATAAAACTTACCTAAAAACTAAGACTGTACTTCATGTTATCACAAAAACAAGAAAAGAAAGACATATTCTGGTAGAACTTTTAGGATTAAAAGATGACCCTGAAAGTATTCAGGAGAAAATGTTCAGGTCACCCACTAAGCAAATAATTTCATAAATAAGAATCAGCACAAGGCTGGTTCCCGTGAGGCAGATGTTAACTATATCCCAGATTTCCACCCCTCCCAGCAGCCCTGACACTTCCTCCTCTCTGACACTAGCCACTCCCCTACCCTCAACGCTCCCCACCCTCCCCGTTGGGTTCAGCATTTCACTGCTACATCTCACAAAACTCACGAAAAGTACTTACACTTAAGTGGTTCATTAGGATACAACTCAGGGTTGGAATCAGCTCGGAAGGAACAAGATCCAACTCAGGATCAGGATCAGTTTGGAGGTGAGATTTTCTGCTGGCAGAGACAGGCTCCCTCCTGGGCAAAAGTAAGAACCCTCTGGGGTAGAAGGCAACCTGGGAAGTCCCCAAGTTGTTTCTCCAAAGAACTAGGGCAAAGGTAACTCCTCAGGGCTGGCTTAGGGAAAATAGCTCCCAAGCTGTTTTCTCCAAAGAACCAAGGCAAAAGTCCCCATATTCATTGCACCATGCCCACAAAGAGCGACAAATCAAGTTGACCCCAGAGCCTTCTCAAGAACACCAAATACTGGAAGACAGTGAAGCACTACCTGAAGCGCCCGGGAGAAGGTTGTAACTGGAGACCCTAGAAAGAAAGACGTCCTCAAATGTTCAGTGGCAGAAAACACAAATTTGAAGAACCATGACAGAGCTTGAGAATGAAAAACAAAAGTGACTGGAAAAGAATGTTGTTATTGTTAGATGCCGTCGCATTTGTTCTAAGTCATAGCAACACTGTGTACAACAAAACAAAACAAAATACTGCACCGTCCTGCACCATCCTCACAATTGTTATGGTTGAACCCATTGTTGCAGCCACTGTGTCAATCCGTCTATCTCATCGAGGACCTTCCTCTGTTTCACTGACCCCCTACCAAGTATGATGTCCTTCTCCCTACTGATAACGTGTCCAAAGTATGTGAGACGAAGTCTGGTCATCCTTACTTCTAAGCAGAGAAATTTGAACTCAGTTGAAGATGGTTACTTACGGCAATTGTTTCATTATTTAAAAAAAAAAAAAAATTTTATTGTGTTTCAGGTGAAAGTTTACATAGCAAATTAGGTTTCCATTTAACAATTTTTATACAAATTGTTCCGCAACATTGGTCACAATTTTCACAATGGATCAGCATTCTCATTATTTCTGTTCCATTTGTTCTGTTTCCGTTAATGTGGCTTCCTTTCTCCTCCTTGCCTTCTCATCTTTGCTTTTGGGTACCCAAAAAACCCAGTGCCCTCGAGTCGATTCCGATTGGTTTTGGGTAGATGGTCTCATATGGCTGATTGTTTAAGGGATTACATTACTCACGGGTGCTATTGTTTATTTTATGTGCTAATCTATTATTTGGCTGAAAGGTGACATCCAGGAGTAGCTTCAGTTCAAGTTCAAAGGGTATCTTAGAGGATAGTGCCAGGGGTTTCTCTAGGCTGCATTGGTCCAGTAGGTTGGGCCCTTTTTATGAATTTGAAGTTTTTTCTACATTTTTCCCCTTTCTGTCCAGAACCTTCTATCGTATCCCTGGTCTGAATGGTCAATAGTGGTAGCCAGGCATTATCTAGTTCTTCATCTCAGGTTAGAAGCAGCTGTGGTTTAGGTGGGCTATTACTCCTGTGGGCTAGTTTCTTCTATGAGTCTTTGGTTTCCTTCTTTTAGCCATTGTTTTAAATATTTCACATAATTGATTTTATGTAACTTTCTTGGTTTGAGGGTATTATGGGTATTGTAAAGTTAGTAAGGTGTCCATTTCTCAGATTTGTAAGGGCCATAGGAGCAGGAAGGGGAGTTACTAGCTACAAGAGATATCCAAGCAACTGTAGTTTTCTCTTCAAGCTTGAAATACAGTTTAATATATAAAGAACATTCTTGGTAAAATTTATGCTTAATTCTATTGTCGTTGTTGTTGTTAGGTACCATCAAGACGATTCTGACTTATAGAGACCTCATGTGATGAAACAGAACTGCCCCATAGGGCTCGTAGGCTGTAATCCTTATGGGAGAAGATCATCAGTTCTTTTCTCCTGCAGAGCCGCTGGGTGAGTTGAAACCACCAACATTTGGTTAGCAGCTGAGCGCTTAACCATTGCACCACCAGGGCTCCTTATGCTAGTAAACTTAAAACCAAGATGCTTATATTTCAAATGTATGCTGAAAATAATATTAAACAAAACATTCTCAACTACAAAACTGGAAAAGAAAAGAAATTACAAATCAAGGGAAAATTATAAACGCTAATGAGGGAAAAGTAATGTATTCCGTTAAAACCAAATCCATTGCTAACAAGTCAATTCTGACTCGTGGTGACCCTATAGGACAGAGTAAAACTGCCCATAGTGTTTCCAAGGAACAGCTGGTGGATTCCGACTGCTGACCTTCTGGTTAGCAGCTGAGCTCTTAACCACTATACCACCAAAGCTCCAGGCAATAGCTTTTTTACTGCTGTACGTCAGCAAATAATTAAAAGCTGTAATGGAAAAACAGAAGGTAATTTTCACAGAATAACTCCAGGACCCTAAATATCTGAAAATAACCATAGCTTTATGGGCCTCAGATAATTTGAAACAAAATGTTACTGAAAGATATTTAAGAAGATATAAATAAAGACATATCATGGTCTTCAGTGAGGAATTCCAATCACAAACCCAATAAAATTTGACATCTCAATTCCGTATGTCATCAGGAAGAATAAACGAAGTACAGCTATGAAAGTTTTGTGAAAGAGTAAGGGGACATTTTCCCCTGGAAGATATAAAAACATGCTATATAGCGACACTGATGGATACTACATACAGGCTCATTCAGCACTGATTTCAGTCTCTTGTAACTTGTTTTCTTCTTCTTAGAGACTACAAAAGCAAAATCCCCACACTTTCCGTGACTCCCTTGCAGCTAAATGTAGCCCTATATATAGATATTACCTCTTTCTCTTTTTTCTTCTTTCTGCAAATGAGTCTATGATAGCTGGACTTGCAGTAGCCATTGGTGAAGTTGGTGTAGAAAGAAGAGAGAAGAATTCCAAGTTCCTGAGGCATCTTGGGCAGCTGAATCAGACCTGGGCTACAAACCTTCTGGTTTCTTATTAAGAGAAAAAATCAAGAATCTCTTCTTTATAGTAAGGAACTTTACTACAGTTGAATACAATCTAAACCGATATACTGTGGCAATTACGATTATCTACTACTGACATAAGGAAAGATGTGCAGATCGTTGGGTAGAAATGAAAGTCCAGAACCATACCTTATAATAAAGCCTAATACGATAATAACAAGCCCTGGTAGTGCAGTGGTTAAGAGCCTGGCTGCTAAATGAAAGGTTAGCAGTTCAAACTCACCCAGTGGCTCCAAGGGAGAAAGAGCTGGCAAGCTGCTCCCATAAAAATTACAGCCAATGGCATTAATCCAAAAAACACAAAATAATAAATGTTGGTGAGGCTGCGGAGAGATTGGAACTCTTATACACTGCTGATGGGAATGTAAAATGGTACAACCACTTTGGAAATCTATCTGGCGTTTTCTTAAACAGTTAGAAATAGAACTACCATACAACCCAGAAATCCCACTCCTCGGAATATACCCTAGAGAAACAAGAGCCTTCACACAAACAGATATATGCACACCCATGTTTATTGCAGCTCTGTTTACAATAGCAAAAAGCTGGAAGCAATCAAGATGTCCATCAACGGATGAATGGGTAAATAAATTGTGGTATATTCACACAATGGAATACTATGCATCGATAAAGAACAGTGACGAATCTGTGAAACATTTCATAATATGGAGGAACCTGGAAGGCATTATGCTGAGCGAAATCAGTCAGAGGCAAAAGGACAAATATTATATAAGACCACTATTATAAGATCTTGAGAAATAGTATAAACTGAGAAGAACACATACTTTTGTGGTTACGAGGGGGGGAGGGAGGGAGGGAGGGAGAGGGTTTTTTACTGATTAATTAGTAGATAAGAACTGCTTTAGGTGAAGGGAAGGACAACACTCAATACATGGAAGGTCAGCTTAACTGGACTGGACCAAAAACAAAGAAGTTTCCAGGATACAATGAATGCTTCAAAGATCAGCGGAGCAAGGGCGGGGGTTTGGGAACCATGGTTTAAGCGGACTTCTAAGTCAATTGGCAAAATAATTCTATTATGAAAACATTCTGCATCCCACTTTGAAATGTGGCATCTGGGGTCTTAAATGCTAACAAGCAACCATCTAAGATGCATCAATTGGTCTCAACCCACCTGGAGCAAAGGAGAATGAAGAACACCAAGGTCACATGACAACTAAGAGCCCAAGAGACAGAAAGGGCCACATGAACCAGAGACCTATATCATCCTGAGACCAGAAGAACTAGTTGGTGCCCGGGGACAATCGATGACTGCCCTGACAGGGAGCACAATAGAGAACCCCTGAGGCAGCAGGAGATCAGTGGGATGCAGACCCCAAATTCTCATAGAAAGACCATACTTAATGGTCTGACTGAGACTAGAGGAATCCCGGTGGTCATGGTCCCCAAACCTTCTGTTGGCACAGGACAGGAACCATCCCTGGAGACAACTCATCAGACATGAAAGGGACTGGACAGTGGGTAGGAGAGGAATCCCAGCGGTCATGGTCCCCAAACCTTCTGTTGGCACAGGACAGGAACCATCCCCGAAGACAACTCATCAGACATGAAAGGGACTGGACAGTGGGTAGGAGAGAGATGCTGATGAAGAGTGAGCTACTTGTATCAGGTGGACACTTGAGACTGCGTTGGCATCTCCTGTCTGGCGGGGAGATAGGAGGGTAGAGAGGGTTAGAAACTGGCAAAATTGTCACGAAAGGAGAGACTGGAAGGGCTGACTCATTAGGGGGAGAGCAAGTGGGAGTACGGAGTAAGATGTATATAAACTTATATGTGACAGACTGCCTTGATTTGTAAACGTTCACTTGAAGCTCAATAAAAGTTAATAAAAAAAAAAAAATTACAGCCAAGAAAACCCTGTGGGGCTGTTCTATCCTGTCACATGGGGACACTCTGAGTCGAAAATTGACTCCACGGCACCCAACAACAATAAAACAATATAATAATGAATGAACTCATAATAAAATAACTCAGAGGGAGATGAATTACATGAATTATTCCTATAGAGTAAAATAAAGCCTCATATAATGTGTACCACATTCCAGGTAGATCAAAGAAATACACATAAAATATAAAACTGTAAGAAAATGAAATACATTTACCATATGATCTCAAAATGGGGAAAGAATTTCCCAAGTATAAAATCACTGGAACAAATCCCAATGGAAAAATAAATTCCATTTATTTGATGTCATGACCATTTAAAATCTCTTGTACACAGGCAAACACAAGCTTAAAACTCAAACAAGATGGAAGAACCCCGGACACACTGTTAACCCAGAACTGAAACCTTTCCGGAAGCCCACTCTTCAGGCAAAGATTATACACGACTATAAAACGTAAAAGACTACATTTGTGGAGTGTTGTTCTTAGCTGAAAGGGATACATGAGACCAAATGGGCAGCTCCTGCCTGGAGGCAGGAGGAGAAGGCAGGAGGGGACAGGGACTGATTGAACAGACCCAGGGAACCCGGGGTGGAAAGGGGGAGTGTAAAAAAAGAAAAGAAAAAACTCAAACATGATATTGCCTCAAACGTGATGAGCGAAGGCCATACAAAAATGTATGCACATTAAAAGGCAGAAACAGGGAAGATGAATGCAGGGCATTTCCAGGACGATTCACAAGAGAGGAAATGCGGATGGCCAGTTAGCAGGCAACGTGTTCCATCTCACTAACAATCAAAGACGTTCAAGGGAAAAACAAAACAGGGAGGTACTTTGTGTTTAGCTTATCAAAGGCTGAACCATAGGAAAAATCATCAGCAACGGGAGTCAGAGTTCATGTTGAGATGTGTTCGTTTGATCCTACCTCAGTCGAGTCATTTACGCTGCACTTACTACAAGCAGTTGCATTTTAACATAAATTTGAAATGCAAATCCTTGCCTTTAATGCCTTAAAATTATTCTAGGTGCATGCCTCAGACAAAAACTAGGTTGTGTGCAGAAGACTGCCTGCAATGCAGTTGGCTGTTCGCCCACCAGGCAGTGGCATTAAAGGCTACAGAAATTGATTTCAGTATTAGAATGTTCAAAGCTAGAACAGGTGCCCTGACCCATTCGGGCGTGATGAAGCTCAGGCCTGAATCTATATGTCAAATGCTTCTGGCTGACGATTGAAAGAAACTATGTATTCCAGTTAAGGGAAAACCTAGACCAAATTTAACTGTATAGGAAATGCACGACAAACCTGACACTTTTCAGTAGAACTCAGAGTTAATACTGTCAGTTGGAGGAAGGCTGAAGCAGGAACTATCACAGACCTGGATTCTGGAAATCTCCATGTCCCTCGGCCACCGCTGATAACTGCCCATGACTCTAAGTAATTGACAACAATATTTAGATTGAATAAAGTAAAAGAAGAATGCATTATGTATTATATTAAAATTGTCATCTAAGTGGGTAAAGCACTGGGCTGCTAACTGAAAGGTCGTCAGTTCTAACCCACCAGCTGCTCCTTGGGAGAAAGCGGTGGCAGTCTGCTGCTGTAAAGATGACGGCCTGGAAACCCTACGGGGCAGTTCTACTTGGTGCTACGGGGTCACTCACTATGAGTCAGAATTGACTGACGGCAACGGGTTTGGTTTTGGTTTTTGGATTGTCAGTTAGTAAGAAGAAAAATGTGTACTTTTTTCCCCCAATAATGATGTTATTAAATTAAAAAGTATCTTAAAATCAAAAACTCCCAAGAATCAAGGAAATATGATGCACGCACATGCAGAGACAACTAGAAGAACATACAGCAGAATATATAAAAATAGTTATCTCTGGGTTATGGATTATACTACGTTGGATTTTATTTTTTATACTTTCCTCTCTTTCCCAATTTTATGTAAGTGATCTTTCTTTCTTTTATAAAACTAGGGTAAAGAAAAATATTTTGTAAGTAATACAGTGTCAGGTATCAATCACTTAACTTTGTCTGAGTGTAGGAAAATTTTCAAATACCGTGTGGTTATTACTTGACACTATTTATTTTCTAGAGTCCCAGGGTGGTGCAAATAGTTAATGTGCTTGGCTGCTTACCTAAAGGTTGGAGGTTCGAGCACACCCAGAGTTTCCTCAGAATGAAGTCCTGGTGATCTCCTTCTGAAAAATCAGCCATTGAAAACCTAAGAAAAACAGTTCTGTTTTGACACACATGGGGTCACTTCGGCGACTGGTAACTGGTATGTATTTTCTGAGGCAGAGTCTATACCTGTGATATCTGTTGGTTTTCCCATTATAACTTCCCAGCTCAGATCGGTGGCTTTCTCTCTCTGCAATTTCCACAAATACCCTCTTACTGTAGCCCTGAACACACCCTGTTTTGGTTACTGTAATCTCCTTACATTGGCAATAGTTTCCAGCCTGTTCCCAAATACTCTTTCTACTGTAACCAAAGTATTCTCTTACCTTCTTTAAGCCATCACTCAAGTTTTAGCTTCTCCAGCAGGATTTCCTTCATTAGTGTTGTTCCTTGTTTAATTTACTCTGCCCCTTCTTCACTTATCCTCATGGGCCCTGTCTTAGTCTGGGTTCTCTAGAAGAGCAAAACCAATGAAGTGTACACAGATATGTATAAAGAGAGAGAGATTTGCTTTAAGGAAATGGTTTACACAATTGTGAAGAAATGATTCACCCAACTGTGGGTGCAGGCTCAGAGTTGCTGGGGTTGGCAAATCCAAAATCCGCAGGTGAGGTGGCAGGCTGGGAATTCTGCAGGTTTACATCCCAAGAACTGGAGGTCAGGTGATGAGAGAAGAATGCAAGGTTGAGAAAAGAGAGTGAACTCTCCAGAACATTGACCACACCCCCAAGGAAACTCCCCTTTCAACCGATTGGCTGCTCACATCAGATCACAACATGGAAGATGATTACATTATATCACATTATGGAAGAGCACCCAGTCTAGTGTCTGCCAAAATCACTGAGAATCATAGCCTAGCCAAGTTGACATAACATTAACTAACCATCACAGAGATTATATATATATATATATACACACACACATATATATGTGTATATGTGTGTGTGTGTGTGTTTTCCATCCCCCATTGTGCTGTCAGTGCCTTATGCACTAAGAACTGGTAAGTGCACATGTACACTAGATTTGCAATGAATGCTAGCTTGTCGCCACGTACCACTGCTGTGGTAGTAGAGTTTCCATGCAATGTAGGGGCTCAGTTCTCATTACTTTACTCAATAGGTCCGAGTTTAATTGTTTTGGGGTGGTGTCTGGGCATCAGTATTTTTTAAGGGACTGTAGGTGATTCTACTGCCCCCAAAGCTGAGAGCCTTAGAGCTGATTAGTATCTATTGAGACATCTTCCACATCCTACAGAAGACCTTATAACATTTTAGTGTACACAGAGTTCACCTTGAGATCTTGTAAAATGCAGACTCTGATTCAGTTGTGCTGGGATGGGGCCCAGTATCCTTCATTTCTAACAATTTTCCAGGTGTGGCTGATGATACTGGCCCACATACCACACTTGGCCAAGATGTAGACAATACCGTCCACACTACTAAAACATAAAAACATAAGGCTGTTAATAGATTGAATTATGCCCCCTTCTCCCCCCAAATATGTGTTGTAAATACTAACTGCTATACCTGTGGTTTGGAAACTCTGGTGGCATAGTGGTTAAGAGTTTGGCTGCTAACCAAAAGGTCAATGGTTTGAATCCACCAGGTGCTTCTTGGAAACCCTATGGTGCAGCTGTGACTCTGTCCTATAGGGTTGCTACGAGTAGGAATCGACTAGACGGCAATGGTTTTTTTGGGGGGTTATAACTATGGTTATAATCTTATTTGGGAATGGATTTTCTTTGTTATATTAATGAGATAGTATAAGTGTAGGGTGTGTTTTAAGTAACTCTCTTGAGATATAGAAGAGATTAAACAAATGAGTGAGAAGCAGAGCTAGAGGAAGAGAGATGCCAAGCCACATGAAGATCACACAGGAGCAGAAGCTTGAAAGAGACAAGGATATTCTCCCAGAGCCTACAGAGACAGAAAGCCCTCCCCTAGAGCCAGCAGCCTGAATTCGGGATTCTAACTTCCTGAACTGTGAGAAAATAAATTTCTGTTTGTTAAAACCACCTATTTGTGATATTTCTGTTATAGCAGCGCTAGACAACTAAGAGGTTGGATGAAGATGGTCCGAAGAATTTTTTGACAATGCTGAAAAGCATGTATTCAGACCAAATACTGTCATATGATAGCTCATTGAGTCATTGATTGAATCAAAAATATTTATTCAGCAACTACTTTGTGCCAAAGAAGCCCTGGTGGCACAGTGGTTAAGCTCTCATCTGCTAACCCAAAAGTCAGCTGTTTGAACCCACCAGCTGCTCTGCGAGAGAAAGATGTGGCAGTCTGCTGCAGATCATAGCTTTGGAAACCCTGTGGAGCAGTTCTACCCTGTCACATGGGATCGGCGTGAGTGGGGATCGACTTGACGGCAACAGAGTACCTTGTACCAAGCACTATGCCAGGTCATGTCTAATCCAATTCTCTGGAAGATTCTCTAAGCATTTACCATTTACAGCATGCAAATGATGTGCTTAGAAAGTCAAATTGGATTTAACGTGAGGAGTGAAAAGGGATGTCACATGACCATCCAAGACCAGAAGTGTCCTTGGATGGAGCCAGTGACCTCAGTGATGGACCTCAGCTCCGTGCTTGGGCTTTCTAATTAGAAACTTGCCTCCTTGTGTCTTAGCTCAATCTTCTGATACAGGAATGTGATAGATCATCCTATCTTTTGAGCTACGATCTACGTGTCCTGGCTTGCTGGCCAACCTATGGGCAGGCCCATTTTGGGTCTGATGTCTGCCCTTTTCAGTGGTCTATCATCCATGATTGTGGACATTATAGACATCCATGATTATAGTCAGCTGCCCACTCAATGGATCAATGGGAGCAGAGAAGGGAGGGATGGCCACCAAAATATTTGTAAAATTAGAAAAAAAAATTTTTTTTTTTTCAGGATGATGAGTAGCTTCAATTTCTTTCAGCTAGACACAAAGAAAACAAGCAGGAACACCAAGGTTTTATTTGTAGTTAAACTTTATATACCAAAGAGGTGTCTTACAAGCATTTTGTTTCTCAAGTGATTTTGAAAAACCCTGCAAACCAAGCAGGAAGGGATTGCCCAAACTTTGGGAATTCCAAAGTTACTATTATTAGCAGTGTCAGAGAAGGACTTCAATTGATTCCAAAGCCTTGAATAAAAACTAAATAATTGTGTAAAGGAATAAATATACCTAATCAGACACATGAACTTGCTTAAATACAGGGCAGACTAAGAAAAGCCTTATTCTTAATTGAGAACTTCTAAACTCAATTTTAGCACACGGTACAATGAGAACAGGACAACTTAGTGTCCTTCCACTTAATAAGAAGACCATATTACTACAAAGACTCATGCTCTACGCAGTTCAAGAAGAAATCAGTATAAGTCTAAATTCAATTCAGAATTAGCCCAAAAGTACCACATACCAGATCTTGGAGTAAAGAGCTTGGAGAGGGTTATGTAGAAGGAAAATAAACAGAGACGCATATGGAAATGGTAAAGGATGCGGGATTAGAACCGTAGGATAATAGAACCTCAAGCTTGGAAGGGATCTACTGCTTGAGTTTCCTCCACAACATCTCCACCAAATGGCCACACAGCTTTTCCTTGGGGACCCCAGGAGTCCAGGAAATCCCCTGTGGCAGGAGAGTATGGATTGGATGAGAGAGTGGAAAGGCTAGAAGCCTGGGGACAGGTTAGGAGCTGAAAGAGCTGACTGTAGAGTTCAGGTGATGCAGGCCAGGTCAGGGGTTGGGCAGTGAAAATGAAGAGGAAGGAGAAGTGCATTCCAGAGATGTTAAAAAAAAAAAAAGTGAGAAACAATTAAGTTTGGCAACCAGCTGGAGCCAGGGTTTCCAAAGGAGACAGAGTCAGACGTGATTCTGAATTTAAACTGTGAATGATTGGGAGACAGAAATCACATTCTCCTGGCTGTTCTTGGTGGGACAAAAAAAATGAGGTGTTTTTGAGCCATGCTGAGTATAAGGTAGTGAGGCACCCATGTGGTAATGTTTGCTGGTTATTTTGTCTATTTTTCAATCTCAGGGCTATCAGTTTTCTTTTGCAACCCTGGGATGACTCACAGAAGCCCTCATTTTTTAAAGAAATGAGGAACATTAATGAATGAGGATGGAGAGACTTTGTTTCACTTACTTTGGACATGTTATCAGGAGGGACCAGTCCCTGGAGACAGACATCGTTCTTGGGAGAGGGTCAGCCAAAAAGAGGGAGACCCTCAGTGAGATGGACTGACACAGTGGCTGGAGCCACAGGCTCAAGCATACCTGCTCTTGTGAGAATCCCACAGAATTGGGCAATGCTTGGTTTTGTTATACATGGGGTTGCTATGAGTCAGAACAGCACCTACCAAGAACAATAGCAAGGTGGTTATTTGTGGGACTTAACAACCTAACATAACATGCTCAGAGATGGTAGAAAAATAACCCAAGAAATCACTGACAAGACAAAAAATAAATTAGAGTAAAAAACATTGTTTTCACATCCTTTTTATTTTCCAGTCAAGTGTTCAATCAGAATTGATTTGCCATGTTTCAGTGGCTCAAAGCAGCTACCCACCCACCACTAGTTGACATACAAAAGCACAAATCCTATTAACAGAGTCATCTCTACAGATAAAAAGAAAATGATAATATAAGAAAATAAGTGCTTTATGGTTTAAAAGCCTGAAAAAGAAGTCAATGATTTATACAAAATTAGTGCAAAACTCTAAAGAAAAGAACCTTTAGAATTCAAGTTGTATATTCTTAAAACTCAGAGGTGTAACTATTAACAAATAACTTTTAGGTCAAAATGATTCTCGATTTACAAAACAATTTAATGTTTATTATCCTAGGTCAGCTACATCTCGTATCTGTGAAGGAGGAAGGTATTACCCAAGCTGTGGGCTTTTCGAAAGCTGGACAATGAAAAAAGGAAGCCAGAAAAATGGATGCATTTGAATTGTGATGTTGGCAAATTGTGGTGTTGGCAAAGAATATCGAACATACCATAGGTTGCCCATGTTAGAAGAAACAATCAATGTTAGAATCAGCAAATCAATGTTAGAAGAAATACACCCAGAATACTCCGTAGAAACAAGAATGGCAAAACTTCGGCTAGCTTACTTTGGACACATCATCAAGAAAGACCAATCGCTAGAGAAGGACGTCATGTTTGGGCCAACAAAAACGAAGGGGCCCCTCAGTGAGATGGACTGGCACAATAGCCACAGCAAACTCAAACACAGCAGTGACCGTGAAGATGGTGTAGGCCCGTGCAGTGATTTGTTCTGTTGTACGGAATGTCACCATGAGTCAGAGTGAACGGTAGCTAATGACAACCATGTGAGGACTTCGGTAATCAGAGAAGCTAGTCGCTATGTCCAAGGATGACCAATTTATAAAATGGAATCTTCAGGGTTTCTTATTTCTGAGTCCAATATTCTTTCGCTTTTTGAAAGACAAAAATTTTCTGAATACACTTTCCGGGGAGGTAATGGTATATCTTTCCTAACTTCTTTTAATCTTTACAATAAAAAATTTGTCTTTTTGAATGGCATAAAATTATCCATTTATAATTTTGGTGTTTTATCAATCAAGATCCACTCAGGAAAACAAAAACTGCACCAGTTATTTTAACAAAAATAACTTAATGTAGGAGATTCATTGGACAAGCATTGGCGAACTCTAGAGGTAGCACAGAGACAGTAACCCATGAAGCAGCTACTGCTCTCAGAGCTGCAGGACCAAAGGGCAGCTGGAAGTTGGGCTGTGTCATGGATTGAATTGTGTCCACCCAAAATATCTGTGAACTTGGCTAGGCCATGATTCCCAGTATTGTATGATTGTCTACCATTTAGTCATCCAATGTGGTTTTCCTATGTATTATAAATCCTATCTCTATGATGTTAATAAGATGGGATTTTTTTTTTTTTTTCTCTTAGCAGCAGTTATATTGATGAGGCAGGACTCAATCTACAAGATTAACGTACAATTTAAGCCAATCTGTTTCGAGATATAAAAGAGATAAGCAAGCAGAGAGAAGGGGGACCTTATACCACTAAGAAAGCTGTGCCAGGAGAAGAGCGTGTCATTTGGACCCAGGATCCCTGCACTGAGAAGCTCCTAGACCAGGGGAAGATTGATGACAAGGATGTTCCCCCAGAGCTGACAGAGACAGAAAGCCTTCCCCTGGAGCTGGGGCCCTGAATTTGGACTTCTAGCCTACTAGACTGTGAGAGAATAAATTTCTGTTTCTTAAGGCCATCCACTTATGGTATTTCCAGTATAGCAGCACTAGATGACTAAGACAGGCTGGATGGCATAGGAATTGTAAAAGGCTAAGGGAATATCGGCACTCTCAGTGTCTGTTAAAGGTATTGCTGGCAATAATTTATTCTCTTGGTATCACTAGTTTCATTTGTTTTATCAAATGTCATGAAAAGTTGAACATCTTTTCAGGGGCTCAAGCTATTCTGGAAAAACAGTGAGCAGAATCCAATGATATTCAGGTAAGTCAATGGTGTACCAAAAGCAGGGTGTTGGGAGTGGAACACCCTGGGTACAGACAATTAGGAGATATGTTGACTGTAGAAAACTTAAAAACATAACAAAACAATAAACAAAATCAGTGATAAAATACTCTTGTCTCATGGGCAAACCACTCCCACCAACCCGACACTTCCTTGTTACTGTTAAGTCTGACTCTTGGTGGCCCCACATGTGACAGAGTAGAAATGCCCTCATAAGGTTTATTGGCTGTAATCTTTACAGAAGCAGATCACCAGGTCTTTCTTTCACGAAGCACTGGGTGGGTTTGAACCACCAACCTTTTGGCTAGTAGTCAAGCACAAACTGTGTATTAGGAAGTTGAAATTGGAGCCCTAGTGGCACAGTGGTTAAACGTTTGGCTGCTAATCAAAAGGTTTGTGTATAAGGAAGTTGAAATAAATTGCTATAACTTCTAGGTATATTTAGGATCAAATTGTTTCACAGGATACTTCTTCTTGTCCTCCCAAGAGTTTGGGCTCTGCAAGTAGTCTGATGAATGAAGAATGGTTGCACCTTCACATCTGAGGTCATTCACACAAGTAGTCCTGATATCAGGAGCAAGCCTGATACAGCTCCTTTGAGGTGCCTGTCAAGCATATGGCTGAGAGTTGTCATTGGCCAGACAAGAAAACTCTCTGCATCCTCTGTTGATAGTTACTAGTCATTTTGCAGAGGTGGAATCCCTGCCCACAACACTATGAGATGAAGGGATTATTCAAATGTGTAAACAGTAGTGCCCATTGAATAGCCTTACTATTGGGGTAACTCTGTCCCGTGTGGTCATTTGGGGACCCAGATTCTTCCATCTTATTGCTACCCCATCCCCAAGTTAAAGTAATTCAAATTTACGCACCAACCACTAAGGCCAAAGATGAAGAAACTGAAGATTTTTACCAACTTCTGCAGTCTGAAATTGATTGAACATGAAATCAGGATGCATTGATAATTACTGGAGATTAGAATGCAAAAGTTGGAAACGAAGGATTGGTAGTTGGAAAATATGGCCTTGGTGATAGAAACAATGCCAGAGATCACGTGATAGAATTTTGCAAGACCAATGACTTCTTCATTGCAAATACCTTTTTCATCAACGTAAACGGTAACTACTCACATGGAACTTGCCAGATGGAATACACAGGAATCAAATCAACTCTATCTGTAGAAAGATGATGGAAAAGCTCAATATCATCAGTCAGAATAAGGCCTGGGGCTGACTGTGGAATAGACCATCAATTGTTCATATGCAAGTTCAAGGCGAAACTGAAGAAAATTAGAACAAATCCACAAGAGCCAAAGTACAACCTTGAGTATATCCCACCTGAATTTGGTGACCATGTTAAGAATAGATTTGATGCATTGAATGCTAATGATTGAAGACCAGACAAGTCGTGGAATGACATTAAGGGCATCGTACATGAAGAAAGCCAGAGGTCATTAAAAAGACAGGAAAGAAAGAAAACACCAAAGTGGATATCAGAAGACTTGAAAACTTGCTCTTGAAAGTTGAGTAGCTGAAGCAAAATGAAGAAATGATGAAGTAGAAGAGTTGAACAGACGATATCTACCACGTAGAACTGCCCCACAGGGTTTCTTGGCTATAATCTTTACATGAGCAGATTGCTGGGTCTTTCGCCCTTGGAGCAACTGGGTGTTTTCAAACCGCCACATTTTGGTTAGCAGCGGAGCACTTCGCCATTGCGCCATCAGGGCTCCTTAGGTGGCTATAGGCCCAGCCAACTCTGAGTTATTCTGGGAGAAAGGAGAAACAGATCTGGGCAACTGGTAGGAGTCTGCCACAAACAGTGTGTATTCACAGATTTTTATAAACATGCCTTACCTCTCAGCTACAAAGTAAGAAGGACTCAGTCCACAGCCAAGACAGCACGTTTAGTCCTAACTTCGAAGGGACAGATTGACATGGATTCACACAGACATCACTGGGTCAAATTATTCTGATGAATTCAGAGCTCTGTACCTGTGTTTTATTTCAGCAAACTCATTTCTTGGCAGATAGGAGGGAGGTCATTTATTCTTCCAGGCACAAAAATAATGCAAACAATTAAAATACGGTAACTTGTTTAGAACATGAAAAACCTGTGCTTAAAAAAGATGAACAGAATTCATTTAAATGCTTAGGTTTCCTTGAGACTTTTACCCCAGGATCTACACAAACCAAGAGCATTTTTAGATGGAACAATGTTGTACAAAAAGCCAGGGACAATCTGCCTGTCCTAACGCTATTCTGTCATATGCAAAATGGCTGATGGCATTGCCAGAGGAAAGCCACCATGCACAGTGATAACCAACATTTTCTTCATTAATGTCAAACCTGTGATCAATAACAACCTCGTCTTGTCTGTTTTTCTTATAGCGAGGCGTCATTGGCATCAGGAGTGGTACTGACTATACCGCAAGGTACATCTTGCCAAAATTTTCTGTGGCCTTGTTTCCTCTGAGTTTGCTGTCTCTCTGTTGTCTACTATATTGTTGCCCAGACATGAACTGAGATTATAATTATCTTCGTATGCCAGTTCACAGAAGCATAAGGAACCTATTTCCTCCTAATAAAAAAGACAATTTAAAAATAGAATTGCAAGTGGTAATTCTATTAGAAAATCTTGATATCAAAATATTTACAAAGGCTGAAAATCACAACCCCCGAAAAAGCATGAACTCTTTAGGTCTCCCGTTATGACACAGAAGTCCAGCTGACTACCTCATAAAAAGGGATCAGCATTTTAAAGCAATAACAGGAGTTATGACGCAGAAGTCCAGCTGACTACCTCATAAAAAGGGATCAGCATTTTAAAGCAATAACAGGAGAAATGTAATTTATATATTATGTAATATTTCAGAATAAAATAATTTATTTTTTATAAATGCTACAAATTATTATTTTTTTAAATTAAAATATAGCTACTTCTACAGTGAGGAGTCCCTGGGTGGTGCAAATGGTTAAGTGCTCAACTACTAGTGGAAAGGATGGTGGTTGGAACCTACCCAGAGGTGCCCCAGAGGGCAGGCCTGGTGACTAGCTTCTGAAAGGCTATAGCCTGGAAAATGCTATGTAGCCCCTGAGGTCACCTTTTAGGAAAATAATAGATTGGCCCACAAAATAAAAGATATTATCCGTGAGTATGGTGCTTTGTTAAAAAACCATCTATATGAGACCAAAATGTAAACAACCACTCTAAAGCAAAGCTGAGAAGATAAGAGAGCAGAGAAACTACAGCATGAGAAACAGAACAACCAGAACGCAATTAAAGAGACTGTTGACTCACTGTGAAAAATGAAATGAATGTCACTAAACAGTTTGTGTAGATATTGTCAAATGGGAGCCTAATTTTCTATGTAAACTTTCACCAAACACACACACAAACACACAAAAATCCTATGGAGCACAATTCTATTCTGCACACTTGTTGTCGCCAACTAACAACAACAACCTCTAGGGGGAAGTTAACAGGTTTAAGCCTTGGACTTAGGTAAACATAGCTGTTGGAGGAAACTTTAGAGGGCATCTAAGTGAAATTTTTCCCAAGGGACCTGTTACTTCTTTATCATACCTGGTATGTCAGCCTTCCTTCACCTCTATTTGAATGCTTCTGGTGAGGCATATCCCTTGATGGGTAGCTCTAAAATGTCTCTTACATGTCTTTCCTTTTCTCAATGGCCCTCTCTGAAACAACAGAGCATAAATCTATTCTCACTTCTATGTGATTATCCTTTAAATATTTGAGGAGTATTATCGTTCTCCTGAGACTTTTCAAGGTTAAATATTCCCAATGGTTTTAGTTTTCCTTAATTGAAATGGTTCCTGTCCCATTACTATGCTGACAACACTCCTCTGGATACATTCCCACTTCTCAATGTCTTGCAGAAAAGCGGCTGGAGAAGTGTTGTGAGCAGTTTGGAGAAGAGTCCGGTAAATAACCTTTCATGAACTGTAGATGAAAGGAACATGACATTAACTTTTTCATCACTGCATCACACTATGTGGCTTTCCTTTAGTGGCATGGAGCAAGCTCCTCATCCCCAAACATGACCTTTCAAGGGGTCTGTACTCCAATGGCAGCCTGGTGGCACAGTGGTTAAGAGCTATGGCAAGCTATGGCTGCTAACCCAAAGATCAACAGTTCAAATCCACCATCCGCTCCTTGGAAACTATGGAGCAGTTCTATCCTGTCCTATAGGGTCACCATAAGTCGGAATTGACGGCAACAAGTTTGCTTTTGTGTTGGTGCTTCAGTGAGGAGCCATGGTTGTGCAACGGTTAAATATTCAGCTGCTAACCAAAAGGTTGGTAGTTCGAGCCCACCCACTGGCTCCATGGGAGAATAGACCTGGCAATCCGCTCACATAAAGATCACAGCCTAGAAAACTCTATGGGGCAGCCCTGTTCTGTCACATGGGGTAGCTAGAGTTGGAATCGACTCCACTACACCTAACAGCAACAACATGCTTCAGTGAAAAAGCCCTGGGGCAGGGTGGGGGCAATGGATAATTGCTTAGCTGATAACAGGAAGGTTGGCACTTCCAATCCACCAGCTGCACCACAGGAGAAAAATCTGGCGATTTGCTCCTGTAAAAATTACAACCTACTCTATCAAGAGTACTCTATCAAGAAGAATAACTTGCGTGTGATTGGAGTTCCAGAACAGCGAGGGATAACAGAAAATACAGAGAGAATAGCTGAAGATCAGTTGGCAGAAAACTTCCCTGGCATTGTGAAAGATGAAAGGATATCTATCCGAGATGCTCATCAAACCCCATACAAGATAGATCCCAAAAGAAAATCACCAAGACGTATTATCATCAAACTTGCCAAAACCAAAGATAAAGAGAAAATTTTAAAAGCAGCCAGGGATAAATGAAAAGTCACCTAAAAAGCAGAATCAATAAGAATAAGTTCAGACTACTCGGGAGAAACCACGTAGGCAAGAAGGCAATGGGATGACATACATAGAGCACTGAAGGAGAAAAACTGCCAGCCAAGAATCATATATCCAGCAAAACTCTCTCTCAAATATGAAGGTGAAATTAAGACATTTACAGATAAACACAAGCTTAGAGAATTTGCAAAAACCACACCAAAGCTACAAGAATTATTAAAGGAAATTCTTTGGTCAGAAAATCAATAATATCAGATACCAACACAAGGTCACAGAACAGAACATCCTGATATCAACTCAGATACGGAAATCACAAAAACAAAATAAGATTAATTTTAAAAGAAATGCTCAAAATGGAATCATTGATGTCATTATGTAAAAGATTACAATAATCAAAAAAGAGGGACTAAATATAGGAGGCACAGATCTTCCATATGGACAGAAAACCAAAGCAATATGGGACGATACAAGTTAGGTTTTTACTTAGAAAAATAGGGGTAAATATTAAGGTAACCACAAAGAGATCTAACAATTCCATACTTCAAAATAAAAACCAAGATAAACATAACGACTCTGCAAAAATAAATTCAACTACTATGAAAATGAGGAACACGCAATTTACAAAGAAAAACTTCTCAGCACAAAAAAGCAAGTGGAAAAATGAAATTGTCAACAACACAGAAAAAAAGGCATCAAAATGACAGCACTAAACTCATACTTTTCTATAATTATGCTGAATGTAAATGGACTAAACGCACCAATAAAGAGATAGAGAGTGGCAGACTGGATGAAAAAAACACTATCTGTCTATATGGTGCCTACAAGAGACACACATTAGACTTAGAGACGCAAACAAACTAAAACTCAAAGGATGGAAAAAAATATATCAAGCAAACAACAATAAAAAAAACCAGCAGGAGTGGCCATATTAATTTCTGACAAAATAGACTTTAAAGTTAAATCCACCACAAAGGATAAAGAAGGACACTACATAATGATTAAAGGGGTAATTTACCAGGAAGATATAACCATATTAAATATTTATGCACCCAATGACAGGGCCGCAAGATGCATAAAACAAACTTTAACAGAATTGAAAAGTGAGACAGACACCTCCACAATTATAGTAGGAGACTTCAACACACCACTTTTGGAGAAGGATAGGACATCCAGTAAGAAGCTCAGTAGAGACACGGAAGATCTAATTGCTACAGTCAACCAACTTGACCTCATAGACTTATACAGAACACTCCACCCAACAGCTGCAAAGTATACTTTTTTTTCTAGTGCACATGGAACATTCTCTAGAATAGACCACATATTAGGTCATAAAACAAACTTTGCAGGATCCAAAACATCGAAATATTACAAAGCATCTTCTCAGACCATAAGGCCATAAAAGTAGAAATCAATAACAGAAAAACCAGGGAAAAGAAATCAAATACTTGGAAACTGAACAATACCCTGCTCAAAAAAAGACTGGGTTATAGAAGACACTAAGGAGGGAATAAAGAAATTCATAGAATGGAACGAGACTGAAAACACTTCCTATCAAAACCTTTGGGACACAGTGAAAGCAGTGGTCAGACGTCAATTTACATCAGTAAATGCACACATACATAAAGAACAAAGAGCCAAAATCAGAGAACTGTCCCTACAACTTGAACAAATAGAAAGAGAGCAATAAAAGAATCCGTCAGGCACCAGAAGAAAACAAATAATAAAAATTAGAGCAGAATTAAATGAATTAGAGAACAGAAAAACAATTGAAAGAATTAACAAAGCCAAAAGCTGGCACTTTGAAAAATTTAACAAAATTGATAAACCATTGGCCAGACTGACTAAAGAAATACAGGAAAGGAAACAAATACCCCAATTAAGAAATGAGATGGGCCATATCACAACAGACCCAACTGAAATTAAAAGAATCATAACAGATTACTATGAAAAATTGTACTCTAACAAATTTGCAAACCTAGAAGAAATGGATGAATTCCTGGAAACACACTACCTACCTAAACTAACACAATCAGAAGTAGAACAACGAAATAGACCCATAACAAAAAAAGAGATTGAAAAGGTAACCAAAAAACTCTCAACAAAAAAAAAGCCCTGGTCCGGATGCTTCACTGCAGAGTTCTACCAAACTTTCAGAGAAGAATTAACACCACTACTACTAAAGGTATTTCAAAGCATAGAAAAGGATGGAATATGCCCTAACTCATTCTATGAAGCCAGCATATCCCTGATACCAAAACCAGCTAAAGACAGCACAAAAAAAGAACATTATAGACCTACGTCCCTCATGAACATAGATGCAAAAATCCTCAACAAAATTCTAGCCAATAGAATTCAATAACATATGAAAAAAATAATCCACCATGACCAAGTGGGATTTATACTAGGTTAAAAAAAATTTTTTTCTTTTTTTTTTTTTTATGGAAGGTTGGTTTAATATTAGAAAAACAATTAATGTAATCCACCATATAAATAAAAGACAAAAACCACATGATCTTATCAATTGATACAGAAAAAGCATTTGACAAAGTCCAACACCCATTCATGATAAAAACTCTCAGCAAAATAGGAATAGAAGGAAAATTCCTCAACATAATAAAGGGCATTTATACAAAGCCAACAGCCAACATCATCCTAAATGGAGAGAGCCTGAAAGCATTTCCCTTGAGAACAGGAACCAGAAAAGAATGCCCTTTATCACTGCTCTTATTCAACATTGTGCTGGAGGTCCTAGCCAGAGCACTGAGGCTAGGCAAAGAAATAAAGGGCATCCAGATTGGCAAGGAAGAAGTAAAAGTATCTGTTTGCAGACGTCATGATCTTATACACAGAAAACCCTAAGGAATCCTCAAGAAAACTACTGAAACTAGTAGAAGAGTTCAGCAGAGTATCAGGTAAACTGTAAACAAGGTACAGTACAAGGTAAACATACAAAAATCTGTTGGATTCCTCTACCTCAACAAAAAGAACATCAAAGAGGAAATAACCAAATCAATACCATTCACAGTAGCCCCCGAGAAGATAGAATACTTAAGAATAAACCTTACCAAAGATGTAAA
Source organism: Loxodonta africana (assembly GCF_030014295.1). Taxonomy (NCBI): domain Eukaryota; kingdom Metazoa; phylum Chordata; class Mammalia; order Proboscidea; family Elephantidae; genus Loxodonta; species Loxodonta africana. The sequence continues at coordinate 5,609,967 of NC_087358.1, read as the reverse complement.
AGACCTATACAAAGAAAACTACAAGGTACTACTGCAAGAAACCAAAAGGGACGTACATAAGTGGAAAAACATACCTTGCTCATGGATAGGAAGGCTTAACATTGTAAAAATGTCTATTCTACCAAAAGCCATCTATATATACAATGCACTTCCGACCCAAATTCCAACGACATTTTTTAACGTGATGGAGAAACAAATCACCAACTTCATATGGAAGGGAAAGAAGCCCCGGATAAGTAAAGCATTACTGAAAAAGAACAAAGTGGGAGGCCTCACTGTACCTGATTTTAGAACCTATTATACCGCCACAGTAGTCAAAACAGCCTGGTACTGGTACAACAACAGACACATAGACCATTAAAACAGAATTGAGAACCCAGATATAAATCCATCCACATATGAGCAGCTGATATTTGACAAAGGCCCAAAGTCAGTTAATTGGGGAAAAGATAGTCTTTTTAACAAATGGTGCTGGCATAACTGGATATCCATTTGCAAAAAAATGAAACAGGACCCATACCTCACACCATGCACACAAACTAACTCCAAATGGATCAAAGATCTAAACATAAAGTCTAAAACGATGAAGATCATGGAAGAAAAAATAGGGACATTAGGAGCCCTAATACAAGGCATAAACAGAATACAAAACATTACTAAAAATGCCAAAGAGAAACCAGATAACTGGGAGCTCCTAAACATCAAACACCTATGCTCATCTAAAGACTTCACCAAAAGAGTAAAAAGACCACCTACAGGCTGGAAAAAAATTTTCAGCTACAACATCTCTGACCAGTGCCTGCTTTCTAAAATGTACATGATTCTGCTAAAACTCAACCACAAAAAGACAAACAACCCAATTAAAAAATAGGCAAAGGATATGACCAGGCACTTCACTAAAGAAGACATTCAGGCAGCTAACAGATACATGAGGAAATGCCCTCGATCATTAGCCATTAGATAAATACAAATTGAAACTACAATGAGATTTCATCTCACTCCAACAAGGCTGGCATTAATCCAAAAAACATGAAATAATAAATGTTGGAGAGGTTGTGGAGAGATTGGAACACTTCTACACTGCTGGTGGAAATGTAAAATGGTACAACCACTTTGGAAATTGATTTGGCGCTTCCTTAAAAAGCTAGAAATGGAACTACCATACGCCCCAACAATCCCACTCCTTGGAATATATCGTAGAGAAATAAGAGCCTTTACACAAACAGATATATGCACACCCATGTTTATTGCAGCACTGCTTACAATAGCAAAAGGATGGAAGCAACCAAGGTGACCATCGACGGATGAATGGATAAATAAATTATGGTATATTCACACAATGGAATACTACGCATCGATAAAGAACAGTGAGGAATCTGTGAAACATTTCATAACATGGAGGAACCTGGAAGGCATTATGCTGAGTGAAATTGGTCAGTTGCAAAAGGACAAATATTGTATAAGACCACTATTATAAGATCTTGAGAAATAGCTTAAACTGAAAAGAACACATTGTTTCACTGGTTACGAGAGGGGGGAGGGTGGGAGGGTGGGAGGGGGCATTCACTAATTAGATAGTAGATAAGAACTACTTTAGGTGAAGGGAAGGAAAACACACGATATAGGTGAGGTCAGCATAACTGGACTAAACCAAAAGCAGTTTCCTGAATAAACTGAATGCTTTGAAGGTCAACGAAGCAGGGAGAGGGGTTTTGGGACCATGGTTTCAGGGGACATCTAAGTCAATTGGCAAAATAAAATCTATTAAGAAAACATTCTGCATCCCACTTTGAAGAGTGGCGTCTGGGGTCTTAAATGCTAGCAAGCAGCCATCTAAGATGCATCAATGAGTCTCAACCCACCTGGATCAAAGGAGAATGAAGAACACCAAGGACGCAAGGTAATTACGAGCCCAAGAGACAGAAAGGGCTACATGAACCAGAGACTACGTTGTCCTGAGACCAGAAGAACTAGATGGTTCCTGGCTACAACCGATGACTGCCCTGACAGGGAACACAACAGAGAACCCCTGAGAGAGCAGGAAAGCAGTGGAATGCAGACCCCAAACTCTCATAAAAACGCCAGACTTAATGGTCTGACTGATACTAGAAGGACCCTGGTGGTCATGGTCCCCAAACCTTCTGTTGGCCCAGGACAGGAACCATTCCTGAAGCCAGCTCATCAGACATGGATTGGACTGGACAATGGGTTGGAGAAAGATGCTGATAAAGGGTGAGGTACTTGCACCAGGTGGACACTTGAGACTGTGTTGGCATCTCCTGTCTGGAGGGGAGATGGGAGGGTAGAGGGGGCTAGAAGCTGGCAAAATGGTCACGAAAAGAGAGACTGGAAGGAGGGAGCGGGCTGTCTCATTGAGGGAGAGTAATTGGGAGTATGTAGTAAGGTGTATATAAGTTTTTATGTGAGAGGCTGACTTGATTTGTAAACTTTCACTTAAAGCAGAATAAAAATTATTAAAAAAAAAATTACAGCCTGAAAAACCTAATGGGGTAGCTCTACTCTATCACATGGAATCATATGAGTCAAAATTGACTTGATGGCACCCAACAACAACAATATACTTCAGTGACTAAATAGCTCATTTATTTCTTTGTTGTTGAAGTTTTTTTGTTTGTTTTCCTTCAAGAATTTCCTAGGCCCCCAGTAAAATAAAAGCCACATGGTGTAGGTAATACTTCAGCACTTGATTCAGAATTTGTTCAGAACTGGATGGGAGCAGGAAGGGAAGAACAGCTGGAGGTAAGGCAGTGCATGAAACGAGAGCCATCAATAATAAAAAAAAATTTTTTTCAGCATGGAAATGAAGACTCTAAGAGGAAATTGAGAAGATACCAAAGAATAAACGTTGCCTACTACAAAACTTTTTTTTTTTTACTAAAAAACTTTGATGACCCTTAATGTATCACTGTTTTGCATTTATAGGTTACTTTATGAGTTGGAGGAAACCCTGGTGGCGTAGTGGTCAAGAGCTATGGCTGCTAACCAAAAGGTCGGCAGTTCAAATCCCCCAGCCTCTCCTTGGAAACCGTATGGGGCAGTTCTACTCTGTCCTATAGGGTCGCTATGAGTTGGAATCGACTTGACAGCAGTGGGGTTTTTTTGTTTGTTTTTGTTTTATGAGTCGGAATTGACTCTACGGCATCAGATTTGGTTTTTGGTTTTTATACCTCAAAGGAGTCTTGATGGTACAGTGGTTAACTGTTCGACTGCTAACCAGAAAGTTGGTGGTTTGAAACCACCAGCTGCTACATGGGAGAAAGATGTGGTAGTCTGCTTTTGTAAATATTACATGCTTGGAAACTATGGGGCAGTTCTATTCAGTCCTATAAGGTCACTATAAGTTGGAATCAACTCTAGGGCAACAGGTTTAACAGGTTTTATATGTCAAACGCCTGAAACTACTCAGTGTCTAAAGATGGTTGGAAAGAGAAGGTACAGTGAAAACAATAAAATCTTTGGTTTCACATCTGGGTGTTAACTCCTGCCTCTACTACCATACTTTTTTTTTTTTTTTCATTTAACCTATGTCTTTACACTCAAAGCTGGGTTCTTGTGGATGGCATATAGTTGGATCTTGATTTTTATTCAGTCTGACAATTGTTAGTTCCCGTCAAGTTGATTCCGACTCACGGCCACTCCACGTGTGCAGAGTGGTTTTCAAGGCTGTGACATTTCAGATGCGGATCACCAGGCCTGTCTCCTGAGACATCTCTGGGTGGGTTTGAACTGCCAGCCTTTCGGCTAGTAGCTGAGCGCTTAAGCATTTGTGCCACCCAGGGGTCTCTCTGCCTTCTAATTGGAGTGTTTTGACCACAGCTGTCAAAAAGAAATAAAATGTAAACAACTTAATACATTTTAACATTTTCTTGTAGCTGTATTAAAAAGGTAAGAAAAAAACTGACAAATTAACTTCAATTATATAATTTATTTAAGCCAATATATACAAAATATTATTATTTCAACAAGCAATCAATATAAAAATTATTAATGTTACGTTTTTGTACTAATTCTTCAAAATTCAGGATTCAGACCAACCATATTTCAAGTGCTCAATAATTATATGTCGCTAGTGGCTGCGTATTGGCTAACAAAGATTTAAACAATTTACATTAAATGTAATTATCATTATGTTTAGATATAATCTATCGTCTTGTCAGCTTTTTCTAAATTTAAATTTATTCTTTGTTTTTTTCCCCCTCTTGCACTGACTTCCTTCTTATTAGTTTTATTGTTAATTTTTTATGATTACGTTTTATGGTCGCTTAGTAGTTAAGTGTTCAGCTGCTAACTGAAAGGTCAGCGGTGCAAACCCACTGGCTGCTACTTGAGAGAAAGATGTGGCGATTGGCTTTCATAAAGATTGTTGTTCTTGTTGTTGGGTGCCGTCAATCTGGTTCTGACTCACAGCGACCCTATGTACAACAAAACAAAACACTGCCAGGTCCTGCGCCATCTTCACACTCGTCGTTATGCTACAGGCCATTATTGTAGCCACTGTGTCAGTCCATCTTGTTGAGGGTCTTCCTCTTTTTCTCTGACCCTCAACTTTACCAAGCATGCTGCCCTTCTCCGGGGACTGATCCCTCCTGATAACACGTCCAAAGTATGTGAGACTAGCCTTGCCATCCTCCCTTCTAAGGAGTATTCTGGCTGTACTTCTTCCGAGATAGATTTCTTTGTTTTTTTGGCAGTCCATGGTATATTCAATATTCTTCACCAACACCACATTCGAAAGGCATCGATTCTTCTGCCAAATCTCATTACCTGTTCACCCCTGAAGAGAGCACACTATAGATATTTGGTCCAAAGGGAAGCTTTTTTGCTTTTCCACTCTCCCATTTTCCGTGGAGCCTGCGTTGGCACGGAGGCCTCACAGGTATCTCCACAGGGGCCACTGTGTTGCTCTGGTAATCATTTATTTCTGACGAGTCAGCAAGAGGCTTCTCTGCTCTCTACACTTTTGCTAACTCAACCGCTCACTCTTGACACTTGTGACCCACTCGTCTGAGTTTCCTTCTCTTCTCTGAGAAATAGATAAGCAATATCAAAAGATTTACTGAGCTAAGGCCTGCATTTTTAGCCTTTGCCTCTGGGAGTTTCAAAGCTGCCCCGCAGAGGCGTGCTTCTGACCGGCACCCAGACCTCTTATTTAGTGACTATTATGTAAAAGCAGTGCTGTGACAGTTACTTACTGATGTCTTTTGCTTTTATAATTAATGGTACCCTGGTGGTGCAGTGGTTAAGCGCTCGGCTGCTAACTGAAAGGCAATGGTTCCAACCCACTAGTGGTTCTGCAGGAAAAAGATGTGGCAGTCTGCTCCCATAAAGATTAAAAAACCCAACCCACTGCTGTCAATTCTGACTCATAGTGACCCTATAGGACAGAGCAGAACTGCCCCATAGGGTTTCCTATGCTGTGATCTTTACGGAAGCAGACTGCCACATCTTTATCCTAGGAGCAGCTGGTGGGATCGAACGGCCAACCTAGTGGTTAGCAATGTAGCAATTAACTGCTTTGCTACCTGGGCTTTTTCTGTAAAGATTACAGCCTTGAAAACCCTGTGGGGCAGGTCTACTCTGTCACATGGTCACATAGGATCACTAGGAGTCAGAATCTACTTGGTGGCAGCAGGTTTGGTTTTTTTTTGAGATTATATGTATGTGTATATGTATGTATACGTGTGTGTGTGTATATATATATATATATAGCATAAGCAGCCCTGGGGGCACAGTGGTTAAGCACTCAGTTGCTAAAAAACTGAAAGGTTGGCGGTTCAAACCCACTAGTGTCTCCAGCGGAGAGCGATCTGACAATCAGCTTCTGTAAAGACTGCAGCGTCGAGACCCCTGTGGGCAGCCCTGCCCTGCCATGTTGGTCGCCCTGAGCCAGAATTAACCTGAAGGCAACAACAGCATGTATCTCATGGCATAGCAAACAGCTGCAGTGTACTGAGTATTTGCCCGATGCGGCATTTGCACTGAGCGCTTTATTCAGTTTACATAATTTAATTCTCATAGTTATCCCATGAGGTAAGTACTGATATCATTCCTGTTTTACAGATAAACAGCTCAACTGTATGCAGAGTCAGGATTAAAAGCCAGATACGCCTTACTGCAGACCACTCAGCTGCTCCCCGTTGATTTGCAACACCCAGATATCAGCAAACCCACACAACCACTAATTAGGCATTGGGTCCAAAATTTTGTTGTTGTTGTTAGCTGCCGTCTAGCTGGCCTCTGACTCATGGCGATGCCAAGCACAGAGAAAGGAAAAGCTTCCTGGTCCTGTACCATCCGCTGATCGGTAGGGGACTGGATGGTTGTGATCCATAGGGTTTTCATTGGCTGATTTTCAGACGTAGATCTCCAGGCCTTCCTTCCTAGTCCATCTTAGTCTGGAAGCTCCACTGAAACCTGCCCAGCATCACAGCAACACGCAAGCGTCCACTGACAGATGGGTGGTGGCTACACATGAGGTGCAGTGGCTGGGAATTGAAACTGGGTCTCCTGCATGGAAGGCGAGAATTCTGCCATTGAACCAACATTGCCCCCATACTAAAGCAAACCAAATCCTCTGCGGTCAAGTGGATTCTGACTCATGGTGACCCTACAGGATGAAGTAGAACTGCCCCATAGGGCTTCCAAGGAGCGGTTGGTGGATTCGAACTGCCAGCCTTTTGGTTAGCAGCCGAGTTCTTAACTGCTGCGAAACCTTCTTCTTTTTCCATTTCCATTCCTGACCTACATTCAGAGAGAGGATGTTCACATCTACAGATGAGATGTGAGTGTGATTTTATTATGGCTTTCGGAGGACAATTTAAAATACTGTCACCTCCTTTTTCCTGATATTCTTCAAAGGCTTCATTTGACCACTACAGAATAGCTGGCTGCAGTTCCCACCTTCGAAATTCCTAGGGCACGTGGGCCAGGAGCCTCTGGTCCTTCTCTCGTGGTGGTTTTGGTCCGAGCAGCCTTGCTGGCTGGTGTTTCTCTCAGGTGGAAGGGAGACGATTCATCCGGCTTCACAGTTGGGCTTTCAGTCCCTCTCGAATCAGCAGTTGGCGTTCTTAGGCTCTTCTTTAGCAGACTTACTTGTTACAAGCAAGCAGCCTGGGAGGAAGCAGCCAGGGCCTCTAGCCTTTGTAGTTTGTTCTATTTCCCAGAGATCCAGTTTCATGTTTTGAAAACTCTGACCGTGAAATTGAAGCCACCAGGAGAGATAAATCGACTCCCTGGAAGGGGCGAGCAGATTGCTTTCTTAGCTACGGGGTCTCGTCAAGTTGTCCTGATTATGTTTGATTTCAGCTTTTAAAAGCCACCGTAGATTGATATGTTTATTTTCCAAGTTTCCATTTCTAACATATGACCCTCATTTGGGTGAAAAAAATAAGATTCATTCCTGCTCTTTTGAGCAACCTCCTGTCTGTGACAACAAAGGAGAAATGAGAAAAAATGGGCTAAATTCATGACAAAACTGGGAACATATGGGAAACAACACTATCTTGTGCAGGCATATATTCCTCAATTATTTTTTAACTCTTTATTCATGTATAGTATAGAGACAGAAAAAATGTACAATATACAAGCCTACAGCTCAGTGGATTGTCACACCTGGGTGTAGATCAAGGACTAGAACATGGCCAGCGCTCCAGGGGCCTACTTAGGCCTCCTCCTTCCCAAAGGTAATCACTATCCTGACCTCTACCGATATTGTTTAGTTTTGTTTGGTTCTGAACTTTAAACAGATTCAATCTAATAGCCTATATCCTTTTGTGTCTGGCTCCTTGCACTCAATAGTAAGTTTGTAAGATTCATTGGCATTGTGTATTGTCGTTGTTATGTGCCGTCAACTCCCAACTCGTAGGGACTCCATGTACAACAGAATGAAATGCTACCTGGTATTGTGCCATCCTCACGAAAGTAGCCACCTTGTTGCAGTCACTGTGTCAATCCATCTCATTGAGGGTCTTCCTCTTTTTCGCTGACCCTCGGCTTTACCAAGGATGATGTCCTTTCTTTTCCAGGGACTGGTCCCTCCTGACAACACGTCCAAAGTACGTGAGATGAAGTCTCACCATCCTCGCTTCCAAGGAGTGTTCTGGCTGTACTTCTTCCTACGCAGATTTGTTCGTTCTTCTGGCAGTCCGTGGTATGTTCAATATTCATCTGTGTTGTTGTATGTAGTAGTAATCCGTTCGTTTTCACTCCTGTATACTATTCTGTTGACGACTAGCCACAATTTATTTTTCCTGTCTGTTGCTGAATGATATTTGAGTTGTTTATGGTTTGAGGCTTTTGCCAGTAGCACAGCTTTGATCATTCTCACACATGTCCTTGGTGCGTATATGTACATGTTACCGCAGGATGGGTTCCGAGGCATGGGGTTGCTGTGTTATCAAGCGTCAGTGCGTTCAACTTTATTAAAGAATACCAAACTGTTGTTAAGTGCCACCAGGTTGGCTGCAGCTCATAGCGACCTTACCAATAACACAATGAAACACTGCCCGGGCCTGCACCACCTTCATCTGCGTGAATAAGGTCTGACTTACACATAATCGTTAGAATCCCTGGAAACCTTGGTGGCAACGCTGAGTTTCCCACCATCTGAGGGACTGGTGACAGGCTATTTTAATGTAATTATCGGTGGGGAGATGATTCCATAAGCCTGGAGGATTTGGAGACGTCTAGATAATGGCACTTGGGCCATTCTTACAAATTCGAGGCATCCTATTACAGAAAGGTCTGTATGAATACAGTGTATACAGGACTGATTTAAACTGATGTAATTCCTTTAGAACATGACGCTTCAAAATTCATGTTGTTGCTGCTGTTAGATGCCCTTGAATCAGCTCCAACTCCGAGCAGCCTCACGGAGAACGGAACAAAGGTGGTCCTGCAGCGTCTTCACAATTGTTGCTATGCTTGAGCCCATTGTTGCAGTCACTGTGTCAATCCATCTTGTTGAGGGTCTTCCCCTTTTTCGCTGACTCTCTACTTTTTTCATGATGTCCTTCTCCAGGGACTGGTCCCTCCTGATAACATGTCCAAAGTACATGAGGCAAAGTCTCACCATCCTCACTTCTAAGGAGCATTCTGGCTGTACTTCTTCCAAGACAGACTTTTTCGTTCTTCTGGCAATCCATGGTATATTCAATATTCTTCACCAACACCATAATTCAAACAGGTCATTCTTCTTTGGCCTTCCTTATTCATTGTCCAGCTTCATAGATTGAAGACATGATGCATGAGATATGGGTATTAGTCAACAGATACTATGTAATTTATCTGTTCTCAGCATGGTCCATGACTCACGTATTATAGACCTTTGACAGAAAAGGTGAAGGTCATAATCCACTATTTCATCTTTGTGGTTTCTAGGGTCACAGAGTGTGTGAGGTGGATGACAAACCATGTGTGTGTGATGTCAAGTAGGTGCCTGATAAAAAACCGGGCTGGCCTGGTAGGGCTGACGACAGCCCTGCAGCTTTGCAGTTGTATTTAAAATTTGATGAATGAATACAAAACGCATTCCTGCTAATGTCTAAGTGATTGCCCCGTAACTTATGCTCCAGCTGCAAAGCCCCAATAAATCCATGCCACTGGCACGGAAATCCCAGCTGCTGGACCATTCTGCAAACGAATTATGCCAGCCTCCTGAATTTATGGGCGCCACATTTCTGACCCTTTGCTCCCATTCTGGAGATCAGTTGCTCTCTTTAATGCCATTCCACAAAACCTGCAAGCAAAAACTGCCTCCCGAACCTTCTTTGTCCTTAATCATCAGATGAATTTCAGCATTTGAAAATGCTAAGATGCCCAGACTTTTAAAAAAGTACGACTTTGCAGCCTGTTTTATTCATCCCTAGTATCTCCGTCTCCAGAGGTGAGGCCATTATTCATGAGAAACCCAGGAAAGTATTCCCATGTGGGTTTCAGCGGGTCTTAGGAATCTCTCGAAAAATATAAAAAACTCATTATTCTGAATGCCTAGTAAGTTACTAAAAGGCTATTTCTCATTTTGTGATTTCTCATTTTAGGATCTTATAATTCAAGTTATAGTTTTAGTCCTTAATTCAGGAGGGCTTGAGAAACACAGCTGCTACTCATAGGGAAAACATCGGCTTTACTGACATTTATATGATATTATTTTACAAATGCAAATAGCATTAAGGCAAAGACAAGGAAAAGGATAATATTTGAAAATATGTCTAGAGCATCGATGACTCATAAAGCAAATATTTAACAAATAAATTAAGGAAAGAAAAGTCCCATGTAAATATTAAAACCAAAAACAAATGAACAAACCAAACATTGCTGTTGAATCAATTCTGACTCATGGCGACCCCATGTATTACAGAATAGGACTGTTCTGCAGGGTTTTCCTGGCTGTAGAGCTTATTGGGGGGAGCCCTGGTGGCACAGTGGTTGAGTGCTCAGCTGCTAACTGAAAGGCCGACGGTTGGAACCCACTAACTGCTCTTCCATAAAGATGACAGCCTTGGAAGCCCTATGGGGCAGTTCTACTCTGTCCTATAGGGTTGCTATGAGTCAGAATCGACTCCACGGCAGTAGGTTTGTTTTTTTTTTTTCCCCAAAGTTTACTGAAGTAGAGTGCCAGGCCTTTCTTTTGCAGCACTGTTGAGTGGGTTTGAACTACCAACGTTTAAGTTGGCAGTCGATCACAAGCTCCTTGCACCACTGCTATGGCCTTACAAGTCATAAGTGAATCAAGCTAAGCCTTAGGTTACGAGTTTTGTTTTTTTCTCTTCTGTTATCAAGCCTGCAACCTGAGTATCGGTGTCCGAGGAATAACGTGAAACAGCAAGCTTCCGGTCTCTGCAGTCGTTTGAGTAAAGATAATCCTGCAAATGTAATCGCACTAAAATACTTCGGTATCAGCGATTCTCTCTCTTTCCTGGGAGGGTTTCTGTCTCCTTTTTAAGGAAGAGTACAGGGGAGCATGGCTTATTTATAGACAACATTTTATTTAAAAGTTAGTGGATAGTTTTAGGTTCTTTCTAAAAGAAATTCGAAGGAGCCCTGGTGGCACAACAGTTAAGTTTTGATTCATTTTCTGCTTTGAAAAAGTTTCCACCAAGACACAAAACATAGAGCAAGAAACACAGAGTAACATAGCAGAAAAGACCCGGAAAACTCTGGGTTCAAGTATGGCTCGGCTGTGTGACCTTGGGCAAATTACTTAACGTCTCTGTGGCCCCAGCTCCTCATTTGAAAATAGGAGTGGTGATAATATTACCAGACTTAGAGGATGTTAATAGCTACAACCGTGGACTCAAACATAGCAACGATCCTGACGACAGTGCAGGACCAGGCAACATTTCGATCCGCTACACATAAGAAGGTAGTCAGGTGTTGGAGCCAACAGGATGGCAGCTAACAACAGAGGACGTGTGAGGATTAAACGAGTTTAAACGAGTTTATATGTAAAGTGCCTAGACGAGGCCTGACACAGACTGAGTTGTATATACGTATTAGCTATTTTTTTGGTATTGGGCTGTACAATAAACATGGATGCTGGGGGGAATAACCGCTAAGAACTGCAACAATTTCATGAATGTGAACATGCTGTGTACCAGAAAAGAATACAGGGAGTGAGCTACATTCAACAAAAGGAACCCCGGTGTGCAATGGTTAAATGCTCGCTGCTAACAGGAAGGTCAGGTGTTTGAATCCACCAGCCGCTTGTGGGAGAAAAGACCTGGTGATCTGCTCCCATAAAGACTACAGCCTGAGAAACCCTATAGGACAGTTCTACTGTGTCATATAAGGTCACTATGAGTTGGAATTGTCTCAAGGGTGCATAACAGCAACAACACATTCAACAAGGAGCCCTTGGTTGCTAACTGAAAGATTGGTGGTTCGAATTCACCCGGTGGCTCCACGGGAGAAGGATCTGGTGATCTGCTTCCATAAAGATTATAGCCAAGAAAACCCTATTGGGCAGTTCTACTCTGTCACGTGGGGTCACTATGAATCAGAATCAACTTGACAGCACCTAACAAGAGCAACAAGATCCAGCAACACATATAAATGCAAAAATATTTTATAAATCTGTAATCATTCAATTTTTGTATTCTAAAATCAGAAATATTGGTGGCATATGGAATTGGAGAAAAAAAAAAAAATCCAGAGAAAGCTGGAATAGAAAATCACTCAGAACCATGATTTTCAACCTTGGTTGCATGTTACGGTTACTTGGGGAGAATAATAGACTAGTGTCTACTGTTGGACCCAGGCCTCTGTGTTTTCAGAAGCTTCTGAGGTGATTCTGCTGCAAAACGAAGCTAGAAAAGAGACTTCCAAAATGAACGAGGCCAGTGTCTGGGCTCTGGGTGGGAATGGCTTCGGGTAAGCTATTCAGGAAGCTGGAATCATAGAAAATTTCACTCAGCATATTACCAAGCAACGAACTAGAATAATCCATTCAAGTCAGATCAGTCCATCAATGTGTTACTGTTTCCCTTCTAGGCTCATGTGAAAAGGGTGTTTATTTTCAAATCCACTACGATCTTTTGCTTTGACATAGGTAGAAGTGATTGATTTCTATAAAAGAAGTTAAAGCCTTAGGCAGTAATTCTTTTCATCACAGTGAGTTTTACTTTCAAAACTATTAACAAATCCCATTTTCTTATGGTTGGACAATCTTTACACATGTACACACACATACACATACACACACAAGCATTCTGAGTCTTTTGAGAGTTGTTGTTGGGTGCCATCCTGTCAATTTTGACTCCTGGCGACCCCACGTGACAGAGTAGAACTGCCCCAAAGGGTTTTCTAGGCTGTAATCTTCAAAGGAGCAGATCATCAGGCCCTTTTCCTGCAGAGCCAATGGGCGGGTTCGAACCAGCAGCCTTTTGGTTAGCAGCTGGGCACTTAACAATTGCACCACCAGGGCTCCTTCTTTTGGCAGTAAGTCTTTCAAAAATATTAAAAATAAATAAAATAAACCATGAACCCATTGAAATTCAATGCATCCCCAGCCTCCACCCTGGGGTTTGTTGCTGTGCTTTGTGGGCTAACCAAACCAGACCGGTGGCTGTCCAGCTAATTCCGACTCATAGCGACCTGCAGGACAGAGTAGAACTGCCCCACAGGGTTTCCTAGGAGTGGCTGGTGGATTTGAATTGTCAGCCTTTTGGTTAGCAGCTGAGCTCTTAACCACTGCGCCTCCAGGGCTCTTTGGCAAGATAAGGTAGAGACAAAAACAAGGAAAATGTGTAATTTGGTGGGGGAATAAAAAAAAACTTTGTGCCAAAATAAAGGCTGGACTAGATTTCTGAATTCTTATAAGTGAAACTGATGAGATTAAAAAAAAAAAAAAAGATCTCATTTCCTAGAATCAGGCCCAGTTTCAACGGTATCTCCATTTTAAATTCAATGCTATCTATTGGCTTAGTGCAAAAAGTTGGTGATTGGAGCCCACCCAGCAGCTCTGTGGGAGAAAGACCTGGCAATGTACTCTTGTTCTCTGGAATAGCCAGCCTCCAAGATGGCCCTAATTATTCTTGCCTCCAGGTAGTCACATTTTAGCGTAATTGCCTCACATATTGACTAAGGCTGACCCACTTGACTAACAGGGGTATGGTGTTTTATGGCCCCAGGTCTGGTTCATAAAAGACATCTCGGCTTCTGCCTGGTGCTTTTTCTTGGATCACTCTCTCTGGGGGAAGTCAGCTGCCGCGTTGTGAGGACACTCAAGCAGCCGTGTAGTGGTGAGGAACTGAGGCCTCCTGCCAACTTGCCAGGCATGTGGTGAGCCACCACGGAAGCAGATACTCTGGGCTCAATCTAGCCCTAGAGGACTGCCGCCCTGGCTAATATCTTGATTGCAACCTCGTAAAAGACCTTGAGCCAGAGTTAGCCAGCTAAGCCGTGCCTGAATTTCCTAACCCATAAAACATTGTGAGATAATAAATGCTTACCCTTAAAAAAAAAAAAAAAATTTTTTTTTCTTGTTGTAAAACTGCCAAGTTTTGCAGTAATTTTCTATGCAGCTGTAGATAACTAGCCACACCTCCAAAATTAGATTGAAAAGAATTTATTTAAATCAGTAACAGTAACAATTATTGTGATGGTTAAGGTTGTGTGTCACCTTGGCTGGGCCGTGATTCTCAGTGGTTTGCCAGTTACGTAATGATGTAGCCATCCTCCATGAAGTGATCTTACGTGATGAGTCAGCCAGCTGTAAGGGGAGATCCCTCAGGGGTTTTGGAACCCTGGTGGTGGCATGGTTAAGAGTTCGGCTGCTAACCAAAAAAGGTCGGCAATTTGAATCCACGAGCCACTCCTTGGCAACCCTGTTGGGCAGGTCTACTCTGTCCTACAGGATCACAATGAGTCAGAATTGACTCGGTGGCAATGGTTTTGTGTGTTTGTGTGTGTGTGTGGCCTGCATCCAATATATGTATATGAATGTTCCGGCAAAACTTACTTCCTTGCTCTGGATCCTGCTTCCGGCTCATTATCATCTGACCTCTGGTTCTGGTGACTTGAGCCAGTGGCCTGCTGTATCACCTGGTGATCTTGGGTTCGTCAGCCTCCACAGCCTGTGAGCATGCAGCCTGCTGTCTTACCTGCTGATCTTGGGTTCGTCAGCCCCTGCCACTACATGAGTCAGGAGAAGCCTCCAGCCTGATGTCTAACCCATGGACTTGGGACTTGCCAGCCTCTACAACTGCGTGAGCCATTTCTGTGAGATAAATCTCTCTCTCTCTCTTTCTCTCTAAATAAAAAAAAAAAAAAAAAATACATATATACATACATATATACATATATGTATATATGTATGTATATATGTATTCACTGGTTTTGCTTCTCTGGAGAATCCAGCCTAAGACATACATATTGAATGCCTTTTCAACATCTATTAAATATATTTTAACAGTATTTCATCAAAAAGTGATTCCTTTCTTTTTCCTTGTACTTATTTGATCTGTTAGGAGCCCTGGTGGAGCAGTCATTAAGAGCTTGGCAGTTTGAATCTAGCAGCCACTCCTTGGAAACTCTACAGGGCTGTTCTGCTCTGTCCTGTAGGGTCGCTAGGAGTCAGAATTGACTCAACAGCAATGGTTTTTTTTTTTTTTTTTGATCTGCCAAAGTGATATTTTATTTCATTAGATTTCCTAATATTAATCTATCCTTGCACTCCTGGATAAACTCTTCTTGGCAGACCGTTCTTTTAATATTGGTGTAATTTTGTTTTCTAGTCATTTATTTTGGATTTTGTGTATGCATATTAATGAATGAGATTGGCCTATAGTAACCTTCTTTCTATTAAAATAAAGTTTATCCTAGTTTTATAAAACTTTCTGGTAATTTTTTTTTCTATACTTAGTTTTGGTTTAAAGGGAATTATCTGTCCTTGGAAAGCTTAAAGGAACTAGACCGTGAAATTGTTTGAGTTCAGCATCTTATGGGTGTGCATTCTGTGATTACTTTCTCAAATTCCTTCATAGATATTGGTCTATCCAAGCTTTCTACTGGAATCAATGTTTAAGGTTTATTAGGCCATAGAAAATGTTAATTAAAACTTTCGGATCACTAGTCCACACCTTTGCTTTTGCTATTATGGCTTCTAAAAGCCAGGCTGACATAAGAAGTGAATGTGAAGGAACGAAATCCATTAGCAGAATTAAACCTTTAGTGGGATGAATAGAGAAGATTTTCCTAGCTATTTCTTTCTTTCTTTTTTTAAATTTATTTTGTTGTTGTTGTTAAGAATATACACAGCAAAACATACACCAATTCAATAGCTTCTACATGAACAATTCAGTGATATTGTTCATATTCTTCAGGTTGTGCAGCCATTCTCACCCTCCTTTTCCACCTCCATTAACATAAACTCACTGGCCCTTCAGGTTCCAATCCGACCTTTCGTGTTGCTGCTGTCAATTTGATCCCACGTGGGTAGATCTTAAGAGTACGATGTTCAAGACAGACATTCGTTCCTTAGTTAAGCTGAAGGATTGGTTTTAGGAAGACTTCAAGGTTTCAAGGTTTAAGATTTAAAGATTATCTCAGGGCAGTAGTTTTAGAGGTTCATCCAGCCCCTATGGCTCTGGAAGTCTGGAATCCATGAGAATTTGAAATTATGTTCTACATTTTCCCACTTTTAATCAGGATTGTTCTATGGGATCTTTGATCAAAATTTCAGTAATGGTAGCCAGACACCATCCAGTTCTTCTGGTCTCAGGGCAAAGGAGGCAGTTGTTCTTGGAGGCAATTAGCCCCACATTCTGTACCCTCTTCCTATTCCTGACTCTCCTTCTTCCTTGGTCTCTCTTTGCCTACCATTTCTTGATGCATCATCCGTGCTAGAAACTAGCCTTGGGAAATGACCTAGTTATTTTACCCAAGTGCAGAAATATCTAATATACACCTGAGAGGATTAGAAGTAACTGGATCAGCAGAATCTAAAGAAAGCTTGGAAGCTGAAGTAAGAAGGAAGTTGCTATGGATTGAATCGTGTCCCCCCAAAATATCTGTCAACTTGGCTAGTCCATGATTCCCAGTATTGTGTGATTGCCCACCATTTTGTCATCTGATGTGATTTTCCTATGTGTTGTAAATCCTATCTCTGTGATGTTAACTAGGTAGGATTAGCGGCAGTTACATTAATGAGGCAGAACTCAGTCTACAAGACTGGATTGTGTTTTGAGCTAATCTCTTTCGAGATATAAAAGGGGGAAGCGAGCAGAGAGACATGGGGACCTCATACCACCAAGAAACGAGAGCCAGGAGAATCCCTTGGACCTGGGATCACTGTGCTGAGAAGCTCCTCCATCAGGGGAAAATTGATGACAAGGGCCTTCCTCCAGAGCTGACAGAGAGAGAAAGCCTTCCCCTGGAGGTGACACCCTGAATTTGGACTTGTAGTCACTAGACTGTGAGAGAATAAATTTCTCTTTGTTAAAGCCACCCACTTGAAGTATTTCTGTTATAGCAGCACTAGATGACTAAGACAGAGGTATACCCCTAAATCTGCTTGCCACTCTCCAAAAGTAATCGGGATTTGTTATTAACAGTTGAATAGTAAGTTTCACTTAATGGAAACATTAAACCGAAAACAGTTACCATTGAGTCAACTCTGACTCATGGCGACCACATGCGTGTCAGAGCGAGAGCTGTGCTCCACAGGGTTTTCAATGGCTGTTTTTTTTTGGAAGTAGATCACAAGGCCTTTCTTCCAAGGCACCTCTGGGTGGACTCAAACTTCCAACCTCCCACCTTTTGGTTAATAAGTGAACGTGTTAACCGTTTGTGCCACTCAGGGGCTCATTAGGTCATTAAAGAGGAATTACTTATAAGGCAGCTACCACAATCACTACTACCAAATTCGGAGGAAAATTGAAAGGATGAAGAGGAAAGCTGGAAGTATTTTGGGTGTAACCCTTAGAGGGTTCAAGATACTTCCTGTCCCTCCTGTCCTGTCAGCATTCTTCCCACAGTTCAGTCTGGCGGCAGCTTCCGTGGCGTTCCTTGTTCTCACTAACATCTCCGTGGACCTGAAATAAAGGTTTTCCCTTGGCCTGTGAAGTTTCCAGCCGCTCACTGCCTGAGGCTCTGTCCCTCAGGAAGAACAGACGCTGGCTCAGCACTTGGAGCTCTGTTCAGAAAGGTTTTGGATGGTCACTACAGTTCTTCTCTCTCGTATAACATCCTGAAAATTCTATCCAAGGCAAACTTAAAATCCAAACATACGTCCCTCTCCCCCGCCCGAGGATAGACAATTGGGATTACTGAGCGAACGGGGCAACCTTCTGTTCCCTGCTTTGACCTCCTGTCACCGTGTTCGATGACTGCACACCGCAGGGGTGGGTTAACCAGGACGCGCGGCTGGTGCGGTGGCTTACAGCCCACAGGCTACGCCGGCTTTAACTGTGCTTACTTACTAATCCGTAGGGCACAGTTTCACGTCTTTGTTGTGGTGAAAACCAGGTGAAACTGTGCTCTACAGATTAGTAAACTAGCACGATTAAGCCCGTGTGTAACTTGCATATTGGGTAATCCGTCCCCGCACACGTGGAATACACACTCCCCAACCTCTTCCTCCTGGAGCTCCTTCTTAATCGTTCTCTGCAGCAACTCCCTCCTTCATGAAAAAAGAAAGGCCAGGAGGGACTGCTGCCTTCCCCCTTGGTTTCAGCCGCCGGGCTGGCTGTGGAAGCTTGTGGCTGACCCTCCTGTGTTCCCCAGCTCTGCCAGCATTCCGAATCTGGACTCTGTTGTTGTATTGCTCTTTGAAGGTTCTCTTGTTTCCCTAAACTTGTCAGTGATGTATCCTCCAATTTTTCCTAATAGCTGCAGTGGAAACGTAGCACTGTTCTTCCTCTTTGCTAAGTACATCCCTGAGGCCACAGGAAGGAGCCTTGGCGGCGCACAGTGGCTAAAGCGCTTGGCTGCTAATCAAAAGGTCGGTGGTTTGAATTCACCAGCTGCTCCTTGGGACAAAAGACCTGGTCATCTGCTCCCATGAAGATTACCCAACCAAAACCAAACCTGTTGCTGCCAAGCCGATTCCGACTCATAGCAACCTTATAGGACAGAGTAGAGCTGCCCCTCAGGGTTTCCAGCACTGTAATCTTACAGAGCACATTGCCAGGTCTTTCTCCAGCAGAGCTTTTGGTGGGTTTGAATCACAGATGTTTAGGTTAGCAGTCGATCACTTTAACCACTGCACCACCAGGGCTCCTTCTCTATTGGTGTAAAAGCATATATTGGTACACTGATGTAAAATTCATCAAATTCAGAAGACTGTTTTGGCTCTGACCTTTGTAGCTTTTTTTTTTTTTAACTTTTTAAATAGATTTTTTAAAACGTTAACACCTACACACACACAACTTAAAGTTCTGCCTTAAGACCCTTGGCTTTCCTTCTCTTCCTTATCTCTTCTCCCTACAACACGGGGTTCCCTGCGATCACCCGATGCTCCCGGCCTTTCCTCCTATCTCGTTTGCCTCGTGGAGTTAATAACAGAGGCGCTAGGAGCAGCTTTCCTGGGCCGCCCACCATTTCTTCCTGCTGTCCCCAGGTGCCTGACAAGGCTGGACTCTCTGCAAAGTGTTTGCACCCTCCCTGCATTTGTCTTGTAGTTTCAATAACATGAAAACTGATCCAAAGAGGAAATAGCAGCTTTTCATACCATCTAGCAGCCTGGGTCTTCGCTGCAAGGCGGCAGGAAGCAGCTGAAACACGCAGGTGGACAGTCAAACCCAGAGGACCACAAACCTTCCAAGTTTCATCTCCAGGGTCTTGTACAAAGAGAAAGGCGGAGCTCTGAAGGTCTGAACCTCTGGGCTGCAATGCACAAAGGTTCTTTTGACACTTCAGAAGGGTTTGATGTCTCAAAGTTATGGATATCTTCCCTCGTGTTGCACTTTGCCCAAGACAGCATTCAGTATTATTCTTCATGTCAGTGATTTTGTCTAGAGCCACACTCTAACATCTTTCAGATCTTGAAACCATTCATCCTGCCACTCTAGGGAATTTTCTTCCTAAAACAGCTGAAAACCCCACATGAACATGACTGACTGACTGGGCGGAGTAAGGACGCAGATGGAAATCTTTAATGGCTGCCTCGAAAACCACATGCTGTAACATCTACCTGTTCGCTCACTGTAGTGCAAACCATTCTTCAGGGAGAAAGATTATTTGAGATTTATGCTGGTTTTAAGGAGACTTGGTGGTGCAGTGGTTAAGCACTCAGCTCCTAATTAAAAGTTGGCGGTTCAAACCCACCAGCCACCCCTCAGGAGAAAGACGTGGCAGTCTGCTTTCATGAAGATTACAGCCTTGGAAGCCCTGTGGGCAGTTCTGCTGCACCCTGTAGGGTCACTACGAGTCGGAATGGACCCGATGGCAAGGGGTTTGGGTGTTTTTTTTTTTTTTTTGTATGCTGATTTTGGTTACCAAAAATAAAATAAAATAACCAGTTGCTGTAGAGTTGATTCCCACTCACAGTGACCCTATAGAACAGAGTAGAACTGCCCCATAGGGTTTCCAAGGAGCAGCTGGTGGATTTGAACTGCTGACCTTTCAGTGAGCAGCCGTAGCTCTTAACCACTACACCACTGGTTTTGCTTAAGAAGGGTAGATTTATGTGTCTGTGTGTTTTCCCCTATACACCCTAACTCCTCTGAAGGCCTCTATTTTGTTTCAGTCAGTTCCACAATATCTGCTTTCAAGAAAGGACATTCGAGGCCCCTGAATTTTGCTCTGTGTTTATCTCTCTGCTGCTAATCCTTGGCGGCTCTCCCTCGAAATTCTTACTGAAATAAATCATCGTGTAACATATTTTGAAGAAGAACATCAAAACCTGCATAGTATTTCTGAGAGAATTAGAAAAATAAAATCCTCCAGAGAAAACATCTGACATGCAAAAAATTCTTAGCTCTCATTCACAGCAAGAAAAATAATCCCTTGAAAGAAAGGAAGGAAACCACTGAGAAAGGAATAGGAGTTTGGGCTCCATCCAGGACAAAGCCAAGCAGAGAGATTCGCCTTAAAGGCCTGTCCTGGTCTCCACGTGGCTTCCAATGGAGGTGATGACCCTGTCACAAGCTCCCTTGCTTTTGGTGGGCCGTTCGGGAAACAGACTTGCTCTGATTTTCTGATCATCTTTCTAAGTATTTGTTTGATGGATCCTTCCTAAGTTACATGACTTCTGCCACTTGCATCCTGATCAAAGCAGAGCACATGTCTTAGTCTCCAGAGCTGCCATCACGAAACACCACCAGGTAGGTGGCTTTAAATAACAGGCATTTATTGTCTCAGTTCTGGAGACTGGAAGTCCGAATTCAGGGCGCTTGTAGCACCGCGTTCTCTGGCTCTCTCTGCTGGCTCTAGGAGAAGATCTTTCTTTGTCCCTTTCAGCTTCTGGCAGCTCTGGGTATTTCTTGGTGTTCTTTGGCTTGTGGATGTATCTTGCCTCTGTGTGTGACTCCCTCTCTTGTCTGTTCTCCCTTTCATAAGACACTGCTCAGTAGGGATTAGGATCAACCCTACTCAGGTATAGGGAGCCCTCGTAGGGCAATGATTATGCACTTGGTTGCTAACTGAAGACCTGATGATCTGCTCCTCTAAAGATTACAGCTTAGGGAACCCTATGGGGCAGTTCTACTCTATGGCACATGGGGTCACTGTGAGTAGGAATGGATTCAACAGCACCTAACAACTACTCCAGTATGACCTCGTTAACTTCAAGGAAAAACCCTATTTCCCCAAGAAAGGTCACATTCATAGATGCAGGGGTTAGGGCTTCAGTAAATCTTTTTGGGGAACACAATTCAATCCACAACAGCACACAAGGCAGGAGCCCTGTACAGTGAGGTTAAGTGTCCTGCGTGAGGTCAGTGAAGCGGTGGCAGAGCCCGACCCTGTGTTTACAACCCTTGAATCAAGGTCTGACTGATCTGCAACCTGGGAACTCAGTGTCTCCACTTCCAGACACAGGCTATTGATTTCTTAACTGATGCCTCAACAACTAATCAAGAAATAATTATTCATGGGGCACCTTTATTTTTCAATCTTCAGGACAGAGTGGGAATATCCTTTATCTTTTGTCAAATAGCTGATGTTAATCTGGTTGTGGGGAGGGTTGTTTAATACATATTAAGATACTGAGCCATGAGCAAGCCGTACAAGTCAATCTTCTCAACACAAGGGATGTTGCGGTAAGGGCTAGAGATGAAAGCTTCTTTTGGGCTCACGGAAGAGGAAGATCGATGGGGATAGAAACTACTTACGGAAGGCTTCAATCAGAAGGACAGTTAAATGAGCCAAGGGTAAAAGGAAATGCACTGTCAGACAAAGAACCAGTACAAATATGCTGAGGCAAGCTTTGTGGAGTATGATGTGATGGCAAAACCCAGAACAGAATAGCCTATTTAGGGGGAAAATAAGGTTGGATGAGAAGTCTAGGGCCATCCTACACCCTCCCCTTTATGTTCCTATACAAATCTCCACATACCCTAAGCTTCAGCCACTTCTGACCACTGGCCATTATACTTACCCATTTATTTATCGATCCTTTCATTAAATCATCCAAGGAATATTTATGCAGTGCCTACCTAGTGCTAATACTGTTCCAGTCACCTGGAGTACAAGGGTGACATGAGTTACAGGCATGGATTTTGTAGTCAAAAAGACTCAAGTCTAGGGTCCACCAATTAACAGCAAGGTAAGTTATTTAACGTCTCAGAGCATCAGTTTTCTCATCAGCAGATGAGAATGCCTCAGAGGGTTCCTACAATTGGCGTGTTTTTTTGCCTGGCCTTCCTTCTCCCTTAACTTGTTGTAAGCTGCCATTGAGCTGTTCCACGGCGACCCCAATCAACGGAATAAGACACTGCCTGGTTGGTTGCAGACGGAACTGTTGGGACCTACAGCGTTTTCACTGGCTGCTTTTCAGACCTTGACCGCCAGCTCTTTCTTCCCAGTCCATCTTAGTCTGGAAGTTCTGCTGAAACCTGTTCAGCATCATAGCAATGCTCCAGCCTCCACTAATCTGCTGGGTAGTGGCTGTGCATGAGTTGCAATGGCCGGGAATCGAACCTGGGTCTCCCACATGGAAGGTGAGAATTCTACCAATGAATCAGCAGTGTCCTCATTAATTTAGGTGCCTCAATTTTCCTTTGTAGAATGATTCCTCCCTCCCATGAAGTTTTAGAGTGTTTTCAAGTGGTCCTCCAGAGGACAGTACCTGGAAGATATTCTCCTAGATTTCCAGGGCTTCCCTGATTCCTATCCGCCTCACAGCCTGGTTGTGGAGCTTTTCCATTGATTCTGTGAATTATTCCACATTCTTCCAAAAAAAAAATTTCTTTTTGGTGTGTAAGATATTCATCATCAGATTTGGTTGTTAATCCATGGAGATATTATGACGATTAAATGAGATGTGCCAGGTAAGATACTTCATATAGTCAGTAGCATATGAGTGCTTAGTAACGTCAGCGGCTCTGTGGGTGAAAAGATCTGGCTACCCGCTCCATAAAGATTACAGCCTAGGAAACCCTACGGGGCAACTCTACTCTGTCGCATGGGGTTGCTATGAGGCAGAATTGACTGGACTGCCTCCGACAGCAACAACAGTGTTAGCTCTTACTCACATTTGATTTATTAAGACAGTCAGAACTTCCTCCCTCATTGTTCTTACTATCTTGTGGGTGATATCGGATAGTAAGTGGGTCAACGGTGTGATGAGTACTTGTCGGGGAAAGTAGAGGATGCTGTAGGTACACAGAGGGACAGAGGCTTTACCCAGGTTAGAGGGTCAGGGTACATGTCATGGAAACGGAACAGCTAGTTGAAATGTGAAGGATGTTCCAGAGATAGGCAGGCCCAGAGCTTGGGAGGGAGAAGTGCTGGGCCAGGGTGGTGCAAGGACAGTTGTTCAAGGCAAGGGAGCAATGACTATGAAAGTTTGGAGGGAAAGAAAGTAGAGAGCTCTTGTGGAACTGAAACGGGCTGGTAGAAGGCTGGAGGAGTAAGCAGAGACGGAACAAGTAGACCTCTAAACCTAGCTAAGAAGCTTGGGCTTCATCCTAACAGCAAGCAAGAACTATTGAACGGTTTAAAACACAGGAGTGACATGATCACACTTACATTCTAGGAGCATCTCTCTGATGTGGAAGAAATGAAGCTTCATATTTTGTTTGGATTGTTGTTGTCACTAGGTGCCATTGAGTCCATGGCCCCGTGCACAACAGAACAAAACACTGCCCAGTCCTGGCCATTCTTACAATCGTTGTTATGCTTGAGCCCGTTGTTGCAGCCACTGTGTCAATCCATCTCGCTGAGGGTCTTCCTCTTTTCTGCTGACCCTGTACTCTGCCAAGCATGATATCCTTCTCCAGGGACTGATCCCTCCTGACAACATGTCCAAAGTATGTAAGATGCAGTCTTGCCATCTTTGCCTCTAGGGAGCATTCTGGCCGCACTTGTTCCAAGGCAGACTTGCTCGTTCTTTTGGCAGTCCATGGTATATTCAATATTCTTCGCCAACACCACAATTCAAAGGCGTCAACTCTTCTTCAGTCTTCCTTATCCATTGTCCAGCTTTCACATGCATATGATGCGATTGAAAATACCATGGCTTGGGTCAGGCACACCTTAGTCTTCAGGGTGACATCTTTGCTCTTCAACACTTTGAAGAGGTCCTTTGCAGCAGATTTACCCAATGCAATGCGTCTTTTGATTTCTTGACTGCTGCTTCCGTGGGTGTTGATTGTGGATCCAAGTAAAATGAAATCCTTGACAACTTCGATATTCTCTCCGTTTATCGTGGTGCTGCTCATTGGTCCAGTTCTGAGGATTTTTGTTTTCTTTATGTTGAGGTGCAATCCACACTGAAGGCTGTGGTCTTTGAATTTCCCGTTAGTATCTCTTTTTCTGTGATTTACCTTTCTGTCTTCTTACTGTTTTTTTAAGTTTTTGTCTTTTAAATTGATACTTCATATGAATCCTTTGTTGCTTATGCAAATTGTGAATATCTTCTCCTGGTCTGTAGGCTTGGCTTCTTTTCCCTCTCTTATTTATAACCTGTCTTATTTTTGTTATTGTTGTTGAGAATATACTCAGCAGAACATGTACCAATTCAACAGCTTCTACCTGTACACAATTCAGTGACACTGATTTCAGTCTCCAAGTCGTGTAACCGTTCTCACCTTTTCCAAGTTGTTCCTCCCCCATTAACATAAATAAGCCCACTGCCCCCTAAGTTTCCTATTTAATCTTTCAAGTTGCTGTTGTCAGTTTTATCCCATATAAACAGTTCTTTAAAAGAGTATAAACGCTCAAGGCAGACATTCTTTACTAGTTGAGCTAAATTATGATTTGCTTCTGAGTAGACTTGAGGGGATATTTTTGGTTTAAGGTTTAAAGATTATCTCAGGGCAGTAGTTTCAGAGGTTCGTCCAGCCCCCATGGCTCCAGAAAGTCTAGAGTCCATGAGAATTTGAAATTCCGTTTTGCATTTTCCCCCTTTTGATCAGGATTCTTCCATAGATCTTTGATCAAAACATTCAGTAATGGTAGCCAGGCACCATTCAGTTCTTCTTGTCTCATGGCAAAGGAGGCGGTTGTTCGTGGAGCAATTAGCTATGTATCCATTTCTTCTGAATTTTCCTGACTCACCTTCTTCCTCTATTGCTCCAGGCAATTAGAGACCAATTGCTGTGCCTTGAGCAGCTGCCTGCAAGATTTTAAGACTCTTTTTTGTTTTGATGATGATTTCTGTCATATAGCAATTTTTAAAATAGAGCCAAATTTATCAACCTTTTCCTTCATAGTTTCCATCTTTATGTCTTTTGAAAATATTTCTTGATCCAAATGTCATAGTCTCCTTTATTTTATGAAAATGCTTTTAGTTTGGTTTGTCAAATTTTCTATGTCTGCATTTCTGATATTCTACTGAGGATTATGTTGTTTCTTTTAGCACCAACAATGGGAGCAGTGGTTGCTCTGTGGTAGAATTCTCTCCTTCCATGAGAGAGACCTGGGTTCTATTCCAGCCAACACACCTACTGTGCAGCCACCATCCATCTGTCCTTGGAGGCTTGCATGTTGCTCTGATGCTGAACAGGTTTCAGTGGAACTTCCAGACTAAGATGGACTAGGAAGAAAGGCCTGGAGATCTACTTCAGAAAACCTGCGGTTGAAAACCATGTGGATCACAACAATCTAATCTGCAATGGATCATGGAGCTGGAGCAGGACTGAACAGTGTTTCATTCCATTGGGTCTAGGGTCGCCATGAGTTGTGGGATGGCTTGACAGCAGGAAACAAGGACCAACCAGAGAATGTGCACTTCACATAAGAATTTTCTCAACAGAGGTACAGAAAATAATTTCAGTGCAGAAAAATCCCCTGTGCCACAGATATGAGGAGTCTAGTCAAGGAGACTGTCAGCAATGGGAGACAGTGCTTGGCTTATTGGCCATCTTCAGTGGCCCACAGCCGAGGGCTTGCAGACATGGTGTGTAGAGCCAAGCAGAGGAGGGGTCGGGGTGCTTTCTCCACCAGGGTCTGCAGGGCATGTCCACAAAGACCAAATCCCCTGAGGCTCACCAGCTCCAGAGGAAACTGGACACAAAACTTTAAACCAGAAAATCAACAAAACCAAAAACTCAGCAAATTTATTGTATTTCCAACTGGTTGCTCTTAACCAAGACAATTCATTCTATCCACCTGTCCTTGTTTTTACATTTAAGCTTGTCTCTTACACAATGAGTATTTACCACCATACCTAAGATTAAAAGGTCTTAATGTGCTCTTGTTTTCTCATCTGCATGGAAGTTCTTTTTTTTTTTTTTTTCAGCAGAAGAGTGATTTGAATCACGGAGCAGGAGAGAGATCACAGGCAGCCCTCAGGAGTGTTAGAGAAAGAAGTCATTCTGAATCAAACAATTGCATACTTTTATCTCAATGCATTTTGCAGAACATTGGATAAGCTCTTGCGAAGTGATACTGTTTCCTTGACCCTTGAAAGGGTTTCATCTGTTACCTATATTAACTGTTAGGCAAGCAGGAACTCTTAGCTACTTGCCAAGTAAAACAGAAATACCTTGGTTAGGGGATTGGCCTTTTCAGGTACCTGGTGCATATTTCAGGTCAGGCTGACCAAAAAACAGAATAGAGACGTTCATGCACGGGTACCAGAAAATCATACAAGCTGAGAGTCCTGCTTCCGACAGTTGGGATTTTGGTTGCTAATGGTTCCAAACCAGTCAGCAATATGAACCTATTACACCCGACTGACCCTCAGTGTCAAGAAAACACCTAAGATGAACACAAAAGGCTGAAGAAATCTCATGGAACCCTTTTTTGAAGCAGCTGATTATGGGAATATTGCCTATTCAAGAAAAAGAATATCTGAGTGACCTGTGAACTGGAATTTTAAATACAGTCTGCATTTTCCATGAAGCACAGAATTGGTAATATGTGTGAGATGGCAGTTTAGAAAGGAGCCCTGGTGGCACAGTGGTTAATTACTCAGCTGCTAATTGAAAGGCTGGTGGTTCAAAGCCACCCAGTGGGTCCGAGGGAGAAAAGACCTGGCAATCTGCTCCTGCAGTGTTGTCACTAGGGGAGTACGGGGGTATGGATCGCATCTCCTGACCCTGTCAGAGGGGTGACACCAAAATAACCCCAGAGTCTGTGGCAGTGAGTGGGCTGGTGCAGCTGGGGAAGGGGCCACCAAGGCAGGGGCATTGCTAGGGGTGGTGTCACCCATCACCCACCAGTCACTAGGATTGGTGTCACCCAGTGTGGTAACTCATCACACTCCTGTCGCTCTCTAGTCAGGGTGCGGGTAGCTGGACCACTGCACCTGCCACGGGGTGGAGAGGAAGGTCTGCACCTTGGCCAACGGAAGAGAGAAGGAGCTGCAGGATTCATGGGAGGTGGGGCCAGAAGGGGAGAGGTGGGTGGGGGGTGTCTTAGGCTGGGTTCTCTACAGAAGCAAAACCAGTAAATCATATAAATATATATATAGTGAGAGACTTCTGTTAAGGAAATGGCTCACATGGTTGTAGAGGTTGGAATGTGAGTCAGGCTGGAGGCTTATCCTGATTCACGTAGTTGCAGGGGCTGGTGAACCCGAGATTAGCAGGTCAGACTGCAGGGCTGTTGCTCACAGGCTTTGAAGGCTGATGACTCCCAAGACTGTGGGCAAGACAGCAAGTGAGCTGTTAGCTCAAGTCCCAAGAACTAGAGGTTAGATGAACAGAAGCCAGCTGCAGGATCCAGAGTGAGCAAAAGTCCCTGAGCCTTGCAGAAAGCCCACTTATATTTGATGCAGGCCACACCCCCAAGGAAACTCCTTTGCAACTGATTGGCTACTCATAGCAGATTCCATCATGGAGGTGATCACATTATGTCAAATTCCATCATGGAAGTAATCACATCATCACATAACTGCCACATGATATCATAAATGCAAAACCACTGAAAATCATGGCTCAGCCAAGTTGACACACAACTTTAATGATCACTGGGGGTGTCACCGTGAGTTACCGCACTGAGTGACATCACCCCTAATGACACCACTGTGCTCCCATAAAGATTACAGCCTTGGAAACCCTGTGGGGCAATTCTACTCGGTCATATAGGGTCACTATGAGTCAGAATTGACTCAAAGACACCTAACAACAACAACAACAACAGCAGTCTGTGGGCCAACGACCAAGGACTAGGGTGTCCTACCCCCAGGGTGCTTTGGCACTTCATTAGTACCTGGTACAGGGCAGAACCCCAGAAAGGAGAGAAGGAAGCATGAGGAATGCCTAAGATTCATATTTAGAAATTGAATTCCACTAAAGAAAAATTTTAAAGTTATTTCTCACATTTGCAAGTTTTTGCCTGAGTTTTGTACCCACCAAACTGCTCCTTTCTAACTTCATCTATATTGTTACATGTATCAGCACTTTGTGGGTTTTATTGCTTAGTCGTATTTAAGGAAGCCTGGTGGCACAATGGTTGAGCATGCAGCTGCTGACCAAAAGGTTGGCGGTTCAAATCCACCTAATGGCTTCTTGAAAGTAAAACCTGACGGTCTGCTCCTGTACAGATTACAGCCTATAAAGCCCTATGGGGCAGTTTTACTCTGTCTCGTTGGGTCATTCTGAGCTGAAAATTGGCTTGGTGGCACCCAACAACAGCAGCAGCAGCAGCAGTATTCCATAGTATGAATATACAGCATTGTGTTTGCCCATTCTTCTGTTTGTGGACATTTGGGTTGTTTCCAGTTTTAAGCTTTTATGAATAAAATGTCTATTAAGGGTCATGTACTGTCTTTTCTTTAAAAGATACAGTTCTAAATAAGCCATGTATCAACAAAGAAGCCACAGGAACGATTGTGCATCAGTGAGTTAGGTAATCTAGATGAAACAGACAAATTCCTAGAAACACAGAAATTATCTAAACTGACTCGGGAGGAAATAGAAAATCTCAACAGACCTATAACAGGTGAAGAGACTGAATTAGTAATCAAAAAACCTCCCGACAAGGAAAAGTCCAGGACCAGGTGGTGAATTCTACCACACATTTAAAGAATTAACACCAATCCTTCTCAAAGTTTTCCCAAAAATGGGAGAGGAAGTAACACTTCCTAACTCATTCTATGAGGCCAGCATTACCATGATATTAAAAAAAAAATTATTAAGGCTAAATAAAAATACCACAAGAAAAGAAAATTACAGACCAACGTCCTTTATGAATATACAGTATTTTGATGCAAATAAACACGACTTGTATGTTTGTTAGCCAACTGCACCCTCCCTGAGAGGTATTTTTGTAAGTGCGCTAGGCTATTTTTTTTACAGCAACATGTGAAAAAAAAAAAGACATAGCAGTGCTTATGAAAATATCGCAGGGGGAGGGCACGGTTGGCAAACATATGTAGAAGGCGCTCTTTATTTGCATAAAATATGGGAAGTACAAAAATCCTCAACAAACTACTAGCAAACCAAATCCAGTAGCACATGAAGAGGGTTATACACAATGACCAAGTCAGACATGTGCCCAGAATGCACGGGAGTAACGACATGAGAAAACCAATCAGTGTAATACAATACATTGATACGTGAAGGAAAAAAAAAACCCACACGATCTTCTCAGCTGATACAGAAAAGGCATTTGACAAAATCCAATGCTCTTTCATTATAAAACAAACACAAACCTCAACAAACTAGGAATAGAAGGTGTCGTGGATTGAATTATGTCCCCCCAAAAATGTGTGTGTCAACTTGGTTATGCCATGATTCCTAGTATTCTGTGGTTGTCCTCCATTTTGTGATTATAATTTTATGTTAAAGAGGATTAGGGTGGGATTGTAACACCCTTAGCAGGTCAGATCCCTGATCCAACGTAAAGGGAGTTTCCCTGGGGTATGGCCCGCACCACCTTTTATCTCTCAAGAGAGAAAAGGAAAGGGAAGCAAGCAGAGAGTTGGGGAACTGCATGCCACCAAGAAAGCAGTTCCGGGAGCAGAGCACGTCCTTTGGGCCTGAGGTTCCTGTGCTGAGATGCCACCAGACCAAGGAGGACTGATGCATCACAAGGACCTTCCTCCAGTGCCAACAGAAAGAGCCTTCCCCTGGAGCTGGAGCCCTGAATTCGGACTTCTAGCCTACTGGACTGCGAGAGAATAACCTTCTCTTTTTTAAAACCATCCACTTGTGGTATTTCTGTTATAGCAGCAGTAGATGACTAAGACAGAAGGGAAATCCCTAAACGTAAAAAGGGGCATTTATGACAAAACTACAGCTCATACCACCTTCAATGGTGAAAGACTAAAAATCTTCTAAGATCTGGGTCAGTCCAGGATGCCTACTTTCACCGTTGCTGTTTGACATTTCCCAGAAGGTCTAGCCAGAGCAATTAGGCAAGTAACAGAAATAAATGGCATAGAAACTGGAAAGGAAGAAGTAGAACTATCTCCGTTTGCAGGTCAGGTGGCATGATCCTATATCCGGAAAATCTCAAAGATTCCACAGGGAAACTAATAGAGCTGATAAAGGAATTCGGCAAAGTCTCAGGGTACGAGATCAATACACAAAAGTCAGATGTGTGCCTACACACCAGCAACAAACAATCTGAAAAGGAAATTAAGAAACAATTCTGTTTACAATCAAAACCACCATGAGATACTAATTCACACCCACTGTTGTTGTTGTGTACCATGGAGTTGATTTCAACTCATAACCACCCTCTGGCTATTATTAAACAAGCAAACAATCAAAATGAAAAAATAAGTGTTGGCAAGGATGTGGAGAAATTGAAACCATCGTCCGTTGCTGGCGGGAATGTAAAAAGGTACAGCTGCTGTGGAAAACAGTTTGGTGGTTCCCCGAACAGTTAAACATAGAATATGTTTAAGATACAATCAAACAAAAAACAAAACAAAACCCTGCTGCTGTCCAGTCAATTCTGACTCAATGCATCCTGGTTTGACTCCAATTTTCGATTTCCCTGGATTTCTAAAAAAATCTCAAATATATAATGAAGTCAGTAAGTAATGGGATTTTTGAAATTTGTTTTCTTTCTCACGTAAAAGACTAGCAAGTCGTGATTTTGAATCGCAAGCAACAAATGGGTGACAGGATGGTTCCTATTTTGTCTTATCATCCCTGACATTTGCTATTTATTTTATAAAGATGCTTGAAAAATAAACCGATGCAGCAGACCAACAAAACAAAACCATAATATCTGATCAAAAAAAGAAAAACTTAGAACTGAATGATATTGAAAGCATTACATACTGAGACTTTTGGGGATGCAGTGAAAGCTGTGCTTTGAAGGAAACCGATAGCCTTATCTGTTATAATCAATAATTTAAAGTCCTAAAAGGGGGCGATTGGCTAAAACTTAATGAAGTAGGGACTTACTACCTTGTGTAATGGACTAACAAGTAACTTATCCTCCGCTGTAAATAATGTTGTTGCTGGGTGCTGTCAAGCCGGGTTTTTTTGTGTGTGTGCTTTAAGTGAAAGTTTACAATTCAAGTCATTTTCTCGTACATAAACTTATACACACATTGTTATGTGACCCTTGTTGCTCTCCCTGCAATGTGACAGCACGCTCCTCCTCTCCACTCTGTATTCCCCGTGTCCCTTCAGCCGGCTCCTGCCCCCTCTGCCTTCTCATCTCCCCTCCGGACAGGAAGGAGCTGCCCACTTAGTATCAAGTGTCTACTTGACCCAAGATGCACACTCTTCACCAGTATCGTTTAATATCTTATAGTCCAGTCTAATCTTTGTCTGAAGAGTTAGCTTCGGGAATGGTTTTAGTTGTGGGCTAATAGAGAGTCCGGGGCCATGTCCTCTGGGGTCCCTCCAGTCCCAGTCAGACCACCAAATATGGTCTTTTAATTAGAATTTGAGTTCTGCATCCGCCTTTTCTCCCACTCCATCAGGTCAAGTCAGTTTTGACTCATAGCGACCGCATGGGACAGAGTAGAGCTGACCCATAGGACTTTCTAGGCTGTAATCTTTACGGGAGCAGATCGCAAGACCCTTCTTCCTCAGCATTGCTGGGAGGGTTCGAACCACCAACTTTGGATCAGCTGCTGAGCACTTCACTGTAAAACTAGACAAAATGTATAAAGCAACTGTTTCAGGCAATGGACAGCAAGCAGCACAGGGTTACAGTCCTTAAGGAAAAAGAAACACGCAAGGTGGGCTCAGTATCCACGTGGGCTTTCTGTCTGGGGGCACGTTCCAAACCGCAGCACAGAAGTGGAGCCCAAACAGGAAGTGGCGTTATGGTGGCATGGAGGAGGCAGAGATCTGAATTTGGTGCTGCTGAGGTGGCTGGGGTTTGCGGGCAGGGCACTGGGAGGAGGGAATCGCACAGATGAAGAACGTCACCAATCTGCACACTCCGTAATTATGATTCTACTGTGCTCGAACTTCCATTTTTGCTGTTGAGAAGCCTGCTGACATTTGACCCTAACTTGTCCTTTCTCTCACAGTGACTAAGTGCTCGGCTGCTAAATGAAATGCTAGTAGCTTGAACCCACCCAGAGGCTCCATGGGAGAGAGACCTGGTGGTCTGCCTCCGTAAAGATGACAGCCTAGAAAACCCTGTGAGCCAGTTCTACTCTGTCATGTGTTTTCTATGAGTCAAAATCAACCCAACAGCACCTCACAACAACTAGTTTTATTGTTTTTTCCCTTAGGACATTTGAAGGCAGCTGTGTGGTACAAATGGTTTGCACGGGGCTCTACTCTGTCCCATAGGGTCGCTATGAGTTGGAACCGACTCGACGGCATTGGTTTTTTTTTTACTAACTTAAAGATTGGAGGTTCGAACCCACTAGGTGGTGCTGTGGAAGAAAGACCTGGCAATCAGCTTCCATAAAGATTACAGCCAAGAGGACCCTATGGGGCAGTTCTACTCTATAACACATGGGGTTGCCATGAGTCGGAATCGCTCCACAGCAATGGGGTTGTGGCCCTGAGTTGTCCTTCTTCTGGGCCATGCACCCCCTTTTTGTCCAGCTCTCTTGGAACGGCAAAGCTTTGAGTTCCTGTACACTCATAGATACTCTCCTCTGAGCAGGCTCCAGTGCGCCCATTTCTCTCTGAGAGTGTGATGTCCAGACGTGAGTGCGGGGTGCAGGTGTGGGTCCTGTCAGTGTGTTAACTCCATCACGCTGATGACATGCATCTATTACTGCATTGGCTCATTCCGCGGGTCTATCAGGTTTTTTATTCATATAAAACTTTGTTTAGACTAGCTCTACCCAAGTTGCTATTAAGCCACACCTTCCCAATCTCTGCTTGTGTAGCTGGATATTTTTCAGATGCAAGTACACAGTCTTACAAAAAAAAAAAAAAAAGCCCCTATTAAATTCCATCTTATGCTACGATGAGATTCCATCTCACTCCAACAAGGCTGGCATTAATCCGAAAAACACAAAATAATAAATGTTGGAGAGGCTGCGGAGAGATTGGAACTCTTATACACTGCTGGCGGGAATGTAAAATGGTACAACCATTCTGGAAATCTATCTGGCGTTATCTTAGACAGTTAGAAATAGAACTAGCATACAACCCAGAAATCCCACTCCTCGGAATATACCCTAGAGAAACAAGAGCCTTCACACAAACAGATATATGCACACCCATGTTTATTGCAGCTCTGTTTACAATAGCAAAAAGCTGGAAGCAACCAAGGTGTCCATCTATGGATGAATGGGTAAATAAATTGTGGTATATTCACCCAATGGAATACTACGCATCGATAAAGAACAGTGACGAATCTGTCAAACATTTCATAACATGGAGGAACCTGGAAGGCATTATGCTGAGCGAAATGAGTCAGAGGCAAAAGGACAAATATTGTATAAGACCACTATTATAAGATCTTGAGAAATAGTATAAACTGAGAAGAACACATACTTTTGTGGTTATGAGCGGGGGAGGGAGGGAGGGAGGGAGAGGGTTTTTTCACTGATTAATTAGCTGAAAAGAACTGCTTTAGGTGAAGGGAAGGACAACACTCAATACATGGAAGGTCAGCTCAACTGGACTGGACTGGACCAAAAGCAAAGAAGCTTCCAGGATAAACTGAATACTTCAAAGGTCAGCGGAGCAAGGGCGGGGGTTTGGGGACCATGGTTTAGGCGGACTTCTAAGTCAATTGGCAAAATAATTCTATTATGAAAACATTCTGCATCCCACTTTGAAATGTGGCGTCTGGGGTCTTAAAAGCTAACAAGCGGCCATCTAAGATGCATCAACTGGTCTCAACCCACCTGGAGCAAAGGAGAATGAAGAACACCAAGGTCACATGACAACTAAGAGCCCAAGGGACAGAAAGGGCCACATGAACCAGAGACCTACATCATCCTGAGACCAGAAGAACTAGTTGGTGCCCGGGGACAATCGATGACTGCCCTGACAGGGAGCACAATAGAGAACCCCTGAGGAGCAGGAGATAAGTGGGATGCAGACCCCAAATTCTCATAAAAAGACCATACTTAATGGTCTGGATGTGACTAGAGGAATCCCGGCGGTCATGGTCCCCAAACCTTCTGTTGGCACAGGACGGGAACCATTCCTGAAGACAACTCATCAGACATGAAAGGGACTGGACAGTGGGTGGGAGAGAGATGCTGGTGAAGAGTGAGCTAATAATATCAGGTGGACACTCGAGACTGTGTTGGCATCTCCTGTCTGGAGGGGGGATGGGAGGATAGAGAGAGTCGGAGGCTGCCAAAGTTTTCACGAAAGGAGAGACTGGAAGGGCTGACTCATTAGGGGGAGAGCAAGTGGGAGTACGGAGTAAGATGTATATTAACTTATATATGACAGACTGACTTGATTTGTAAATGTTCACTTGAAGCTCAATAAAAGTTAAAAAAAAATTCCATCTTGTGAGATCTGGCTCACCGCTTTAACCTGTGGAGACTTATAAAATCTCTGATTTTGTCACTCGTTGTATTTCTCCCTCTGTCTCTAAGCCTCTGTCGTTTGCAGTTTTGATAAGCCTGCTCTCTGGTTCTTCATTGAAATCTCTGATCACAATGTTGGACAAGGCAGAATCATGGGCAGAATTCTGAGCCACACTTCTAAAATCTTCCCGCATGCTACAGTTCTCCAAGCTATTCATCAGAGATTTGGGAGTAGAATTTTCTAGTAAGTTATTTTTCTCCTAGTTGTATACAGGATTTCTTCACCTGAGAAATGGAAAGCTTAAGAAAGCTTTCTTAACAGAATTTAAAATTCTCACGGAATCCAGACTTTCTGGAGCCACTGAGGGTGGATGAACCCCCAAAACTATTGCTCTGAGATAATCTTTAAACATTAAACCAAGAATATTCCCTGAAGTATTCGCCAACCCACAAAATAGCTTATCTTAAGAAAGTATGTCTACCTTAAGCATTGTGCTCTTTTAAACAACTATCTACATGGGATCAAATTGACAACAGCAACTTGAAAGGTTAGATGAAAAGCTTAGGAGGCAGTGAGTCTAAGTCAATGGTGGTGGAGCAGTTTGGAGAAAGATAGTGAGAAGATTTGCATAACTTGAATGTAGTCAATGTCAACGAGTTGAATATGTAGACATCGTTGAAAGGGTGTATGACTGTGTATATTATCACCAAAATTAAAAAAAAAAAAAAGCTTCTTACAGTAAATCCATTGGCCAATCAAGGCTATTCGGAGTTGTTGGGTTTATAAGTGGTGTCCTTGTGTTGCTACAGCTCATGCGTGGCAAAGCTGTGATGTGTCCAGCTGAGGTGTGTGTGAAGGCAGAACATCACACCACCCTGTGGGAAGCCACTGGAAACCGTGCCCACGTGCAGGCAGTAGCTGCAAAGGCTGATCCTGTTTCGAGGCCATACTCTGGAACCGAGCTGGTGACTACACGGATGTGCCCCGGATTTCTGTCTCTTCGTTTAGAAGCCACATGGATTTGGATTCCGGTTCCTACTTTGTTGTTTCTGCCAAGCCAGAGAACCCAATTTATCCATGTTTTGAATGCTGTAGAATTTCAGTTTCATTAGGCTCTGTGAGAAAAAAAGTGTTTGAAACTTACACGAATCACCGTTAAGTCTTGGTGGGTCGTTTTCCTCTTTCTGGTTGGAGAAGCCAGATTTCAATTTTTGTTCCCTAAAGGATATATTCTTAAAGGAAAAACCATTGTCTTTTCAAAGCCATTTATTCTACTTAAGGGGTCTTGTCACTAAAAATGCTAAAAACATTAGACTCATTTATTTTCCACATTAGTACAATAGGGGCCAGTCCCTGGAGAAGGACATCATCCTTGGTAAAGTAGAGAGTCAGCGAAAAGGAGGAAGACCCTTAAAGGGATGAATTGACACAGTGGCTGCAACAATGGGCTCAAGCATAACAACAACTATGGGATGGCACAGGACCGGACAATGATTCCTTCTGTTGTGCCAGCTTGGTGGTACCTAACAACAACAACAGCGCAGTAGGGAACCAATGCATTTTCATATGTCGAGAGCTGGAACTCCAGGAGATCCCACGTTGGTGTACGTGAAATCCGAGGCAGTGCTATGATACCACTTTCTTCAGTGGCTGTTAAGATCATCCATGCAAAAGAAGGATAGATGGAAATTTCTGGACTGAAGCCTAAAAGCCTGACGTTGTTGTTAGTTGCCCTCCGGTCAATTCCAACTCTTGGCAATCCCAGGGGTACAGAGTAGAACTGCCCCATGCAGTTTTGAAGGCCATGACCTTTTGGAAGCAGATCATCAGGCCTATTTTCTGAGGCACCTCTGGGTGGGTTCGAACCACCAACCTTTCAGCTGGCAGTCAAGTGCTCAACCATTTGCACCACTCAGGGACTCCTAAGAGTCTGATGAGAAGACATATTGATTCTGTCTCCACAAAACAGGTGCGGTCTCTAGGCACGCAGAAATTCAGCCTGACTGTATGCCAATTCTGGAAACTTCAGGACAGGTGGAAAAGTGACTGTAGGATGGAAGAGGCTTCTCCAGCTGGGGTTCCCTGTGGAGACTCTGTCTGGTACCAGCTATGATCCCAGACCAAGGCGATGGCAGGAAGCTGAACTATCAGTTCAGGGCTTTCCGACATAGCACTATCTGTTGGGATTTTGTCGGCTCGAGTGTATTCTGTGGTCTCTCAACAAACGTGAGATACAGCTGCACTTCACATCATTCTTCCCAAACCAGTCAGAGGCAGTTTTACGTTTTTGTTGTAGTTGTTAGTTGCTATGGAGTCAGCCCCAACTCATGGTGACCCCATGCACGACGGGATTAGATTATTGTGATCCATAGGGTTTTCACTGACCAGTTTTCAGAAGTAAATTGTTAGGCCTTTCTTCCTAGTCTGAGTCTGCACCTGTTCAGCTCCACAGCACCATGGACAGACAGGTGGTGGCTCCACGTGAGGCGCATTGGCCAGGACTTGAACCCTGGTCTCCTGCATGGAAGGAGAGAATTCTACCACTGAACCACAAATGCCTCACAGTTATTAGG
Organism: Loxodonta africana; assembly: GCF_030014295.1. NCBI lineage: Eukaryota > Metazoa > Chordata > Mammalia > Proboscidea > Elephantidae > Loxodonta > Loxodonta africana. The sequence goes on along the minus strand of NC_087358.1, from coordinate 5,572,451 downwards.
ACAATTATTGTTGTTCTTGTTAGCTGCTGTCAAGTCAAGCCCAACTCATGGCGACCCCAGGCACCAGGGGTACATACTGCTGTGATCCACAGGGCTTTCATTGACCGATTTGTCCTGAGTAGACCGTAGGCCTTTCTTCCTGGTTGTCTAAGTTGAACGCTCTGCTAAACCTGTTCAGCACCATAGCAACACTCAAGAATCCATTGACGGGGGGCGGTGGCTGCACATGAGGCGCACTGGCTGGGAATTGAACCTGTGCCTCCCCCATGGAAGGTGAGAATTCTACCACTGAACCTCCACTGCTTGCTTTACATTTTTAATTCTTGTTTATCTCTTGTTGTGGACTAAGCACACTTAGAAGATTCAAAAACATGACCACATTCAGCAAGCATCCTATGAGGTGAAGATGGTGCACTGTTGTCCACATGGTATAGATGCAGGATGTGAGGGTCATGTTTGTTGTTCCAGGGTCTCAAGGTCCCACAAAGGAGCTCTATTGGCACAGTGGTTGAGTGCTTGGCTGTTAACTGAAGGGTTGGTGGCTTGAACCCTCCCGGCATCTCTTTAGGAGACAGACCTGGCAATATGCTTCCATAAAGATTACAGCTTAGAAAACCATATGTGGCTGTTCTGCTCTGTCATATAGGGTCATTATGAGTTCAAATTGATTCGACAGCACCTGACAACCACAGCAATGTATAATTACCTCCATATTATCCTCAATTTTGCCTCTTGGCCCACAAATCCTAAAATATTTACTATCCGGCCCTTTACAAAAACAAAGTTTGTTGACCCTTAGATTAAGGCAGAAGACTGTCCGAATTGTTACACCTTCAGTTCACCTCAGAAGCATTTCCTATCACTGTTAAGAACATCCTTCCAGTGATAGGAAGAGGCTGTTGTTAGGTGCCGTTGAGTTGACTCAACTCATAGCAGCCCCATGTACAACAGAACAACATATTATATGGTTCTATGCCATGCTCACAATTGTTACTATGCTTGAGCCCACTGTTGTAGCCACTACGTCAATCCATCTCATTGAGGGTCTTCCTCTTTTTTGCTGACTCTCTACTTTGCCAAACATGATGTCCTTCTCCAGGGACTGGTGCCTCCTGATAAGTCCAAAGTACATGGCATGATGTCTCACCATCCTTGCTTCTAAGGAGCATTCTGGCTGTACTTCTTCCAAGCCAGGCTTGTTTATTCTTCTTGCAGTCCATGGTATATATATTCTGTATTCTTTGCCAACACAATGATTCAAAGGCATCAATTCCTCTTTGGTTTTCTTTATTCATTGTCCAGCTTTTGCTTGCATATGAGGCAGTTGAAAATACCATGGCTTGGGTCAGGAGCACCTGAGTCATCAAAGTGACAGCTTTGCTTGTTAAGATTTTAAAGAGATTTTTTTGTAGCAGATTTGCCCAATGTAATACGTCATTTGATTTTTTGACTGCTCCTCCCATGGGCATTGATTGTGGATCCAAATAAAATGAAATCCTTGACAACTTCAACAGGAAGAGGAGAGGGAGTGAGAAGAAGCTGCCAGCACTGGCCTATTTATGTCCACTGTGAGCATAAATAGGCCCTTGGGAGAAACGACCAGCGTCTATACCCTGGAAATTCCCAGTCTCAAACTTGAACATGCAGACTTGTACTTCTGGTTCCTTTTTGAGTCTACCCAGTGTCTTGCTAAGTACCTCCACCGTGCTCTGGGTGGCTCTGCAGTGTGACTGATATTCATACCTGAGTGAGACTTGTTCGTCCACGTACGTGCATTGCCGCATCGTGATAATACAGGGAGTGGTTTGGTATCCCAACTAGTTTGACAGCTGTGCGATCCTCTTTGATAAGTCTAATGCTAGTTAGTGTTGTTTTGATGTTGTGTGCAAGCATTAACTTTCCAAGATGCAAATTATGGGAAGAGCCAGATATTGAGTTGCCATTATGTCTTACATATGATAGTCCTATTTTGTTTGTTTGTTTGTTTGTTTGTTGTTTTTTGACATAGTGTTGTTGTTGTTAGGTGCCACTGAGCTGATTTTCAACTCATAGTGGTTAAGTGCTATGGCTGCAAACCAAAGGGTCGGCAGTTTGAATCGGCCAGGTGCTCCTTGGAAACTCTATGGGGCAGTTCTCCTCTGTCTCATGGGGTTGCTGTGAGTTGGAATCAACTCGACGGCACTGGGTTTGGTTCAGTAGTGACTCCACGTGACAGAGGAGAGCTGCCCCACAGGGTGCCCGAGGCTGTCGTCCTTATGAGAGCAGATCTCCAGGTCTTTCTCCCGCAAAGCTGTTGGGTGGGTTTGAACTGCCTACATTTCAGTCAGCAGCTGAGCACTTAACCATTGCACCACCAGGCTCCTTTTGAACATATTAATATATTTTAGATTAACTTTCCTCCTTGTAGACATGTTTCCCCACACATATGCTTTTTTTTTATACGCTCATCACGGCATCTTGCCTGAAAGTTAAGGTAAATAGTATTCTAACCACCAAAGACTGGAGGGATCCAGGGATTCTGGGTGGAGAGAGCCACAAGCAGGGAAGAACAGACCCAGGAGAGCTCATGGCATGTCGTCCGGACGTACAAGTGTCATTTTTGACTGTGGGTGGCCCGTTGGCTGTGAGCTGGAGTGTGGGCTATAGAGTTGGGCGGAAGACATTGAAGCCTTAAATACTACGCAGAGGAGTTTGGGTATTCTTGTGATTACTATGGCTAATCACTGAAGCATTTAATCACGGAGCAATATGGCCAGGTTTATCTTCCAAAAACATGATTTCACCAAATGGACTGCAATAGGAGGAGGCAAGGAAACCCGGAGTGGTTGGAGTCAGAAGGTGTTGGAGCAAACCTGACTAGAAAGGATGAGGGTATGAGCTAAGGCAACATCGTGGAAGGGTAGATGGAAGGCACTTTAAGGAGGTCGTGGTTGTTGTTGCTGTGGGCCCTTGAGTTGATTCTGACGCATAGCAACCCTATAGGACAGAGTAGACCTGCTCCACAGGGTTTTCTAGGCTGTAATCTTTACGGAAGGAGGCCTGGTGGTGAAGTGGTTAAAGCGACTGGCTGCTAACTGAAAGACTGGCAATTTGAAACCACCAGCACCTCCGTGGGAAAAAGATGTGGCAGTCCGCTTTCGTAAAGATTTACAGCCTTGGAAACCCTACGGTGTCGCTATGAGTCGGAATCGACTCATCAGCAGAGTGTTTTGGTTCATCTTTACTGGAGCACATCACCAGGTCTTTTTCTCCCACTGAACCCATTGTGCCACCAAAAGACAAAAATATCCCATTGCCGTTGACTCGATTTCAACTCATAGCGACCCTATAGAACAGAGTAGAACGGCCCCGTGGGGTTTCTAAGGGGTGGCTGGTGGTTTCCAACTGCCGACCTTTTGGTTAGCAGCCAAGCTCTTAACCACTGTGCCACCAGGGCTCCATTGTGCCACCAGGGTTCCTTAAACTTCAGATAGTGTGCTGCTGTTGTTGGGTGCTGTCAAGCCAATCTCCGACTTACAGCAACCTCATGTGACAAAGTATAAATGCTCCATAGGGTTTCCTAGGCTGCAATCTTTATGGGAGCAGACTGCCAGGTCTTTTCTCTTGCAGAGCAGCTAATGAGCTTGGACCACCAACCTTTTGGTTAGCAGCCAAGTGCTTAACCACTGTGCCACCAGGGCTCCTTTAGCCAGCTGTGTTTGGAGGGTTAAAGAAGGGGGCATGTGCAAGCAGAGCCTATCTTTAGCTCTTAGTGGAAATAAATTATGGTTTTGAACAACATCAATGTCTTATTACAGTTATTATTATTACCCTCTTATCTGACTTCAGAGACCATTACTCTTAACATCATGATGATATACATACTCCGGTCACTGCTACAGGCTGTTGTGAGGCGACCTAGCAGTGTCTGAATCACAGAAAGTTGCAACAACTGATAGTTAAATTCTTTATACAGAAAAGCAGGGACATATACTGAAGTGCAAAGTCTGTGGTTTTTTTGATCTGCCTATAGAGATGAGCTCAAGCATAACAACGCTTGAAAGGATGGCACAGGACTGGGCAGTGTTTCATTCTATTATACGTAGGGTCGCTATGAGTCAGAACTGACTCGACCGCACCGAACAACAACAACATAGAGTTTTAGGAGCCCTAGGTGGCGCAGTGGTTAAGCACTCAGCTGCTAACTGAAAGGCCGGAGGTTTGACCCACCATCTGCTCCGTGGCAGAAAGATGTGGCAGTCTGCTTCTGTAAACATTACAGCCTTGGAAACCCTATAGGGCAGCTCTACTCTGTCCTATAGGGTCTCTATGAATCGGAATCAGTTCAGCAGCAGCGGGTTTGGTTTTTGGAGAGAGTTGTTAATAAAGCTGAGTAAGCAACGTGCCTCTGTTAAACGAGTCCTGCGAGCTCCCTACTCCTCTGAGTCGAACTACCACCACGAAATTCTCCTCACTTATATCGATTCAGTCCCCTGCATGGCTTCCAACTCCTCTCTTTTCCTTTCTCAAGGGGAAAAAGAAAATCAATTCAGAGTGGCTGGAAGACATTCAACTTTATCTAACACTGATCGATGGTAGTAATTTTGATCTTTGTTATTCTTTTGTTCCAAGAGGCTGAGCTTCAAAAAGTTTTGCAGAAAAGAAACAGATGGTGGAGAAAAACATAAGGTAAGAGTACCCTCAGGGGGAGAAGCTCAGAAGAGCTTTGTGGCTTGTTCCAGGGTACCTTCGAAGGGAACTGGGGAAAACAATCTATGTGTGAGCAAGAAGGAAGATTTACAATGATGTTGGAGAAAGCAACTTTGACTCCCGTTCATGTAATATGCAGATTGCAAAACTGAGACTTGGGTATGAGTCTTCAAAACGACCCAATGTTTGCTGAATGTCTGTGGGACAGCCTAGTGACTACCTTGAAGTCTTAGAAGATGGCGCTCGGATTATACTGCACACATTTAGAAATTGTGCTGTGGTTGTTAGGTGCTATTAAGTTGGCTCCAGCTTATGGCAACTGTTATGGGTTGACTTGCATCCTCCCAAAATATGTGTAGTAAATCTTAACACCTACACACGTGGATGTAATTCAATCTGGATAAGGGTTTTATTTGTTAATTTAAAGAGACTGTATCGGTGTAAGGAGCGCTAGTGGCACAGTGGTTAAAGTGCTTGGCTGCTAACCAAAAAGGTGGCGCTTCGAACCCACCTCCAAGGAAGAAAGAAGTGGCAGTCTGCTCCTCTCAAGATTTACAGCCTTGAAACCCTATGGGACAGTTCTACTCTGTCCTGTCGGGTTGCTGTGGGTCGGGATCAACTCCATGACAGTGGGTTTGGTTTTGGTATATCAGTGCAAGGTGTGTTTTAAGCCACTTATCTTGAGACATAAAAGGAGCAGATTAGGCACCAAAGCAAGGAAGCACCGATGCGGGAAGAGAGATGGCACACCATGTGAAGGCGGCACACCGTGTGAAGGCGGCACACCGTGTGAAGGTGGCACACCATGTGAAGATTGCCAAGGAACCAGGAAGCAGAAGCTGAAAAAACCCAAGGACCTCCCCCTCACAGCTGACACAGAGAGAAAGTTTTCCCTAGAGCGAGCTCCCTAAATTCAGACTTCTAGCCTCCTAACCCCTTACAAAAAAATTTAAAAAATTTCTGTTTGTCTACACCATCCACTTGTGGTATTTCTGTTGTAGCAGCACTAAGAAACTATAAGCCGTCTTCATGATCGTTGATATGTTTGAGTCCATTATTGTGGCCACTGCGTCAATCCATCTCATTGAAGGTGTCCCTTGTTTTTACTGATCCTCTAATTTACCAAACATGATGTTGTTTTCTAGTGATTTGTCTTTTCTGACTACATGTCTAAAGTAAGTGAGCTGATATCCTGCCATCCTCCCTTCTAAGGTGTATAGTATTGTCTTAGTCATCTAGTGCTGCTGTAACAGAAGTACCGCAAGTGGATGGCTTCAACAAAGAGAAATTTTTCCCTCACAATCTAGTAGGCTACAAGTCTAAGTTCAAGGCATCACCTCCAGGGGAAGGCTTTCTCTCTCTGTGGGCTCGGGGAAGAAGGTCCTAGTCATGAATCGTCCCCTGGTTGAGAAGAACCTCAGGCGCAGGGACCCTGGGTCTAAAGACGTGCTCTGCCCCCTGGTTCTGCTTTCTTGATGGTATGAGGTCCTTCACTCTCGGCTCACTTCCCTTTCCTTTTATCTCTTGTAAGATAAAAGGTGGTGCAGGCCACACCCCAGGGAAACTCCCTTTACATTGGATCACAGATATGACCTGTGCAAGGGTATTACATTCCACCCTAATCCTCTTCAACATAATCCACTCTTGCCTCATTAATCAGGCAGAGATTAGGATTTACAATGTGTAGGAAAATTGTATCAATCACAAAATGCAGGACAACTATACAATACTGGGAATCATGGCCTAACCAAGTTGACACGTATTTTTGTAGGACACGATTCAATTCATGACAAGTGGGATATCTTGAGGTAGGAGGGAGAGGATCAGAAACATGATCCATTTCTCATTGTTTGTTTCTTCTTTTATACATGCCAAGAAATGTACTCTTTCTTATTCGTCGATTAACCCTTTCATTTTTATATTGTATTTATCACAAAATGAAAAAAGCAATACATTTTGACGTTGAAATAAGAATCCTCTGTTTTCATTCCCAAGGGGGCCATAATCTTAGGCAAGTTTAATTCAAGGACTTCTTATTTGGAAATTTGGCACCAATTCTCATATATGCCCTTCTCTTGTGACACCTGGAGCCCTGGTGGTGCAGTGGTTAAGAGCTTGGCTGCCAACCAAAAGGTCAGCAGTTCAAATCCACCAGCCACTCCTTGGGAACCCTATGGGGCAGTTCTACTCTGTCCTATAGGGTTGCCATAAGTTGGAATTGACTCAACGGCAATGGGTTTGGTTTTTTTGTTTAGTAACACCTGCTTGATTTAAACTTTTCCCAAGAGACAAAGGCTGGTTCTGTCTACCTCTGCTTGTAAACCAGACAGCAGCAAAGAATTTTTGTATATACATACAATATATATAATACACACCCACACATGTTGTTGTTGTTGTTAGATGCTGTTGAGTCGGTTCCAACTCATAGGGACCCTGTGCACAACAGAACAAAACACTGTCCAGTCTTGTGCCATTCTCACTACCTTTTTTATGCTTGAGCCATTGTTGCAGCCACTGTGTCAACCCATCTTGTTGAGGGTCTTCGTCTTTTTCTCTGACCCTCAACTTTACCAAGTATGATGTCTTTTTCCAGATACTGCTCTCTCCTGATGTCATGGCCAAAATATGTTAGATGAAGTCTTGCCATCATTGCTTCTAAGGAGCATTCTGGCTGCACCTCTTCCAAGATAGATTTGTTTGATCTTTTCGCAGTCCAAGATTCTTGGCAACATCACAAGTTAAAGGTGTCGGTTCTTTGGTATTCCTTACTCATTGTCCAGATTTCACATGCATATGAGGCAATTGAAAACACCATGCCTTGGGCCAGGCACACCTTAATCCTCAAGGTGACACCTTTGCTTTCTAACACTTAAAAGAGGTCTTTTGCAGCAGATTTGCCCGATGCAATGCATCATTTGATTTCTTGACTGCTGCTTCCATGGCTGTTGATTGTGGATCCAAGTAAAATGAAATCCTTGACAACTTCAATCTTTTCTCCATTTATCATGATGTTGCTTATTGGTCCACTTGTGAGGATTTTTGTTTTCTTTATGTTGAGGTGTAATCCATACTGAAGGCTGTGGGTCTTTGATCTTCATCAGTAAGCGCTTCAAGTCCCCTTCACTTTCAGCAAGATTGTGCCATCTGTATATCGAAGGTTGTTAATGAATCTTCTACCAATCCTGATGTCCTGTTCTTCTTCATATAGTCTAACTTCTCAGATTATTTGCCTAGCATATGGGTTGAATAAGTATGGTGAGGGGATACGACCCTGACACACACCTTTCCTGACTTTGAACCATGCAGTATCCCCTTGTTCTCTTCAAACGACTGCCTCTTGAGCTATGTACAAGTTCCTCATGAGCAGGATTAAGTGTTCTGGAATTCCCATTCTTTGAAATATTATCCATAGTTTGTTATGATCCACACAGTCGAATGCCTTAGCATAGTCAATAAAACACAGGTGAACGTCTTTCTGGTGTTCTCTGCTTTCAGCCAGGATCCATCTGACATCAGCAATGATATCCCTGGTTCCACATTGTCTTCTGGATCCAGCTTGGATTTCTGGCAGTTCCCTGTCGATATACTGCTGCAGCACTTTTGAATGATCTTTAGCAAAATTTTACTTGCATGTGATGTTAATGACATTATTTGATAATATCCACATTCGGTTGGATCACCTTTCTTGGGAATAGGCATAAATATGGATCTCTTCCAGTTGGTTGACCAGGTAGCTGTCTTCCAAATTTCTTGGCATAAATGAGTGAGCACTTCCAGTGATGCATCCGCTTGTTGAAACATCTCAATAGGTATTCAGTCAATTCCTGAAGCCTTGTTTTTTGCTAATGCCTTCAGTGTAGCTTAGACCTCTTTCTCCAATACCGTCAGTTCCGGATCACTTGCTCCTCCAGAAATGGTTGAACATCGACCAGTGTTTTTTTGGTATAGTGACTCTGTGTATTCCTCTCATCTTGTTTTGATACTTCCTGCATTGTTTAATACTTTCCCTGTAGAATCCTTCAATATTGCAACTCAAGGCTTGAATTTTTTCTTCAGTTCTTTCAGCTTGAGAAATGCCTAGTGTGTTTTTCCCTTTTGGTTCTCGAACTCCAGGTCTTTGAACGTGTCATTATAATACTTTATTTTGTCTTCTCGAGCTGCCGTTTGAAATCTTCTGTTCAGCTCTTTATATATGTGTGTGTGTGTGCTGTTGTTGTTGTTGGGTGCCCTGGAGCTGATTTCAATTTCGAACAACCCCATGTGACACAGGAGAATTGCCCTCTAGGCTTTTCTTGGCTGTAGTCTTTACGGAGTAAGATCACCAGATCTTTCTCCCACAGAGCCACTTGGTGGGTGTGAACCACCAAACTTTCAGTCAGCAGCTGAGTGCTTTACCGCTGCACCACCAGGGCTCCTGTGTATATATATGTGATAGTAACCTCCTCATAGGTTTGTTGTGAAGGTTAAATATATATATATTCTCATTTAATCTCACAATAAACCTGAGGAGGTTACTATTACTATGGCCTTTATATGAATGAGGAAATAAGCATAGGCCAGATGCTAGGCATAGAAAGGGTTGATTTTGAGTATCTTCTCTGAGTGTAAAGGAAGGTTATTTTTAAAGAGTTGTTGCAATTTATAGAAATTAATGTCATCTCAAAGCATTTGATCACCCAGAGAGAATCACATTTTCAAGAGATCATACAGACCAATTAACACAACAATTAAACATTTTCGTTGATGTAATGGAACCATGGAAGCAGCACAGCTCACTTCCTACTGATGTTCTTTCCTTTTCCTAACTTCGCTTTCATATTTCAGATTACTTACTAATTGTGCCCTGGGGGTTTCAAACTATAAAGTGGAATAACGTCTATGAATTTTCAACAGACGGTATCCTCTAAAAAGTATTCCTAATTGCTAAATGGTCACAATTATTTCTTATGAGATTACTCAGTAGTCAAAGTCAATTAAAAAGGTGGGGGGAGGGCAGAGGATTTCCGTTTTGATCACAGTAGTGGTGTGCAAGCTTTTAGGAAATGTAAGCTCATTACCAACCCTCATATCCACTTCCTGCTTCCATATGAGGAAAATCCACTCCCAGCTAGTCATTTTCAACTCATAGTGACCCTATAGGACAGAGTAGAACTGCCCTATGGGGTTTCCAAGGAGAAGCTGGTGGATTCTAACTGCTGACCTATTGGTTAGGCAACTGAGCTCTTAACCACTGCACCACCAGGGCTCCCCATATGAGGAAAGGGGTAGGCAAATGCCAGCAGTGCAAATTCTGAGGACCAGAACTGGAACACTGGGGCCACCATGCCTTTGGTGGGGACTAGAAGTGGCACTCCCTATACACTTCCTTCTCTCCCTCCCCTGAGTGACTGTTACTTTGGTGGCCCCCAATGAACCATACATCCTGGTATTCACACACTTGTGTAGTCTTCTTTGGGCTTGGTTCTGTAACTAGTTTTACCCGATAGGACATTAGCACGTGTGGTGAACATGGAGCTTTGACAAGCACTTGAACACTGAGACTTGTAATTTTGGAAAATTCTTTCTTGAAACCAAACCACCATGCTGTTAGGAAGCCTAGCAAGCTGTGTGGAGAGACCAGCATGGAGGAGAACTGAGACCTCTGGTTGAAAGCCCTACTGCCAACACTGCATCATGTTGAACCGACCAGTCAACTCGCAGAGTCAAGAGAAATAACCATTGTTGTTGTTTTAAACCACTGAGTTTTGGGGTGGTTTGTTACACATAAAAGAGCACTGGTGGTGCAATGGTTAAGTACTCAGCTGCTAACTGAAAGATTGGTGGTTCAAATCTACCCAGTGGCTCTACGGGAGAAAGATGTGACAGTTTGCTTCCACAATGATTGCAGGTCAGAATCGACTCAGCAGCAATAGGTTTATTACACATCAACAGTGCTGGGTGCTGGGTGCAGTGTGCTATAATCTCTCTCACCATCTCCCTAGCTACTAACCAAAATAACAGCTTCTAATGGACACAAAGTATGTTCCTTAGGGACAGATGGTGGCCTCTGAATAAATCCGTAACTGTTAAGCTGTCTTAGTGTGTGTTTTAGGCTGGGTTCTCTAGAGAAGCAAAACCAGTGAAGCATGTGTGTTTGTAGAGATAGACAGAGAGACTCAAGTAGCTACAGGGGCTGAAGAACCCAAGATCCTCAGGTTGGAAGGGAGGCTGCTGGCTCAAGTTCAAGAAAGTCCACATATATTGGATGCAGGCCACACCCCCAAGGAAACTCCCTTTCTGTTGATTGGTTAATTATAGCCAATCTTATCGTGGAGGTGATTACATTATATCAGCTCTCATCATGGAAGTGATTACATCATTACACAACCGCCAAACCACTGAGGATCACAGCTCAGCCAAGTTGACACACAGCCTTAAACCTCACAGTGAGGTAAGCGGGAAAGAAGGCTCCTGGTGCCCGTAAATCTAGAATAGCCATCAGGAGATGGTCACCCACTCTGAACAGGGGCAATGAGTAATGTCCATTATTCACAGAGGCCCACTATTTTTACCTTTTTTACTTTCATTACCCATTTCCCCTACTTGTTTTCTGTACATGCTCTTTGGTACATAAGCATGGCTGCTTACTAGTATATTAACCCAGGAGAGAGGGGCTTTGGCGTTCTTCTCTCATGGCATGAAGTGGGGCATGCATGGATGTGACAGAGCATCGTGACTTGGGATGGGATCACAACCTTGGGTGACTTTGGCTGATAAGGATGTTTGCTGTTCTACTCATCCCTGTCCTGTTTATTCTGTGAGTAATAAAAGCCTGTTGACCACACCACTAGAACAGCGTCTGGTCTGTGCTCTGCTTCTAATGGTCTTCGCTAAGAGCTTATGAATAGGCCACATTGTGAATAGATACAGAAACAAGCCCTCTGCACTCTGCTGGTCTAGACCTTCATCAATTTCCTTCTGAATTTTTAACCACTACACCACTAGGACTTCTAGAATGATGGCAGAGTGGAGTAAATAATATTCATTGAATGGACACATTCTGAGCACCTACTATGTGCCGTACGTTCTGCCCAGGGTTGGACACAGAAGTGAGCTGTGTAGCCCGTACCCTCCAGCAGTCCGCAGTCTGGCAGGGAGAGATACAGGGCAGGAGACAATTGCGGTGCAGCCAGATAAGTGAAAAGATGGAGGTAAACTCCTCATGTCCACCCTACTCCAGTGTATACTCCAAATTCTAATCAGAGGGGTATTTCTTAAAAAATATTCATTGATCCCCATGGCTTTTAGGATAAAGACTATAGTCTGCAATATGAACATAAAGATGATTATAAACTGACTGTAATTTATCTCTTTGGTTCAGCCTGTTAGATTCCTCTGGCTCTCACACTTTATACTTCAGCCACAGTGAGCTGTGCCCTGCTTTACCAAGGGTTAGGGTCTCTTGAGCTGTCCTTGGCACTCCCACATTATCATACTGACTCCTCTTAGCCCTTCAGGACCCCTTAGCATGCTGCTTACCTCCATCTTTTCACTTATCTGACTGCCCTGCAATTGTTTCCTTCCCAGTATCTCTCCCTACCTGCGGACATTGGGGGGATACCGACTACATAGTTCACTTCTGTATCCAACTCTAGGCACAGAGTGTGGCACATAATCTGTGCTCGGAATGTGTCTCTTCAATTGTTGTTGTTGTAGTTTGGTGCTGTCAAGTCAGTTCCGACTCATAGCAACCCTATGTACATCAGAACGAAATGCTGCCTTGTCCTGCTCCATCTTCACAATCGTTGTTATGCTTGAGCCCATTGTGGCAGCCACTGTGTCAGTCCATCTTGGGTAAGGTCGTCCTCTTTTTCCATGACCCTCTACTTTACCAAGCATGATATCCTTCTCCAGGGACTGATCCCTCCTGATAGCATGTCCAAAGTATGTGAGGTGTAGTCTCGCCATCCTTGGTTCTAAGGAGCACTCTGTTTGTATTTCTTCCAAGACAGATTTGAATATTCACTGAATTCAATATTCAATGAATATTATTTATTTTACTCTGCCATCATTCCAGGAGCCCTAGTCGTGCAGTGGTTAAGCACTCGGCTGCTAACCAAGGTCAGTAGTTCGGACCCATCAGCCATTTCACGGGAGAAAGCCCTGGCGATCTGCTTCCATAAAGATTACAGCCTTGGAAACCCTGTGGGGAAGTTCTACTCTGTTCTATAGGGTTGCTATAAGTTGGAAGCAACTTGACAGCAATGGGTGGGCCATCATTCCAAGATGCACTGCTTAGTTTTCCCAGGCTTTTCTTATTCCCACATCAAAAATAGATTGGAAGCTGTTGCTCTGAGAAGAATGATCTGACCAAGGCCCCATCTTAGATTCTAGCATAAAGTCAGAGAGGTGCCAAGAGATAAGCTACAGCAGATTTCAAAGAGCATAGCCAAGGCTCGAAGGTGGGGCCTTAGGTAGAGAGAAGAGTTTTGAGCTTGACCAACTCCTGCACATTCTCTAGGACTCATATTATGCTGCCCTTCCTCTGAAATTGCATTTTGTAATGGTTTATTTTTTGTTACTGCTGAAAATTTTCACAGCAAAACATACACCAGTTCAACAGTTTCTACGCGTACAATGCAGTGACACTGATCACATTCTCGCATTTGTGCAACTATTGTCAGACGCGCTTTTTGAATTGAAATTCCATTTTGTAATCACAGAAGTTAGATTAGACAGGTTTTCCTGTGTCCTTGTGGGCCTCTTTGTTATTCTTTGCCAGCCATCATGTAGGGATTGTCTATTGACCTATTCTTACCCCCATTAGACTTGGGTTCCTTAAATGTAACAAAACCCACTGCTGTCAAGTGAATTCTGACTAATAGCGACCCCATGGACAGGGTAGAACTGCTCTCAGTCTTTAATCTTTACTGAAGCAGATGGCCACAGCTTTCTCCCATGGAGCTGTCGTTGGTGGGTTTGAACCACCGACCTTTTGGTTAACAGTTGTGTGTTTAATCACTGTGCCACCAGGGTGCCTTTTAAACTTAACAGCTATATCTTGTTGAAAAGCAAAGCTGTCACTTTGAGGGCTAAGGGCTTCTGACCCAAGCCACGATATTTTCAATTACCTCATATGCACACGAAAGCTGGACAATGAATAAGAAGACCAAAGAAGAATCAGTGCATTTGAATTATGATGTTGTCAAAGAATATTGCCTATACCATGGACTGCCAGTAGAATGAACAAGTCTGTCCTGGAAGAAGTACAGCCAGAGTTGGAAGTGAGGATGGCGAGACTACATCTCACATATGGACATGTTATCAGGAGGAACCAGTCCTTGGAGAAGGACATCATGCTTAATAAGGTAGAGTGTCAGCAAAAAAGGGGAAGACCCTCAATGAGATGTTTTGACACAGTGGCTGGAACTCTGGGCTCAAACATAGCAACGATTGTGAGGATGGTGCAGGACCGGGCAGTGTTTTGTTCTGTTGTTCATGGGGTCGCTATGAGTCAGAACCAACCTGATGGCACCTAACAACAACATTGATCCCTGGTGGCATAGTAGTTAAGAGCTAATGCTGCTAACCAAAGAGGTCGGCAGTTTGGATCTGCCAGCTGCTCCTTGGAAATCCTATGGGGGCAGTTCTACTCTGTCCTATAGGGTAACTATGAGTCAGAATTGACTGGATGGCAATGAGTTGTTTTTTTCTTTTTTTTTTTTTAACAACGTAACTTATTCATGTCTTGGGCATCTAGCACAGTGTTGGCACTTACATATGCCCAAGAAAAATTTGTCGTATGAATTAATGAGTAGGCTGAGGTCAAACGGGGCTAGGGAGGGAGCAGAGTGAGTCCCAAACTGTTGGCTTGAACACAGGCCGGTGTCTGAGGCTTCCTTTCATGATGCATTGACTATCAGCCTAGCTTAAAGGCCATGGGTGAGAAGAGAAACTCATCCCCGGTTGGGAACGCCCTTGATCACCCAGTGGAATCCACGGATGTGCTCTTGCGGCATGGTTTCCTAATTCATTTTAGCTGCAGAATTATTACGAAGAAGCCCCATGTGTGAGATGGAGGAAAACAAAGCTCTCCTGGCTGGAGCAAGGGGACCCGCCTCCCACTCACTCTCCCCACTTCCCCACCAGCCCACCCTTTCCCCGTCCCACCACTTCAGCACCCCCAAAGGTACTCCATAGAAGTTTAGTTTGAAAACCATTATTTTAAGGCTTCCTTAAAATCCTTTTGTTACTACATTTTTTTCTCCTTAAAAAAAAAAATTTTTTTTTTTTTTTATCACGTGCTTTCAGCGTTGGAATGCATGCTTACTAATTGAGTGTGTGTAAACTTTAGGTTGGTAATACGGATTTTAAGAAATATGACCTGGTGATATGAGCCCCCAATGAGGGGAGTGGCACAGTGGAGCCACCGATCTGTGGCGTGACGGTATGCCAATGGGAACTAGAGATACAGTTGATTGTGGTCGCCTTTCTATTAGGTTGTATGGGGAACCTCTGGTTTTCCAAATAAGACACAGAAAAACCAAAACAAACCCATCAGGGCTCCCTAACTCATGCAGGAGAGCCACAGATATGCTTGCCAGCCTTATCTCACAGAAATAAAGGGGAAAAAGCAAAAGTTTACAAAAGTAACACACCCAGGAAGCATCACCTAATAGAATGCTTAACCTACACAACAGCGGGGCTCACCCAACTCCAGCTGGCTGAGCTTCATGCATTTCAAAAGGGACCCGCCTAGACGCTAAATGCACTAGAACTGGAATAACAGCTCACCTCTGAGGTCCACAGGCATAAAAAGCTGCTGGCATACTGTTCATGCCAATGGCAACAGAAGGTTAAGAAGTGTCTCCAGTGCCCATGACTGCTCTTCTGGCCCATTTTTCCTGATGGCTCCAAGCACCGGAACTGATAGCGGGACATGCAGTACAAAGCAGGTGGTCTGTTGCCTTCCCTAACTTCCTTACATAAAAGGACCCCTGGTGTCGCAGCAGTTAAGTGCTCGGTTGCTAACTGAAAGGTCGGTGGTTTGAACCTACCAGCTGCTCTTCGGGAGAAAGATGTGGCAATCTGCTTCCGTAAAGATTTACAGCCTTGGAAATCCTATGGGGCAGTTCTACTCTGTCTTATAGGGTCTCTATGAGTCTCCACCTCCACCCCCATCCTGGAATCATTTTACCTCCCCTCAGCCCATCTTTCTGCTCCAGCCATTGCCAGCCTCCCTAATTGCACCGCATAGCTCTCGTTTTTGTCTGCCACTGGACTTCTCTCCTGCCCCTGCCTGTGGGATCCCACTCCACCACCCTGGCACATGCTCAGTCTTGGAACCAAAAGGGGAAGCCCTTGAATTATGGGAAACAGGAGCTGTGGAAACTCCTCCCATCGTCTGTGATTTGGACGGGCATTTCTAAGGCACATTCAGTGAAGTTCCTCAGAAGATCCCCATTGGGACTGAGTGCCAGTTGCCCACAGCAGTAAACACCGTTACATGGGCTTTTCCCTCTTTACTGTTTCGTTCTCCCAAGTTGCCCCAATTCTTCCCTTGGGACCTCTTTCCAACTACCTACACTTGAGCCCTCCCTCAGGCTGACTTGGGTGTCAACCAAGTTAAGGCACCCCTTGAGCTGCTTTATTTTTCTTCTTGGCATGTATCCTACAACTAAACCAAACCCGTTGCTGTCTAGTCGATTCTGACTCATGGTGACCCCACGTGTGACATATCAGAACTGAGCCCCACGGAGTTTTCTTGGCTGTAATCTTTACAGAAGCAGATCGCTGGGTCTTTCTCCCATGGCCCTGCTGGGTGGGTTCCAACTGCTAGCCTTTCGGTCGGTAGACGAGTGCGAGTTGTTTGTGCCACCCAAGGACCTTAGCGCGTATCACCCCCTGATACATTAGAATCAGTACCAGTCTCCTTCTAGTCAACTTCAACTTCATGGGACCTCATGTGTGTCACAGTACAATTGTGCTCTACGGGGTTTTCAGTGGTGGATTTTTCAGAAGTAGATTGCCAGGTCTTTCTTCCAAAGAGCCTCTGGTTGGACTTGAACCTTCCACATTTTGGTGAGCAGCTGAGCTTGTTAACCATTTGTACCATCCAGGACTCCCTTGATATATTAGATATTTATTTATTTGTCTTCATCCTCTAGACTATAAACTGCACAAGAGCTGGACTTGGTTTCTTTCAATGGTGTGTCCCCAACACTTTCAATATTACTTGGTACATAATAAACCAAAAACCAAAACAGTTGTCACCAACTCGGTTCTGACTCATGGCGACCCCACGTGTGTCAGAGTATAACTGTACTCCATTGAGTTTTCAATGGCTGTGATTGGTCAGAAGTAGATCACTAAGCCTTTTTTCAGAGGTGCCTCTGGGTGGATCCCAGCCTCCCAGTTAGTAGCCTAGCACTTAACCTCTTCTACCACCCAGAGATTCCTGGTGCAAAATAAGTACTCAATAAATACTCTTTAAATCAGTTCATTGACTTTTCAGTTATATTTCTGATTCCCTGGTTCTCAGGATGGAAGTGAGTTGGGTAAGTTTATCAAAACACACACCTGGGGGGTGACTGGGGTTCAGTGTGGATACAGCACAGGGCGAGACAGGTTTCCACCCTACCACCGGGGTACACAGTCTTCTTTAGACGATGGAGCTCTCCTCACAGCAGGGAGCAGTACACAAAGTAACCTTCTCTGCCGTAGTTCAGATGCCCAGCCTCACGCCGTGCCCAGCCAGCCATCTGGTGTTGCAGGAGTTTGGACATGTGGGGTCAGCTGCCCTGTATCAAGCTGAGTTAGTGAGACAGGGTCCCCTGTAGCAGTAAGAAGACGTGATAAGGCCTCCATCTGGATCTCCAAACTCTCTTGCTGAAGTGGGCAAAGGGTAGGGCTCACCATGCCTGGTGTCCTAGTTTGGCTTCTCTTGTTGTTGTTGTTGTTAGGTGCCGTTGAGTCGGTTCTGACTCATAAAGACCCTATGTACAACAGAACAAAACACTGCCTGGTCCTGAACCATCCTCACAATTGTTGTTATGCTTAAGCCCATTGTTGCAGCCACTGTCAATCCATCTCGTTGAGGGTTTTCCCCTTTTTCGCTGACCCTCAACTTTACCAAACATGATGTCCTTCTCCAGGGTCTGATCCCTCCTGATAACATGTCCAAAGTATGTGAGACATACTCTCACCATCCTTGCTTCTAAGGAGTATTCTGATTGTACTTCTTCCAAGACAGATTTGTTTGTTCTCTAGAGGAGCAAAATTAGTGAGATATATATATATTGGTATATATATATATACAGGTTAGGCACTAGGCTACTAACAGAAAGGTCGACAGTTCAAACCCACCAGGCACTCGTCGGGAGAAAGATGTGGCACTCTGCTTCTGTAAAGATTTACAGCCTTCGGAACCCTATGGGGCAGTTCTACTCCAACCTACAGGGTTGCTATGAGTCAAAATCAACTCAACGGCAGGGAATTTGGGTTTTTTTTTTTTTTGGCCTGGTCAAAGAAGTAATAGCAGGCTTTGGATCAACAGGGAAAATTGTTTGAAACTGGAGGGTGCGTGGTGACTCTAATAGTATTAAAAAAAAAAAAAATTAGTATCAGGCCACTCTCAGCAACATATTTCGGCTCATAGTGTGAAGGTTTATCTCCGTGGATTACGTTTCAGTGCTGTGCTGAGAGAGCGTGCTCAGCCAGCAACAGTGTTCGCTCCTCCCAGTTAAAAAACAAAACCAAAAAAGAACCAGTCGCCCTGGCACCGATTACGATCCAGGGCGCCTCGTGTGTTTCAGGGCAGAACCGTGCTCCTTAGGGTTTTCAACGGCTGGGTTTTTGGAAACAGATCATCACGACTTTCTTCCTTAATGCTTCTGAGGGCACTGCCGATCCTGCTGACCAAAAATCTGCTATTACTCCTTTGACCATGCCAAAAAAAAAGGAAAGGAAAACCAACCCCACTGCCATTGAGTCGATTCTGACTCCTAGCGACCCTGTGGGTCAGAGCAGAACCACCCCATAGGCTTTCCAAAGCTGTAAATCTTTAGGGCATCAGGCTGCCACATCTTTCTCCCACAGAGAGGCTGGTGGGTTTGAACCGCTGACCTTTCAGTTAGCAGCCTAGCGTCTAACCACTGCTCCGCCAGAGCACTCTCTAACGGAAAGACTGATCCCAGTGCTTAACCGTTTGCGCCACCCAGGGACTTCTCTTCCTAATTAAGCCAAAAAGCCGTTGCTATGGGGTCTATTTGACTCAGAGTGACCCTACCCAGGCCATAATCTTCGCGGAAGCAGAATGCCACATCTTCCTCCCGAGGAGCGGCTGATGGGTTAGAACCAACGACCTTGCGGTTAACAGCCGAGCACTTCACCACTGCACCACCGGGCTTCTTTCTTCCTAATTACAGGCACTTAAAATTACTTAACGGGACGTGCTGCAGACTTCAATGAGCCTAAAAATTACCTGGAAGTCTTGCTAAAAAATGCAAATTCTACTATTTCGTCCAAAAGCAGCCCAGAGTGAGCAGAGACTCTGCACTTGATCAACATCCCAAATCGTCCCGAGACAGGCCGCTCAGGACCACGCCTGAGAAATCCGGCTTTAATGCGTTGCAGGCTTTCTGGTACACCAGCTTGGGGACTCGTTGACATTCCTGAAGCCTTACCCCAGTAAATAATTCTATAATCCCATATCCCCAAATGCGATCATCTTTATCGAGCAGCTGCTCTCTCTGGAGACAGCATTACATTACATTACATCACACGGGTTTGAGGGCTGAAAAATTTCAGCTATATTCTGGAATACTCCATTATAATCCAACACCAAACTCGCTGTCATCGAACCGCCCCACAGGTTTCCAAAGGGCAGCTGGTGGATTCAAACTGCCTACTTTTTGGTTAGCAGCCAAGCTCTTAACCACTGCTGCACCAGGGGAACATTAATTTTAGTTTGTTGAATTACATTATCCATTGAGAAGCTCTACGTTGATCATTAGACAATGTCGGTTCAACTATTTCCCATTCGAGCCCTTAATTTGCCCAAAAAAAACCGAAACGTATTGCTGATGAGTTGATTCTGACTCATAGCAACACTACAGGACAGAGTAGAACTGCCCCATATAGTTTCTAAGGAGTGGCTGGTGGATTTGAACTGCCGACCCTTTGGTTAGCAGCTGAGCTCTTAACCACTGTGCCACCAGGGTTCCAAAGACATCAGTAGAGACTGTGAAATTAAGGAGTGCCTGGGGATCCTGTGCTTTGAGTGTGAATGAACAAGGACACTGGGGTTGAAAGGAGACACACAGAACCATGTCATCCATCACAGGTGAGAGCTGAGCCCCAGGTACCACTTGCAGCAAGCATCCCGAGGAGACGGACCCTGGCCGGCTGCTTGGCAACCATGTGCTCTTCCTTCCTCACTTCACTCAATGGGATGTTGTTCTTCTATGAGCTCCTTTCCCACCCTACTTCCTGTACAGACCAACCACCTAGAAATCTGTGCTGTGCAACAACTCTAATCATTGTTGTCGTTAGTTGACATCGAGTTGCTTCTGACTCGGCAACCCCATGTACGACAGGATAAACATTGCCAGGTCCTATGCCATCTTCTTTGGAAACCCTGGTGGCATAGTAGTTAAGTGCTATGGCTGCTAACCAAGAGGTCGGCAGTTCGAATCCGCCAGACGCTCCTTGGAAACTCTATCGGCAGTTCTACTCTGTCCTATAGGATCACTATGAGTTGGAATCGACTCAACGGCAGTGGGTTGGTGCCATCTTCACCATTGTTGGTATGCTCAAGTCCATTGTTTCAGCCACTATGTGTTCTGAGTGCCTTCCAGCCTAGGAGCTCATCCATCTTCCATCACTATATCAGACAATGTTCTGTTGTGATCCGTGGGGTTTTTCAGAAATAGATCACCAGGCCTTTTTTCCTAATCAGCCTTAGTCTGGAAGCTCCACTGAAACCTGTCCACCATGGGTGACCCTGTTGGTATTTGAAATACTGGTGGCATAGTGTTATGGATTGAATTGTGTCCCCCAAAAAGTATGTCAACTTGATTAGACCATGATTCCCAGTATTGTGTGGCTGTCCACCATTTTGTGACCTGATGCAATTATCCTACATGTTGTAAATCCTGACTCAATGATGTTAAGTGGGGCAGGATTAGAGGTACTTATGTTAATGAGGCGGGACTCAATCTACAGGATTAGGTTGGATCTTGAGTCAACCCCTTTTTAGATATATAAAAGAAAATCAAGCAGAGGCAAGAGGGATGTCATATCAACAAGAAAGAAGAGCCAAGAGCAGAGCGTGTCCCTTGGACCTGGAATCCCTGCACTAAGAAACTCCTAGACCCATGGGAATATTGACAAGGACCTTCCCCCAGAGCTGAAAAAGAGAGTAAGCCTTCCCATGGAGCTGGCGTCCGGAATTTGTACACTCAGCCTTCTAAACTGCAAGAGAATACATTTCAGCTTGTTAAAGCCATCCACCTGTGGTATGTCTATTAGAGCAGCACCAGATAACTGAAACACATAGCTTCCAGCAACACACAAGCCACCACAATATTACAGACTGACAGACGGGTGGTAGCTTTCCTTTTTACTGAAGGCCAATACCAACGAGACCCTTGACCGAGTAAATGAGTATTAAGTATATGCTTTTTGTGGAGAATATTCCTAGTTACATATTTTTGTTGTGTGTATTACACCAAATATGTTGTTGTTGTGTGCTGTCAAGTTGATTTCAACTCAGCTACCTTATATGGCACCAAATATAGGATTCTTTTAATAAGTAACACCTCCACAGTTTTCTTCATACTAAGCTCAGGACGTGCAATTTTACCAACTGTTTTCTCTTTTTTTAAAAGAATTTATTTAATTTTTGTCATTGAAAATATACACAGCAGGACATACACCAATTCAACAGTTTCTACATGTACAATTCAGTGACATTGATTATATTCTTCAAATTGTGAAAACATTTTCACCCTCCTTTTATGAATTGTTCCTCCTCCATTAACATAAATTCATGGCCCCCAAAGTTTCCTGTCTAATCTTTCAAGTTGCCATTGTCTGTTTGATCCCATATAGATGGTTCTTTAAAAGAGCACAATGCTCAAGGCAGACATCTTTACTAATTAAACTAATGTTTAGTTTGAAGAAGACTTCAGGGGATATTTTTGGTTTGTGGTTTAAAGATTACCTCAGGGCAATAGTTTTGTGGGTTCATCCCAGCTCAATGGCTCCAGAAAGTCTGATTTCATGAGGTTGTGGAATTCTGTTCTTCATTTCCCCCCCTTTTTTTAAATCAGGATTCTGCTATAAAATCTTTGATGAAAACATTACCAACCTCTCTTATACAAATGTTTTTGTCTGTTTTTCCTTATAAATGTTCAGGTTTATAACTTTGACTTAAATGTATATATGAAAGGTTGTGTGCACTAAGGAAAAGAGCGGTCTCTTAATTTCTTCATGTTATGAGTATTTTGGGTACTGTATATAATATGTGGATGGTATCCATTGTTGACTCCCCAAAAGACCACCAGAAAACCTATGGCTAGCTAACCTAGGTTTATTGGACCTATTGCAGTAAAGGAGAACACCATCTGGACAAGGTTGTGTCATCTGCATGTTGTAGGTTAACGAGCCTTCCTCCAATCCTGATGCCTCATTCTTCTTCATATAGTCCAGCTTCTTGGATTATTTGCTCAACATACAGATTGAATAAGTATGGTGAGAGGATACAACACTGACGCACATCTTTTCTGACTTTGAACCATGCAGCAACCCCCCAGTTCTGTTCAAACCACTGCCTCTTGATCTATGTACAGATTCCTCATAAGCAAAATTAAGTGTTCCGGAATTCCTGTTCTTTGAAATGTTACCCATAATTTGTTATTTACACACAGTCGAATGCCTTTGCACAGTCGATAAAACACAGGTAAACATCTTTCTGGTATTCTCTGCTTTCAGCCAGGATCCATTTGACATCAGCAATGATGTCCCTGGTTCCACGTCCTCTTCTGATTCTGGTTTGAATTTCTGGCAGCTCCCTGTTATATACTGTTGTAATGGCTTTTGAATGCTCTTCAGCGAAATCTGACTTTTGTATAATATTAATCATATTGTTTGATAATTTCCACATTCTGCTGGATCACCTTTTTTTGGAGTGGGCACAAATATCCATCTCTTCCAGTCATTTGGCCAGGGAACTGTCTTCCAAATTTCTTGACATAGACAAGTGAGCATCTCCAGTGCTGCATCTCTTTGTTGAAACATCTCAATTGGTTTTCTGTCAATTCCTGGAGCCTTGTTTTTTGCCATTCCCTTCAGTGCGGCTTGGACTTCTTCCTTCAGTACCATTGGTTCTTGATCATATGATACCTCCTGAAATGGTTGAGCATCGACCAATTCTTTTTGGTAGAGTGGCTCTGTGTGTTCCTTCTGTCTTCTTTTTATCTTCCTGCATTGTTCAGTGTTTTGCCCACAGAATTCTTCACTATTACAACTCGAGGTTTTAATTTTTTCTTCAGTTCTTTCAGCTTGAGAAATGCTGAATGTGTTGTTCCCTTTTGGTTTTCTAACTCCAGGTCTCTGCATATGTCATTACTATGCTTTACTTTGTCTTCTCGAGCTGCCCTTTAAAATCTTCTGTACAACTCTTTTACTTTGTCACTTCTTCCTTTTGCTTCAGCCACTCAACGTTCAAGGGAAAGTTTCAGAGTCTCTTCTGAAATCCATTTTGGTCTTTTCTTTCTTTCCTGTCTTTTTAATGATCTCTGGCTTTCTTCATGTGTGATGTCCTTGATGTCATTCCACACCTCGTCTGGTCTTTAGTCATTAGTGTTCAACACGTCAAATCTATTCTTGAGATGGTCTCTAAATTCAGGTAGGATATACTCAAGGTCATACTTTGGCTCTCGTGGGCTTCAACTTGAGCTTGCATAGGAGCAATTGATGGTCTGTTCCAAAGTCAGCCCTGGCCCTGTTCTAACTGATGATATTAAGCTTTTCTGTCGTCTCTTTCCACAGATATAGTCGATTTGGTTCCTATGTATTCCATCTGGTGAGGTCCACATGTATAAATAAACACCGTTTATGTTGTTGAAAAAAGGTATTTGCAAAGAAGAAGTTACTGGTCTTGCAAAATTTTATCATGCAATCTCCGACATCGTTTCTATTACCAAGGCCATATTTTCCAACTACCAATTTTTCTTATGTCCAGCTTTCACATTTCAATCACCACTAATTATCAGTGCATCCTGATTGCATGTTCCATCAATTTTAGACTGCAGAAGTTGGCAAAAATCTTCAGTTTCTGAGGCGGGGCCAAGATGGCGGACTAGGTGGACGCTACCGCGGATCCCTCTAGCAACAAAGACTCGGAAAAACAAGTGAATCGATCACATACATAACAATCTACGGACTCTGAACAACAAACACAGACTTAGAGACGGAGAACAAACAAATACGGGCAGACAGCGATCGTTTTCAGAACTAAGAGCCAGCGTACCAGGCAGCTCCATTAACATCCCAATACCCTGAGCCAGAAGGAGAATTCAGATAGGGATCTGACTACATTTTTTTTTAGCTGATTACCTGGAAAATCTAGTTTCCCAGTGATGGCTCGGAGACAGCAGTCCATATCAAACCACATAAAGAAACAGACCATGACAGCTTTTCCAACCCCCCAAACAAAAGAATCAAAATCTTTCCCAAATGAAGATACAATCCTGGAATTATCAGATACAGAATATAAAAAACTAATTTACAGAATGCTTAAAGATATCACAAATGAAATTAGGATAACTGCAGAAAAAGCCAAGGAACACACTGATAAAACTGTTGAAGAACTCAAAAAGGTTATTCAAGAACATAGTGGAAAAATTAATAAGTTGCAAGAATCCATAGAGAGACAGCATGCAGAAATCCAAAAGATTAACAATAAAATTACAGAATTAGACAACGCAATAGAAAGTCAGAGGAGCAGACTCGAGCAATTAGAATGTAGACTGGGACTTCTGGAGGACCAGGGAATCAACTCCAACATAGCTGAAAAAAAATCAGATAAAAGAATTAAAAAAAATGAAGAAGCCCTAAGAATCATGTGGGACTCTATCAAGAAGGATAACCTGCGAGTGATTGGAGTCCCAGAACAGGGAGGGGGGACAGAAAACACAGAGAAAATAGTTGAAGAACTCCTGACACAAAACTTCCCTGACATCATGAAAGACGAAAGGATATCTATCCAAGATGCTCATCGAACCCCATTTAAGATTGATCCAAAAAGAAAAACACCAAGACATATTATCATAAAACTTGCCAAAACCAAAGACAAACAGAAAATTTTAAAAGCAGCCAGGGAGAAAAGAAAGGTTTCCTTCAAGGGAGAATCAATAAGAATAAGCTCAGACTACTCAGCAGAAACCATGCAGGCAAGGAGGGAATGGGACGACGTATACAGAGCACTGAAGGAGAAAAACTGCCAACCAAGGATCATATATCCAGCAAAACTCTCTATAAAATATGAAGGAGAAATTAAGATATTTACAGATAAACACAAGTTTAGAGAATTTGCAAAAACTAAACCAAGACTGCAAGAAATGCTCAAGGAGATTGTTTGGCCTGATGACCAATAATATCAGGTACCAGCACAATACAAGGTCACAAAACAGAACGGCCTGATATCAATGCAACTCAAATAGGGAAAGCACAAAAACAAACAAAATATGATTAATTCTAAAAAATAAATAAATAAACAAAAGAATACACATAACAGGAAATCATGGAAATCAATAGATAAACGATCACAATAATCAAAAAGAGGGACTAAATATAGGAGGCATTGAACTGCCAGATGGAGAGGGGTACAAGGCGATATAGAAAGATACAAGTTAGGTTTTTACTTAGAAAAATAGGGGTAAATAATAAGGTAACCACAAAAACGAATATCAATTCCATAACTCAAGAAAAACATAACGACTCAACAAACATAAAGTTAAACATTATGAAAATGAGGATCTCACAATCTACTAAGAAAAACGTCTCAGCACAAGAAAGTATGTGGAAAAATGAAAAGGCCAACAACACACATGAAAAGGCATCAAAATGACAGCACTAAAAACTTATTTATAATTACGCTGAATGTAAATGGACTAAATGCACCAATAAAGAGACAGAGAGTCACGGACTGGATAAAGAAACACGATCCATCTATATGCTGCCTACAAGAGACACACCTTAGACTGAGAGACACAAACAAACTAAAACTCAAAGGATGGAAAAAAATATATCAAGCAAATAATAAGCAAAAAAGAAGAGGAGTAGCAATATTAATTTCTGAGAAAATAGACTTTAGACTTAAATCCGCCACAAAGGATAAAGAAGGACACTATATAAAGATAAAAGGGACAATTGATCAGGAAGATATAACCATATTAAATATTTACACACCCAATGACAGGGCTGCAAGATACATAAATCAAATTTTAACAGAATTGAAAAGCGAGATAGACACCTCCACATTTATAGTAGGGGACTTCAACACACCACTTTCGGAGAAGGACAGGACATCCAGTAAGAAGCTCAATAGAGACACGGAAGACCTACTTACAACAATCAACCAACTTGACCTCATTGACTTATACAGAACTCTCCACCCAACTGCTGCAAAATATACCTTTTTTTCTAGTGCACATGGAACATTCTCTAGAATAGACCACATATTAGGTCACAAAACAAATCTTGGTAGAATCCAAAACATTGAAATATTACAAAGCATCTTCTCAGACCACAAGGCAATGAAGCTAGAAATCAATAACAGAAAAACTAGGGAAAAGAAATCAAATACTTGGAAAATGAACAATACCCTCCTGAAAAAGGACTGGGTTATAGAAGACATCAAGGAGGGAATAAGGAAATTCTTAGAAAGCAACGAGAATGAAAATACTTCCTATCAAAACCTCTGGGACACAGCAAAAGCAGTGCTCAGAGGACAATTTATATCGATAAATGCACACATACAAAAAGAAGAAAGAGCCAAAAGCAGAGAACTGTCCCTACAACTTGAACAAATAGAAAGTGAGCAACAAAAGAACCCATCAGGCATCAGAAGAAAACAAATAATAAAAATTAGAGCTGAACTAAATGAATTAGAGAACAGAAAAACAATTGAAAGAATTAACAAAGCCAAAAGCTGGTTCTTTGAAAAAATTAACAAAATTGATAAACCATTGGCCAGACTGACTAAAGAAAAACAGGAAAGGAAACAAATAACCCGAATAAGAAACGAGAAGGATCACATCACAACAGAGCCAAATGAAATTAAAAGAATCATTTCAGATTACTACGAAAAATTGTACTCTAACAAATTTGAAAACCTAGAAGAAATGGATAAATTCTTGGAAAAATACTACCTACCTAAACTAACACATTCAGAAGTAGAACAACTAAATAGACCCATAACAAAAAAAGAGATTGAAACGGTAATCAAAAAACTTCCAACAAAAAGTCCTGGCCCAGACGGCTTCACTGCAGAGTTCTACCAAACTTTCAGAGAAGACTTAACACCACCACTACTGAAGGTATTTCAAAGCATAGAACAAGACAGAATACTACCCAACTCATTCTATGAAGCTACCATCTCCCTGATACCAAAACCAGGTAAAGACATTACAAAAAAAGAAAATTTTAGACCTATATCCCTCATGAACATAGATGCAAAAATCCTCAACAAAATTCTAGCCAATAGAATCCAACAACACATCAAAAAAATAATTCACCCTGACCAAGTGGGATTTATACCAGGTATGCAAGGCTGGTTTAATATCAGAAAAACCATTAATGTAATCCATCACATAAATAAAACAAAAGATAAAAACCACATGATCTAATCAATAGATGCAGAAAAGGCGTTTGACAAAGTTCAACACCGATTTATGATAAAAACTCTTACCAAAATAGGAATTGAAGGAAAATTCCTCAACATAATAAAGGGCATCTACGCAAAGCCAACAGCCAATATCACTCTAAATGGAGAGAACCTGAAAGCATTTCCCCTGAGAACGGGAACCAGACAAGGATGCCCTTTATCACCACTCTTATTCAACATCATACTTGAAGTCCTAGCCAGGGCAATTAGGCTAGACAAAGAAATAAAGGGTATCCAGATTGGCAAGGAGGAAGTAAAGCTATCACTATTTGCAGATGACATGATCATATACATGGAAAACCCTAAGGAATCCTCCAGAAAACTACTGAAACTAATAGAAGAGTTTGGAAGAGTCTCTGGTTGTAAAATAAACATACAAAAATCACTTGGATTCCTCTACATCAACAAAAAGAACACCGAAGAGGAAATAACCAAATCAATACCATTCACAGTAGCCCCCAAGAAGATAAAATACTTAGGAATAAATCTTACCAAGGATGTAAAAGACCTATACAAAGAAAATTATAAAACTCTGTTACAAGAAATTCAAAAGGACATACTTAAGTGGAAGAACATACCCTGCACATGGATAGAAAGACTTAACATAGTAAAAATGTCTATTCTACCAAAAGCCATCTATACATATAACACACTTCCAATCCAAATACCAATGTCATATTTTAAGGGGATAGAGAAACAAATCACTAATTTCATATGGAAGGGAAAGAACCCCCGGATAAGCAAAGCATTACTGAAAAAGAAGAAGAAAGTGGGAGGCCTCACTCTACCTGATTTCAGAACCTATTATACAGCCACAGTAGTCAAAACAGCCTGGTACTGGTACAACAACAGGCACATAGACCAATGGAACAGAATTGAGAACCCAGATATAAATCCATCCATGTATGAGCAGCTGATACTTGACAAAGGACCAGTGTCAGTCAATTGGGGAAATGATAGTCTTTTCAACAAAAGATGCTGGCATAACTGGATATCCATTTGCAAAAGAATGAAACAGGACCCATACCTCACACCATGCACAAAAACTAACTCCAAGTGGATCAAAGACCTAAACATAAAGACTAAAACGATAAAGATCATGGAAGAAAAAATAGGGACAACCCTAGGAGCCCTAATACAGGGCATAAACAGAATACAAAACATTACCAAAAATGATGAAGAGAAACCAGATAACTGGGAGCTCCTAAAAATCAAACACCTATGCTCATCTAAAGACTTCACCAAAAGAGTAAAAAGACCACCTCCAGACTGGGAAAGAATATTCAGCTATGACATCTCAGACCAGCGCCTGATCTCTAAAATCTACATGATTCTGTCAAAACTCAACCACAAAAAGACAAGCAACCCAATCAAGAAGTGGGCAAAGGATATGAACACACATTTCACTAAAGAAGATATTCAGGCAGCCAACAGATACATGAGAAAATGCTCTCGATCATTAGCCATTAGAGAAATGCAAATTAAAACTACGATGAGATTCCATCTCACACCAACTAGACTGGCATTAATCCAAAAAACACAAAATAACAAATGTTGGAGAGGCTGCGGAGAGATTGGAACTCTCATACACTGCTGGTGGGATTGTAAAATGGTACAACCACTTTGGAAATCCATCTGGCGGTATCTTAAACAGTTTTAGAAATAGAACTACCATACAACCCAGAAATCCCACTCCTGGGAATATACCCTAGAGATACAAGAGCCTTCACACAAACAGACATATGCACACCCATGTTTATTGCAGCTCTGTTTACAATAGCAAAAAGCTGGAAGCAACCAAGATGTCCGTCAACGAATGAATGGGTAAATAAATTGTGGTATATTCACCCAATGGAATACTACGCATCGATAAAGAACAGTGACGAATCTCTGAAACATTTCATAACATGGAGGAACCTGGAAGGCATTATGCTGAGCGAAATTAGTCAGAGGCAAAAGGACAAATATTTTATAAGACCACTATTATAAGATCTTGAGAAATAGAAAAAACGGAGAAGAACACATACTTTTGTGGTTACAAAGGGGGGAGGGAGGGAGGGAGGGAGAGGGTTTTTTATTGATCGATCAGTAGATAAGAACTGCTTTGGGTGAAGGGAAAGACAACACACAATACAAGGAAGGTCAGCCTAATTGGACTGGACTAAAAGCAAAGAGGTTTCCGGGATAAAATGAAAGTTTCAAAGGTCAGTGGAGCAGGGGCTGGGGTCTGGGGAACATGGTTTGAGGAGACTTCTAAGTCAACGGGCAAAATAATTCTATTATGAAAACATTCTGCATCCCACTTTGAATTGTGGCGCCTGGGGCCCTAAATGCCAACAAGCGGCCATCTAAGATACATCAGTTGGTCTCAACCCACCTGGAGCAAAGGCAAAGGAAGAAAACCAAGGCCACACGACAACTAAGAACCCAAGAGACAGAAAGGGCCACATGAACCCGAGACCTACATTACCCTGAGACCAGAAGAACTAGTTGGTGCCCGGCCACAATCGATGTCTGCCCTGCTAGGGAGCACAACAGACAACTCCTGAGGGAGCAGGAGGCCAATGGGATACAGACCCCAAATTCTCATAAAAAAGACCATACCTAGTGATATGAATGCGACTAGAGGAAGCCCAGAGACAATGCTCCCCAGAACTTCTGATGGCACAGGACAGGAACCATCCCCAAAGACAACTCATCAGGCATGAAAAGGACTGGTCAGCGGGGGGGAGAGAGATGCTGATGAAGAGTGAGCCAATTAAATTAGGTGGACACTGGAGAGTGTGTTGGCAACTCTAGACTGGAGGGGGGATGGGAAGATAGAGAGAGAGGGAAGATGGCAAAATTGGCACGAAACGAGAGACTGTGGGGGCTGACTCAATAGGGGGAGAGCAAGTGGGAGAAGGGAGTAAGATGTATGTAAACCTACATGTGACAGACTGATTGGAATGGTAAATGTTCACTTGAAGCTTAATAAAAATTAAAAAAAAAAAAAACTTCAGTTTCTTCATCTTTGGGCTTAGTGGTTGGTATGAAAATTTGAAGAACAGTCGTACTAACTCGTCTTCTTTGTAGGCTTGTGGATATTTTCCTGTCACTGACAGCATTATACTTCAGGATAGATCTTGAAATTTTTTTTTTTTTGGTAGTGAATGCAACGCCATTCGTCTTCATTTTGTTATTCCCGGCATAGTAGACCATATGTTTGTCAGATTCAGAATGGCCAACAACAGTTCATTTCAGTTCACTGATGCCTAGGATATCGACGTTTATGTGTTCCATTTCATTTTTGAGGTTTTTAATATTCCTAGAATTATACTTTGTACATTCCATGTTCCAATTATTAGCGGATGTTTGGATCTGTTTCTTCTTATTTTGAGTTGTGCCACATCAGCAAATGAAGGTCCCAAAAGCTTGACTCTATCCACGTCATTAAGGTCAACTCTACTTTGAGGAGGCAGATCTTCCCCAGTCATCTTTTGAGTGCCTTCCAACCTGAGGAGCTCATCTTCCAGCACTATATCAGTCAATGTTCTCTACTGTTCATAAGATTTTCACTGGCTAATTCTTTTCAGAAGTAGACTGCTGGGTCCTTCTTCCTAGTCTGTATTAGTCTGGAAGCTCAGCTGAAACCTGTCCACCATGGGTGCCCCTGCTGGTATCTGAATACTGGTAGCATAGCTTCCAGCATCACAGCAACACACAAGCCTCCACAGTTCGACAAACTAACAGACTTGTGGGGCCATAGTTTTTAGCACATTTAAAATATTGACATTTTAAATAAAATGGTTAGATCACTGCTGTAGGACAGTGTTTCACAGCTCATGGACTTAAATAGCATAGCTATTTGATATCACTGCCTTCCGCTTTAAAAGGTACATCAACAACTCTTCCTTATCAAAAGTTTAACTGCATTTTTATTCTTTGAACTACTATTTCCATTCCATTTCTCTCACATACTTTTATCTTAATGTAATATAATTTATGACTGAATAGTTTTTATGAATCACTCTATCAAACTTCTCTGCAGTGAAAAATTATATAAAATCAGTATTTTAAAACTTTAATTTCTCTACATGTTCACTTTTCTTCTGGATTCAGTTATTATAAATGGAAGGAAACAGTTGATTAGAAAGGCATAAATATATTACTAATTTTAACAAAAAATTATTAGCCATAAAAGGTAAGATTTTATTGCAAGTTCATCTTTAAAAACAGTGCTGGATATTTCTGTTTTTTTCAAATAATGTGTGCATCCATAGATTAATACAATCCTGGAGTAAGACAGGGCTCTGCATCAATTTTATTCCTGTTTTCTATTTTTTTAATACATTTTTTAAATACAAATTCCACCAAATCCTGTTTCAAAAATAAATATATAGTACTGGAAGGAGTTTTTTTTTTTTTTTTAATTTCTTTAATAGGCATGACAATTCCTTGAATTCCTCCCAAAATATATGCCCAAATTCTGACAGTGATCTAGCATCCATTATTATCTTTTCAAGAGTGGCAAAATGTTGATAATTATTGAAGCTGGATGATGGCCATTGAGAATTAATCATATAACTAACATTTCAATAATGAAAAAAGTTTTAAAAATTACTTTTATGTTCTATCAGTTGATAACTTTATTAGGTTCTCGTAATGATTAATGTTATGTGTCAACTTGGCTAGGCCGTGATTCTCAGTGTTCTGTAATCATCCTCCATTTTGTGACCTGATGTGAGCAGCCAATCAGTTGCAAGAGGAGTTTCCTTTGGGATATGGCCTGCATCCAGTGTACGTGGATGTCCCGGGAAAGCTTGCTTTCTCTTGATTCTGTGTCTGTCTCTTCATCCTCTGACCTCCGGTTCTTGGGATGTGAGCCAGTAGCCTGCTGCCTGACCTGCACATTTTGGGTTCGTCAGCCCCTGCAACACTGTGAGCCAGCGGAGGTCTTCAGCCTCCCGCTGACCCATGGATTTGGGACTTGCCAGCCCCACAATTGTGTGAGTCATTTCCTTAAAATAATTCTCTCTCTATATACACTTATATGTACACATCTCTGGTTTTGCTTCTCTAGAAAACCCAGCCTAAGACAGTTCTCCTTCAATTTTGTTGAAAGCAAAGAATTAGAAACCTACTGTCTCGTGAAATGTTTCGTTACTGAGTCATTAGAATCACCAGTTTTCCCAAAACAAAATCGATATATTCAATTTTCATATTGTTTGGTGTCCATAATATTTCTACACCTTGGGGCAATGCACCATGTTAAGGTCTGGGTAGGTAAAAGGTATGTGTTTCTTCTATAAATTTGGAGAAGGAATCAGGAGAAGAAGTAGCTTCCTGTCACCACAGGGTTTTAGGGAAGAGCACATGTGGAAGTTGAAGATCTTGTTTTCAATTTCTTTAAAATCATCCTCCTTGGGGGTTTGCATAATAATTAAAGTCTGTTGGTTTTTTTTTTGTTGTTGTTGGTCTGAGCCACACTTCTCTCTCTGCCATCTCCCACCCCATCATTAGCATCTGTTTGCAAAGCAGCTTTGCTTGTGTAAGTAGAGGGGGACTGAGGTATTTTATTTGTAGGGAAGGCCTGGTGATTGTCCCAAATCAGCTGCTTGAACTAGTCATGAGCCCTTAAAATGAAAGGATAAGGGCTCAACATTTTCATGAAATGGTGAAATTCCAGGTAATAGGTGAATAAAGCAGTTCAGAAGCTCATAGAGCACTCTTCACTAGAGACTTCGTGAGATCCTAAGTACCAGCAGAGCTTCTAGGCCCAGATACTTAAAAGGGCTAAAGAGAAAGAACTGGGACCCATGTCGGTAGTTTTGGAAGCAACTAGAGATGGCGCCTTTAACTTGGACATTTTAAGTTCCTAGTTTAGTAGGTGATAAGTGAAGGCATGGGGACTTGAGTCATTGTCCTTTTGTCATTATCATAGTGTAACTTTATTTTATAGTCACAGGTTATTGATGACTGGATTTAGAGTTATACTAAAAAAAACAGAGTTTCATCAAAAGTAGTGGTATGTTGTGATGTTCCTTAGAAACCTAGGATTCTTTAGGGGGTCAGCACCATCACAGGGACAACAGGGTCTTCCGCGCCCTCAACAAGGGTGACTCACGTTTTGTTGGTTTTCTATACTGGAGCTTTATGTGAGAGTTCACTTGGAAGAAGGTTTCCACTACTTCATTTAGTTTATAGAAAAAAAAAATATGAGTATTGGAGCTAGGCCTCAATTGTCTAATGTTGGATAAGCTACCTAACTTCCTTTGAGCCTTTGTTATCTGTAAAATGGGAACAATTATGCATTCTATTCAATGTTACTATTAATAGTTATTATTATTGTCCTTATAAAGTTTAATAAATTCTAATAGCAGAAGTTAATTTTAAAAATTGTCTCTTAGGTGTAATGTCTCAGTTATCTAGTGCTGCTGTAACAGAAGTACCACATGTTGATAGCTTTAAGAAACAGAAATTTATTCTCTCACAGTTTAGTGAACCTATAGGGCAGAGTAGAACTGCCCCATAGGATTTCCAAGGAGCACCTGGTAGATTCAAACTGCCAACCTTTTGGTTAGCAGCCAAGCTCTTAACCACTGCACCATCAGGGCTTCTTAGTACTATTAAAAAATCTGTTGCCATTGAGTCAATTCCGGCTCATAGTGACCCTAGAGGACAGAGTAGAACCGCCCCATAAGGTTTCCAAAGAACGGCTGGTGGATTTGAACTGCCAATCTTTTAAGTAAGAGCCCTATCATTTAACCACTGTGCCTCCAGGGTTCCCTTAGTACTATACCAAGGTTAATTTCTTAGTTTTGAGCTTTGTACTGTGGTTGTATAAAGTCATACCATTGGGCGAAGCTGGGTAAGGTGTATGTGAACTCTCTGTTCTATTTCTGCAACTCTTCTCTAAGTCTAAAATTATTTCAAAATTAAAAAATATACACACACCCTGTTAGTCCCTTGAGGGTTCACTGAATAACTTCTCCCTTCAAAACAGACACATTTATTGCTTTATTATTGTTGTTGTTGTGTGCCACTGAGTGCATTTCAACTCATAGAGACAGAGTAGAACTTCTCTATAGCGTTTACTAGGCTGTAATTTTTATGGAAGCAGATTGCTAGGTCTTTTCTCACTTGGAGCCCCTGGGTGGGTTTGAACTGCCAACCACCGGGCCACCAGGGCTCCTTACTTTGTTATTAGTAATCATACTAAAGTTAGGGATGGCCCATTACAGCTACCATTGATTGAGTAATTTATATCGATATCATTCTATTAGATTATTTTATTAACAATAAATTGATTAATGCTTTTCTTAAGTGGTTTTCAATTTAAATCTTTATCAACTTATACTGAAAGGATTTTTTAGCTGAAGAATTGAATAGAGGTTCATTTTCTAAACTGTCTGTACAAATAATAATATACCCTCCCCACTGATTGAAATTTAAGCAGAAGGACTGATTGTTCTCCTATGAAATACAGTCTTCTAAACTGACACTGAGAACTGCCAGAAGAACAAACCAAACTGTCTTGGAAGAAGTACAGGCAGAATGCTCCTTAGAAGCAAGGATGGCAAGACTTCATCTTGTATTCTTTGGGCATGTTATCAGGAGGGATCAGTCTCTGGAGGAGGACATCATGCTTGGTAAAGTTGGAGGGTCATCAAAAAAGAGGAAGACCCTTAACAGGATGGATTGACAGTGGCTTCAACAATGGGCTCAGGCATAGCAACAGTTATGGGGTGACGCAGGACCAGGCAGTGTTTTGTTCTGTTGTATATAGGGTCACTATGAGTTGGAACTGACTCTGTGGCACCTAATGACAATAACAACAAAAACTGATAGAATTTCACTTTAGCTCCATTCAGCTGAATTATCTGATAGGTATTTATATTGCTCAAATTATGTTTACAATAAACTTGATTGATTGATCAACACATTATCTCACTGGGACATTGCAGTCCTCATGGGTGATAATAAATGCTGCACAAATAGGCTTCATTTCCTGAGTTTGCTAGGCAACACAGTGTCCTATTAACCATATGCAGGGTTTTTGTTATTACTGAGAAGCCTTAGTTTTCAGGAGGTCTGAGGGAATTAAATAGCTGAAGGGATAGACACCAAAATATTAACAGGTGTTCTATCGGGCTTGTGAGATTTTGAGCGGTTTAAGGACTATTTTCTAATCCTTTTACATAATGATTGTATAGGACTTGTATATACGGCAGAGAGAGCCTCCAGGAAAAAGGCTCACAGCTTCTCATCATTCCCGAGATATTAATCGCTATATCTCCTGCTCCTCTGATTTTACACCGCCATCTCATAAGCACCAAATTTAGACAATACATTTTTTACAGGCCGGGATCGAAAAATGCGATTTTCTCGACAACATTTTTATTTTTATTTTCTAAGTTTGGCGTCTCCAGAGCCCGCTGTGCAGAACTTACTTTTCCTGAAAACATTCAGACACACATGTTGTTGCTGCTGGGTGCTGTCAAGTCGGTATCCACTCATAGCAACCCCGCAGGACAGACCAGAACTGCCCCACAGGGTGTTTTTCAGGCTGAAATCCTTATGGGAGCAGGTCGCCAGCTCTTTCTCCTGTGGTGCCGCTGGGTGGGTTTGAACTGCCAATCTTTGATTTGCAGTTGAACACTTAACCGTTGTGCCACCAGGGCTTCTCTTAGATGCACACGCTCTCCACAGTCATTCAGGCGCTCCCCCAGAAATACACTAATGCAGACCCACTTACTTCATTTATTACACACGAATTCTATTTCCGCCAAACTAAAAAAAAAAAAAAAACTTTATATCGGTATCAGTGTGACTAATTCTAGTCACACTTTAAAGGAATGGGTGGGGGGCAGGTCTGTCCGGCCTGGCACGGGAAGACACCCTATAACGCAGAGCGAGATGAGCATGCTTGGGAGAGTGGAATCCTGAAATTGTAAATCACGTTTTATGAATATTCTCACAAATAACATAAATATACACAGTTATTGACACAGAAAAATGATTGGCAAAGACACAACAAATTGTTGATGACGATCGTTTCAGAGTCCCGTTCTGGAAATGAGGGAAGATTGGAGAGCTTCCCATTTCTGTCTTATACACTTCTCCCGACTTGATATTTTTACAGTGAAGAGGTATGACTTTTATAATGAAACGACTCATTAAATAATAAAATGACAAATGATGCATACGTTCCAACGAAGCCACTTTGTCGCTGTTAAGTACTGTGCGGTTTTGTTGCTGGTTGCCAGTGAGTCCATTCGGACTTATGGGGACCTCATGTGTGCAGAGTACAATTACTCCACAGGGTTTTCAAGGCTGTGACATTTCAGAAGCAGACTGCCAGGCCTTTCTTCCGAGGCACCTCTGGGTTGGTTTGAACCGCCAACCTTCAGTTAGTAGTCCAGTGCTTAACCATTTGCTCCACCCAGAGGCTCTGTTAAATACTATGCAGTCATTATTATTGTTGTTCTTTTCCTTTGGGAATTTCTCTGGTCCAGTGGCTCTCAGTGGAAGAAGTAACGTTGTGTGAGAGTATTTGAAGATGAATGAGGGTGTTCTTTGTCTTCTGTGAGTGGCGAGCATTGCCAGAATTTAGTGGAGGGATGGCAAGGATGCTAGATGCCCTGCAGTGAGGGGGATAGTCACACACAATGAATCGTCCCACATTCTGTTCCATTGGTCTATATGTCTATCATTATGTCAGTACCAGACTGTTTTGATCACTGTAGTTTTGTAATATGTTTTGAAATCGGAACGTGAGAGCACCCCTACTCTGTTCTTCTTTTTCAAAGTTGCTTTGGCTGTTTGGAACCTTTACAAGCCCAAATAAATTTGAGGACTGCCTTTTCCATTTCTGTAAAGAAGGCTGTTGGAACACAACACAGGGGAAGTCAGCACAACTGGACTAAACCAAAAGCTGAGAAGATTCCTGAACACAATCAAACACTTTGAGGGACAGAGTAGCAGGGGCGGGGGTCTGGGGACCATGGTTTTGGGAGACATGTAGATCAACTGGCATAACAAAGTTTATTAAGAAAATGTTCTGCATCCCACTTTGGTGAGTGGCATCTGGGGCCTTAAAAGCTAGCAAGTGGCTATGTAAGATGCATCAACTTGTCCCAACCCACCTGGAGCAAAGGAGAATGAAGAACACCAAAGACACAAGGAAAATATGAGCCCGAGAGACAGAAAAGGCCACATAAACCAGAGAGTCCATCAGCCAGAGACCGGAAGGACTAGATGGTACCCAGCTACCGTCAATGACTGCCCTGACAGGGAACACAACAGAGAGTCCCTGATGGGGCAGGAGAAAAGTGGGGTGCAGAATTCAAATTCTAGTAAAAACACCAGACTTAATGGTGTGACTGAGACTGGAGGAACTCCTAAAACCATGGCCCCCAGGTGCTGTCTTAACCCAGAACTAAAACCATTCCAAGGCCCACTCTTCAGACAAAGGCTAGGACTGGACTATAAAACATAAAATAATACTCGTGAAGTGTGTGCTTCTTAGTTCAAGCAGATAACATGAGACCAAACGAGCAGCTTCTGTCTGGAGGTAGGATGAGAAGGCAGAAAGGGACAGGAGGTAGTTGGATGGACAAGGGAAACCCGGGGTGGAAAGGGGAGTGTGTTGTCACATTGTGGGGACTGCAACTGGTTTCACATAACAATGTGTGTATAAATTTTTGTATGAGAGGTTAACTTGAGCTGTAAACTTTCACTTAAAGCACAATTAAAAAAAAGAAAGACAAAAAGAAGGCAGTCAGAATTTTGAGGAGCATTGCATTGAATTTATAAATTGCTTTAGGTAGGGTGCAACTACAGTATAAATCAAGGAAAGGCTGTAATGTTTTTCTAAGAACTTTATCAAGAATTGCTTGTTTCAGAAAAGCATATCACTAATGGCAACGTCTGAGTAGTCGTAAGACACTGCTCTCCAGTCACTCTGTAAAACACGCAGCGATTTAGGCGCAAGCATCTGACTACAGCAAGTCTTCTAGTGTATTGGAGACTCAGCATTTACACATTGAAATATATTTTATTATAAGTTACTTATTTTTAGGAGATCTGATGGCACAGTGGTTAAAGTGCTCAGCTGTTAACCATGAGGTCGGCAGTTCGAAACCACTAGCGGCTCTGAGGGAGAAAGATGTGGCAGCCTGCTTCCATAAAGATCGCAGCCTTGGAAGCCCCATGAGGCAGCTCTGCTCTGTCCTAGAGCATCACTATGAGTCAGAATCAACTCAGCAGCAACAGGTGTGGTTTTGGTTACCTATTTTTATTTCTCTTTATATTATATTCAGTTCATTATATCGACTTTGATGAAAGTATGTTTTTGTAGATTTTAATAACTGTGAATTTCACTTCAGGATTATAAAAAAGTTTTTTTTTTATTTTAAGGGCTTTGATGAGTTTTAGCACCACTGTTCTATCAGACAGGAGCCCTGGTGGTGCAGTGGTTAAGCACTCGGCTGCCAACCGAAAGGTCGGCAGTTTGGACCCACCAGCTGCTCCACAGCAGAAAGAGGGGGCATTCTGCTCCAGTAAAGATTAAAACCCTATCGGGCAGTTCTACTGTGTCCTATAGGGTCGCTATGAGATGGAATTGACTCGACAGCAACAGGTTATTTTGTTTGGGTTCTATTGTTTAAAAACCCTGGTAGTAATTGAAATACTATGTGATTGTTATTAGGTGCCATGGAGTCAGCCTCGACTCATGGCTATGCCATACATGACTGAAGGATATGCTGCCCGGTCCTGTGCCATCCCCATGACTGGTTGTGGATCAGACCACTGCGATTCCTAGGGTTTTCACTGGCTTATTTTCAGAAGCAGATAGCTGGGCCTCTCTTCCTAGTCCTTCTTAGTCTGGAAGTTCCCGTGAAACCTGTTCAGCATCACAGCAATGCGCAAGCCTCCCCTGACAGACGGGCGATGGCTCAGCACGAGGTGCATTGGCTGGGAATCGAACCTGGGTCTGGGTCTCCCACATGGAAGGTGAGCATTCTACCACTGGACCACCACTACCTCTAAATATAAAAATATATATATATATATATATATATATGTAGACTTTCTTAATTTAAAAGTGAACACATATTTTGTGTAAAGGGTGTTCTGTTAAGCATTTTGAGCTTATCACAGCTAACATATACCTCAGGACACTTCAAAGTCCAAGGACTTGAGTAGCCGTCCTCAGGAGCAGGCTTCTCGGGGCTGCAGGGAAACCCCTTTTCCTTTCCCTTCTGCTTCCGTTTTCCATCCACTCAGCGTTAGGGTTGCCACCCGTAGCCTGGGGGTAACTAGCCTCGTTGTAATGGGTGCTCCCAGCCTAGAAAACAGATAAGACGTTGCCCCATTCGTTACTGTCCCTGGTTTAATTTCCTGTCTGCCAGAGAAGCTTAATCACCAGACAGGGGACAGAAAGAAGAATTGGTATTTGGCAAGCTAGAAACGGAGCCAGGAGTAGTGAGGACTCATCCTAAATCCCTGTGCTAATTGGTGATGGAGGAAACATCCTTGCGTGAGGAATAAATCAACTGTGTCAATTGTTCCTTTCTATTTTTTTTTTTTTTTTTACCCTGGTTGGCTGCCAGCCTAGGACACTCTCAGGTCCTCCTGCCTCACTCTAGGCTGTGACCAGTTACCATCAAGTCAGCTCTGACTCATGGCGACCCCACTTGTGTCAGAGTAGAACCGTGCTCCATAAGGTTTTTTTTTTTTTAATACTTTATTTATTTTTGGTGACAATGTACACAACCCGGCATACATCCGTTTACAATTTACCTGAGCAGTTGATGACATTGGTCCCACACTTCACACTGTGTCGTCATTCTATCTCTGCCGTATCATGTCATCACCACTGATTTAGGCCCTCTGCCCCTTACAGTTCTCGTCTGTGCTTTAGACTAACTGTTGGCAGTTTGAGCTCATGTAGATAATTTTTTTTATAAACACGCAATGCTCAAGGCAAACATTCTTTTTTTTCCTAGTCTTTCTTTTTTTTTTATTGTGCTTTAAGTGAAATTTACAAATCAAGTCAGTCTCTCACACAAAACTTATGTACACCTTGCTACATACTCCCAATTAAAAATTACTACATACTCCCAATTACTCTCCCCTTAATTAGACAGCCTGCTCCCTCCCTCCAATGTCTCTTTTCCTGTCCATTTCGCCAGCTTCTAACCCCCTCTACCTTCTTATCTCTCCTCCAGGCAGGAGATGCCAACATAGTCTCAAGTGTCCACCTGATCCTAGATGCTCACTCCTCACCAGCATCCCTCTCCAACCCATTGTCCAGTCCAGTCCCTGTCTGAAGAGTTGTCTTTGGGAATGGTTCCTGTCTTGGGCCAACAGAAGGTCTGGGGGCCATGACCACCGGGGTCCTTCTAGTCTCAGTCAGACCATTAAGTCTGGTCTTATGAGAATTTGGGGTCTGCATCCCACTGCTCTCCTGCTCCCTCAGGGGTTCTCTGTTGTGTTCCCTGTCAGGGTAGTCATCGGTTGTAGCCGGGCACCATCTACTTCTTCTGGTCTCAGGATGATGTAGTCTCTGGTTCATG
This sequence comes from Loxodonta africana, assembly GCF_030014295.1. Taxonomy (NCBI): domain Eukaryota; kingdom Metazoa; phylum Chordata; class Mammalia; order Proboscidea; family Elephantidae; genus Loxodonta; species Loxodonta africana. The sequence continues at coordinate 5,531,270 of NC_087358.1, read as the reverse complement.
TAGCCCTTTCTGCCTCTTGGGCTTGTAATTACTTTGTGTCCTTGGTGTTCTTCATTCTCCTTTGATCCAGGTGGATTGAGACCAATTGATGCATCTTAGATGGCTGCCTGCTAGCATTTAAGACCCCAGGCACCACTCTTCAAAGTGGGATCCAGAATGTTTTCTTAATAGATTTTATTATGCCAATTGACTTAGATGTCCCCTGAAACCATGGTCCCCAAACCCCTGACCCTGCTATGCTGGCCTTCGAAGCCTTCCGTTTATTCAGGAAACTTCTTTGCTTTTGGTTTAGTACAGTTTTGATGACCTCCCCTGTATTGTGTGTTGTCTTTCCCTTCACCTAAAGTAGTTCTTATCTCCTATCTTATTAGTGAATACCCCTCTCCCACCCTCCCTCCCTCCCCTCTCTCATAACCACGAATGTTTTCTTCTAACTTTGAACTATTTCTCAAGTTCTTATAATAGTGGTCTTATACAATATTTGTCCTTTTGCAACTGACTAATTTCACTCAGCATAATGCCTTCCAGGTTCCTCCATGTTATGAAATGTTTCACAGATTCCTCACTGTTCTTTATCGATACGTAGTATTCCATTGTGGGAATATACCATAATTTATTTATCCATTCATCCGTTGATGGACACCTTGGTTGCTTCCAGCTTTTTGCTATTGTAAACAGTGCTGCAATAAACATGGGTGTGCATATATCTGTTTGTGTAAAGGCTCTGATTTCTCTAGGATATGTTCCAAGGAATGGGATTGCTGGATCGTACGGTAGTTCTATTTCTAGCTTTTTAAGGAAGTGCCAAATCAATTTCCAAAGTGGTTGTACCATTTGACATTCCCACCAGCAGTGTAGAAGTGTTCCAGTCTCTCCACAGCCTCTCCAACATTTATTATTTTGTGGTTTTGGGATTAATGCCAGCCTTGTTGGAGTGAGATGAAATCTCATTGTAGTTTTGATCTGCATTTCTCTAACGGCTAATGATCGTGAGCATTTCCTCCTGTATCTGTTAGCTACCTGAATGTCTTCTTTAGTGAAGTGTCTGCTCATATCTTTTCAAGGCAAACCTTCCTGATTAAGTGGACTAAAACTGTTTAGTTTAACCAAGGTTTCATGCGATAGTTTCAGGACTTCATAGGGTTTTCAATGGTTGGTTTTTTAGATGTAGCTCACCAAGCATTTCTTCTGAGGCATTGCTGGGTAGACTTGAACTGCCAATCTTTCGATTAGCAGCCAAGGGCTTTAACTGTTTGTACCCCCCCAGGGACTCCCTAGTCTGTGAAGACCAACAGAATACAGAGACTGGCAGCACCAGCCCCTTCAGGTGGATCAGAACGGACTCAGGTTGACTTCCCATGACTGACGCCTGACAGGAGAGGAGGTGGGTGTTCCAAGCTGCGTAAACTGGCCTCCGTCCTGGAAGCATCACTGTTCTTCGCTCCCCGTCATCTGTAAAACAGTTCCACCATCCTTCACGTGCACACAGAATAACTGGCCAGGAGGATGGCTCTCTGGAATCCACGGGACCAAGGACTGAAGTGACCGGGTGCCTGTCGTGGACTCACCCACATGTTCAGAGGGATGGAGCCAAGGGGTCACAATCTTGATGGTCATCTCTGATAGGACACCTGTGATTTCAAGCCAGCACATGGTGGAGAGTTGGGTCTCACTAATATGAAACACTTAGAATAGGCAGATGTATAGAGAACAGAGTTGAACAATGGTTACCACGGGCAGAGGAGCCCTGGTGAGGCAATGGCTAAGTGCTAGGCCGCTGACTGTAAGGTTGGCTGTTCGAACACCAGCCATTCCCTGGGAGAAAAGACCTGGCAATCTTGTTGTTATTGTTGTTAGGTGCTGTTGAGTTGGTTCTGACTTGTAATGACCCTATAGGACAGAGTAGAACTGCCCCACAGGGTTTCCAAGGAGCAGCTGGTGGATTTGAACTACCAACCTTTTGGTTAGCTGCCAAGCTCTTAGCCACTACACCACCAGGGCTCCCTGTAAAGATTACAGCCTTAGAAACCCTATGGGGCAGTTTTACTCTGTCCTGTAGGGTCTCTGTGAGCCTGAATCGACTCAACGGCAACGGGTGTACAGACACGAGGGGCGAGAGGGAAGGGGAAAGAGGGGCATGTTGATTTAGGTAGCACTGTTTCTGTTCACAGGGATGGAAAACATAGGAATGGATGATGGAGCTGGTTGCACAGTATGACTGATGTCGTTGGCTTCAGTGATGTGTACAAGTGAAAAATCCTGACTTGGCAGGTGTTGTGTTACCTGTATTTCTACAATAGTAAAAGTAAAAGAAAGTAATGGCGAACGCTGCCCCCATTATTTCTTTAATACATCTTCAGGTTGGATACATTGTTCTCATCAGCTCGCCATCACCCAGAAGAAGTGGGGGGACCTCCACACATCTTTCAGATTAGAATATAAAGGGAGATGTCATCTCATCCTCCCCATTCTCAGATCACAAACCCCTTCTCTACACACACACACACACACACACACACATGCTATGAAAGAGGGACTGAGTAAGAGCATTAACACATCAAATGGTATAAGATGAGGGAGCATACAGTGGCCAGGACCAAGAAGGAGGTGCTGACGTTATGGAGACACCCTCCTCCTCCAAGTTCTCTGAACCAGTAGGGATAGCTTTCCTATTTGCCTTCCACTAAGGTAACCTGTTGCGGTTGAGTTGATTCCTACTTGAAGTGACCCTGTAGGATAGGGTAGAACTGCCCCATAGGGTTTCTAAGGCTGTAACCTTTATGGGAGCAGACTGCCTCATCTTTCTGAACCACTGGCCTTTTGATTAGCAGCCAAGTGCTTTAACCACTGTACCGCCAGGGCTCCTTCTGCAAAGGTAAAAGAAGACCAAAACCAAAAAACTAAACTATTGCAGCCGAGTTGATTCTGACTCCTGGCAACTGTATGTGTTAGAGAGTAGAGCTGTGCCCCGTAGGGTTCGGTAGGCTGTAATCTTTACAGAAGCAGATTGCCAGGCCTGTCTTCCACAGAGCCCCTGTGTGAGCTCGAACTGCCGACCTTTTGGTTAGTAGTTGAAGGCAAACGTTTGTGCCACCCAGGGACCTAACAGACGACACCACTCTGCCATACAGCAACATGGCCACACCAAGCTGCCTGCCAACCAAGCCTGACTGCACCGCAAATCTCGATGAGAGCTGGGAGGGCAGACTGGGCTGAAAATTACTGCGTGGACAGCAGCTGTGAATGCCTCGGGCCGCACCGAAATCATCAATCTGTAAAACATCACTGTTCGAACGACTCGGAAAAGGAGGGTGGGAACGGCTGCACAACCTGGAGGCTGTAGTCAGTGTCACCGAATGTACATGTAGAAACGGCTGAATTGGTATATGTCCCGCTGTGTATATTCTCAAAAACAACAAAAATAAATATTAAAAAAAAAGTCACCTTTAGGTTTAAATTTGAAATGGAAGTAAAACCTTGACAGGGTAGCTCTCAGAATCCCCAGCCTCTGTGGGTTTTTTTTCCCCCTAACAAAAGCCTCCCTCCTGAGTCCTGCCTCAGTTACTGATCCAGGGAATGTGAGCATCTTCTCAAAGTAAGCTTATTCCTCAGCTCCAAGGGGGATAAAACCGTCCTTCCCTTCTCCCAGGGTCCTTGCTTCATTAGAAATTTCCTGGGAATCTGTTAGTTGCTTATTTGTATTGATACACCAAATAAAATAATTTCTGAGCCAATGGTGGGGAAGATACAGCCATAATTGCAGGAAGACATGTTTTGATTGAAAAGAATCAAATTACACTCCAGTGAAATTTCGGATGTATTTTTAGAAATATTAAAATGTACCTGAAAGGGAGATCCCCACGTGTCTGTCAGTTGTACTGTGGTGGCTTGTGTGTTGCTGTGATGCTGGAAACTTTGCCCCCAGTATTTCAAATACCAGCAGGGTCACCCATGGTGGACAAGTTCCAGCTGAACTTTTGTCTAAGACAGACTAGGAAGAAGGACCTGGTGGTCTTCTTGTGAAAAAACTGGCCAGTGAAAACCTTACGAATAGCAGCGGGGCATTGTCTGGTATAGTGCCAGAAGATGAACCCCTCAGGTTGGAAAGCATCCAAAGTAAAACAGGGGAAAAGCTGCCTCCTCAAAGTGGAGTCAACCTTAATGACGTGGATGGAGTAAAGCTTTTAGGACCTCATTTGCTAATGTGGCGTGACTCAAAATGAGAAGAAACAGATGCAAACATCCATTAATAACTGGAACATGGAATGTACGAAGTATGAATGCAGGAAAATTGGAAGTAGTCAAAAATGAAGCAGACTGCGTGAAGATTGATATTCTCGGCGTTAGTGAGTTGAAACAGACTGGACTGGCCATTCGAATCACACAGTCATGTGGTTTACTGTGCCGGGAAAGACGAATTGGAGAGGAATGGCAACGCGTTCATCCTCAAAAAGAACTTTCCAAGAACTATCCTGGGGTACAACACTGTCAGTGATAGGATAATATCCGTACTTCTACAAGGAAGACCAATTAATACCACAATTATTCAAATTTATGTATCAACCACTAAAGCCAAAGATGAGGAAATTTAAGATTTTTACCAACTTCTGCAATCTGAAATTGATCAGACGTGAAATCAAGATGCATTGATGATAACTGGTGATTGGAATGCAAGAGTTGGAAACAAAGAAAAATTGACAGTTGGAAAATATGGTCTTGGTGATAGAAATGACACCAGAGATCAAATGATACAACTTTGCGAGACCAATGACTTCTTCATTGCAAATACCTTTTTTAATTAACATAAGTGTTGACTATACACAGGAATCAAATCGACTACATCTGTGGAAAAAGATGATGGAAAACTTCAATATAATCAGTCAGAATGAGGCCAGGGGCCGACTGTCAAAGAGAATATCAAGTTCAAATTGAAGCTGAAGAAAATTAGACCAAGTCCACAGGAGCCAAAATACGACCTTGAGCCAAAATGATACAATTTTGCAAGACCAATGACTTCATTGCAAATAGCTTTTTTTATTAACATAAATGTTGACTATACACAGGAATCAAATCGACTACATCTGTGGAAAAAGATGATGGAAAACCTCAATATAATCAGTCAGAATGAGGCCAGGGGCTGACTGTCAAAGAGAATATCAAGTTCAAATTGAAGCTGAAGAAAATTAGACCAAGTCCACGGGGGCCAAATTACGACCTTGAGTATATCCCACCTGAATTCAGAGACCATCTCAAGAATAGATTTGACACATTGAACACTAATGATGGAAGACCAGATGAGTTGTGGGATGACATCAAGGATATCATACATGAAGAAAGCAGGCAGTCATTAAAAAGACAAGGAAGAAAGAAAAGACCAAAATGGATGTTAGAAGAGGCTCTGAAATTTGCTCTTGAATGTCAGGTAGCTAACGTAAATGGAAGAAGTGACGAATAAAAGAGCTGAACAGAAGATTTCAAAGAGCAGTTTGAGAAGACAAAGTAAAGTATTATAATGACATGTGCAAAGACCTGGAATTAGAAAATCAAAAGAACACACTCAGTGTTTCTCAAGCTGAAAGAACTGAAACAAAAATTCCAGCCTTGAGTTGCAATATTGAAGGATTCTACTGGCAAAATATTGAACGACGCAGGAAGCATCAAAAGAAGCTGGAAGGAATATACAGAGTCACTGTTCCAAAGATAATTGATCGCTGTTAGCCATGTCAGGACGTAGCATGATCAAGAACCAATGGTACTGAAGGAATAAATACAAGCTGCACTGAAGGGAATGGTGAAAAACAAGTGTCCAGGAATTGATGGAATACCAAGTGGGATGTTTCAACAAACGGATACAGCACTAGAGATGCTCTCTCGTCTATGTCAAGAAATTTGGAAGACAGCTTCCTGGTCAACTCACTGGAACAGATCCATATTTGTGCCAATTCCAAAGAAAGGTAATCGAACAGAATGTGGAAATTACCAAACAATATCATTAACATCACATGCAAATAAAATTTTGCTGAAGATCTTTCAAAAGCAGTTGTACTGGTACATCAGTGGGTAACTGCCAGGAGCTGGATACAGAAGAGGACATGGAACCAGGGATATCATTGCTGATGTCATATGGATCCTGGCTGAAAGCAGAGAATACCAGAAGGATGTTTACCTGTGTTTTATTGACTATGCAAAGGCATTTGACTGTATGGATCGTAACAAATTATGGATAACGTTGCAAAGAATGGGAATTCCAGAACACTTAATTGTGCTCACGAGGAACCTGTAGGTAGATTAAGAGGCAGTGGTTGAAACAGATCAAGGGGATACTTTTAGTGCGAGGTTTAGTCAGGAAAGGTGTGCGTCAGGGTTGTATATTTTTACTGTACATATTCACTCCATATGCTGAGCAAATAATCTGAGATGCTGGACTATATGAAGAAGAATGGGGCATCAGGATTGGAGGAAAACTCATTACCAACCTGCGATATGCGATGACACAACTTTGCTTGCTGAAAGTGAAGAGGACTTGAAGCACTTACTGATGAAGATCAAAGACCACAGCCTTCATGATGGATTTCACCTCAGCACAAAGAAATGAAAATCCTCATAACTGGACCAATAAGCAACGTTATGACAAATGGAGAAAAGATTGAAGTTATGAAGGATTTCATTTTACTTGGATCCACAACCAACTACCATGGAAGCAGCAGTCAAGAAATCAAGCGCCGTATTGCATTGGGCGAATCTGCTGCAAAAGACTTCTTAAAAGTGTTAAAAAGCAAAGATGTCACTTTGAGAACTAAGGTATGTCTGACTCAAGCCATGGTATTTTCAATCGCCTCATATACATGTGAAAATTGGACAATGAATAAGTAAGACTGAAGAAGAATTGATGCCTTTCAATTATGATGTTGGTGAACAATATTGAATATACGAGCTGCCAAAAGAATGAACAAATCTGTCTTGGAAGAAGAGCAGCCAGAATGCTCCTTAAAATGGAGAATGGAGAGACTTTGTCTGGCTTGTGCTGGACATGTTATCAGGAGGGACCAATTCCTGGAGAAGAACATCATGCTTGGTAAGGTAGAGGGTCAGCAGAAAAGAAAAAGACCCTCAACAAGATGGATTGACACAGTGGCTGCAACGATGGGCTCAAACATAACAATTGTGAGGATGGCACAGGACTAAAAAAAACCCAAGTCCAGTGCCGTGGAGTTGATTCCGACTCATAGCGACCCTATAGGACAGAGTAGAACTGCCCCATAGAGTTTCCAAGGAGCGCCCGGAGAATTCAAACTGCCGACCTTTTGGTTAGCGGCTGTAGGACTTAACCACAACACCGCCAGGGTTTCCGGCATAGGACTAGGCAACATTTTTTTCTATTGTACATGTCAGAGGGGACTCATCAGCACCTAACAACAAAATAACAACATTTTAATCCTTAGCTCAAATCTGTGAGGTGGCTGCTGGTAGTCCCATTACATAGATGACCTTCAGCAAGGTTCAGCAATCTTACAGCTTGCGCCTGTTAGCAGGGGATCTAAGGGCCCAACCCCAGTCTGTCTAACCCAGAGCTTGCACCCTATTCCTTAAACCACATTTGCCTCCAAACTGGCAAATTGGTAGTTCCACTTCTTCAGGCCCAAGTCACTGATTGTGAGCCTGGGGTTTGAAATCCGATGTTACTAACTCGCCTCGCCTACACGCAGCCATGAGTCAGAGCCAACTCAAGGGCAACGGATAGTGCGGGGAGTAAGGGATATCCCAAGAAAGTCAGAGATCACTCGTTGGCCTATAATAGAGATGTCGCTGTTAGGTGCCGTCGAGTCGGTTCCGACTCATAGCGACCCTGTGTACAACAGAAGGAACACTGCCGGGCCCTGTGCCATGCTCACAACTGTTGCTGTGCTTGAGCCCATTGTTGCAGCCGTTGTGTCAATCCATCTTGTTGAGGGTCTTCCTTTTTTTTTTTGATGATTCTCTACCAAGGATGATGTCCTTCTCCGGGGGTTGGTCCTTCCTGATAACATGTCCAAAATACCTGAGTTGTAGTCTCCCCACAGCTACTTCTAAGGAGCATTCTGGCTGTTCTTCCAAGATAGATTTGCTCGTTTTTCTGGCAGCCCCTGGCATAATCAATATTTTTCGCCAGTGTCATGATTCAGAGGTGTCAATTTTTATTTGGTCTTCCTTATTCATTGTCCAGCTTTTGCAGGCATATGAGGCAATTGAAAACGCCATGGCTTAGGTCAGGCGCACCTTAGCCTTCAAGGTTACATCTTTGGTTTTTAACGGTTTGTAACAGGCCTTTTGCCTTAGATTTGCCCAATGTGATGAATAGACACGGGAAATGAAAGTTCTGACTGAATGCACTCTAACTTTCTCCATGTGTCCATCAATAGGACACCACAGAATCTGAAATTGCTGAGGGCCTTAGACACAGAGCTATCAATCCAGACTCCCTGAATGTGGAAGAGTATGAGATCTAACCAATTATTCTACAATGATTGCTAGTGTGAGTTGATGCCACAAAGAGTTTTGTAAAAGAGCCAGAGCTGGGTTTAGCCTTCAGACATTAGAGCTGCACCTCCAATCTTGTTCAATGTTCCTACCTCCAAAGTGAACCGTTAGCCATAATCAGTGATTCATTGTACATGCTTACCTTAAGTAACCTCTCCCCCCAGGGAAAATACCTTAACGTATTGTACACTGGGCAGATTTTCATTTTTCACTGCTCTTCAGTGTCACCCTGATTGAGTCTGTAATTCTCTAGAAGTCGGCTTCTGGTGTTTACATATCATGCAGTCTTCTATAATTAAGGCCAAATGTTTTCGTTTTTTCTTTTCTGGTCAGCCAAATGGTTATAGGGAATTTCCCTATGAGGTTATAAGAGTTAGTTGATGAAGGGGTGCAGGTCCTTTTTGGCATTCACAGAGGGAAGCCATTTCTCGATGGTACCTGGTCTTCACTTTACTCAAGATGTTCTGGGTGTGTGAAGTGATTTCTGTCTGGGAACTGGATAAAGAGCTATGGCTATCATTGTTGTTCACCACATCAGGTGCCTCAGTTCACCACATCAGGTGGCTTTTGGATTGTACAAACCCTTTCTTTGGTTGGTGAATTGCCCATCTCATACATAGAGACATGCAGGTAACGTTACTTATCAAGAAATATAGAAGCAGCTTCAATAGATGGGGAAACCGAATTCTTTGGCTGGTAAAGGAGGATAAGCAGAGGTTGAGGAAACCTAAGTCTCATTGACTCCTTCCTTCTTTCTGCTCCACATTACAGGTTGTTGCTCTTTCTCAATCAATGCCTTAGCTTTTGTGTAAGTGTCTTAGTCTGAGTTCTCTGGAGAAGCAAAGCCAGGGAAGCATATATATATATATATATATATATATATACACATACACATATATACACTCACATATATATGTAGAGAGAGAGAGATTTATCACAAGGAAATGGCTCATACAGTTGTAGAGGCTGGCAAGTCCCCAGTGTGTGGGTCAAGCATCAGGCTGGAGTCTTCTTTTGACTTATGTAGCTGCAGGAGCTGACAAATCCAAGATCAGTAGGTAAGACGGCAGGCTGTTGGCTCATAGGCTGTGGAGGCTGACGAATCCTAAGATCAGCAGGCCACTGGTTCAAGTCTCAAGAACCAGAGGTCAGATGATGATGAGCCAGATGGAGGATTCAGAGCAAGAGAGCAAGCTTTGCCAGAAGATCCATATATATATTGGATGCAGGCCACACCCCCAAGGAAGCTTCCATTACTAGTGGCTGGCTGATCACACCATGGAGGATGACTGCAATATTACATAATTGCCAAATTACATCATTACCTAACTGCCAAACCACTGAGACTCATGGCCCAACCAAGTTGACACACGACCATCACAGGAAGCAATGTGGTAAGGTTGAGAATTCAGTGGCTTTGCAATTTGGCAGTCTGGATCAAAATTTATAGCTTATTTATTTCAGTTCAATGGCTGCAAGAGTTAAGAGGATTTTTGTTTTTTGTTTTACTTTAGCTCAGTCAGAGGTAGTCCCTAGTTTTAACCTGAAGAGAACTGAATGATTAGGACTAAGCCTACCATTCTCTTTCTTAAAATATCTTCCAATGAGAGGCTTCTTTTTGCCCTTCATTCTCTTCTAGAGCAGTGGCCTCTCCACCTCCTAAAGCCTTGCTTTCAATTGGTATTTTCTTCCACAGGAACATAACTGACATTCTAATTAGTTTCTTGCCCACTGAGTGTCATAAGCAATCAGAGTCCCACCCTTAAATGCTGGCTGGATTTTCACCACCTTCAGCCACAGCCAGGCCAGATAATCAATTCCAGATAGCCCCATTTCCTTTAAAGTCTATTGCCAGCAGCCATTCCTGTTTCTGTTGTGGTTCCATCTTTAGACAAGTCAAGAAGAAAAGAAAAGAATTTACAAAGAGGATATTGGATAGCTTTCAACCAGCTAGAGAACAAGAAAAAAAAAAACTTGGAAAATGGACAGAAATAAGGAAGGCTAGGAACCATCAATATCACATGTTCTTACCCTCCCCTTTCCCTAGAAGACTGCTCACTGAGGACACCCTTCCTGCCCACCATCATCACTGTCACAATGGACACAAGATGACACAGCTGGACCACTGCCTCCCACGGCCCTGGAAAACCCAACCTGTATGCCTGCTGTTGCTTCCTGCCCCCGGAAAGAACTTTCTATGGCCCTGCCCCTTTGTCTGTCTAGCTCTTCATTCAAGGTCTAAGGCTGATGCCGCTACTGGTGACTCAGTGGTCATGCACATGCCGTTGGTCAACCTACAAGGGAAAAGAAAAATGTGTTGGTGTTGTTAGGTGCCGTCGAGTCAGTTCCGACTCATAGTGACCCTATGCACAACAGAAAGAAACACTGCCCAATCCTGTGCCATCCTGACAATTGTTGCTATGCTTGAGCCCATTTTTGCAGCCACTGTGTCAGTCCATCTCATTGAGGATCTTCCTCTTTTTCACTGACTCTCTATTTTACCAAGCACGATGTCTTTCTCCAGGGACTGATCCCTCCTGATAACAATGGGGCAACCTACAAGGGAAAAGAAAAATGCTTAGGTGGAATTCCCAGCTTCCATATGGGAAGCTAGTTTTGCTTCCCATGGAGATCATAAGGTAGAGAATTTTCAAATATAAGAAAAGTTTCAAATGCCAGGTAGATGAAAAAAAAAAAAAAGACAAATGTCTATTGCAAAGTGAAGAGAGGTCACTTGACTTGGGTTGAGGAAGCCAAGGGTCCCATGGACTAGGATTAGAACCCAGTTCCATCAATACCTAGTAGTTTGAGGCTCTGCACAGCAGCTAGTGTTGCCCTCAGGGAGACAGAGAAACAGACGTACAATTGTTACTTTTTAGGCAGTATTTTACTGAGGAACACTGGTGATACAATGGTTAAATGCTCAGCTGTTAAGAGCAACATCAGTGGCTCTAACCCACCAGTGGCTTTGTGGGAGAAAGATGGGTCGATCTGCCTCTGTGAAGACTGCAGCCTAGGAAACCCTATGAGGAAGTTCTACTCTGTCCTATAGGGTCGCTAAGAGTCGGAATTGACTCGACGTCACCCAAGAGCAGCAACAACAAGTATGATATTGTACTGTGGTCATGTTAAGTTACATCATTCAGAGCTTTGCCACATTGTTCATCATTGTCCATAAAAAGAATGAGACACTCTGGTCCTTTTGCTTGGTTTTTATTTCTCAATCTGGAAAAGTGATGCAACTGGATTTCCAGTGGTCAATATGGTGTTTCCCTTCATGTAACTTTTTGCTCTAGTTCCTTCTATGCTATATGATTTTTACAAGTGAGGTCTACTTTTTAATTTACTGTTTCTACATTTTTTTTAAACTTCACAGCATTTCCTTTTTAGTTATGAGAGAAGTTGATTTTCTTCTACGGGACATACAAGTACCATTGCAGCTGGGTCAGAGAACCTGCCTTTCATTTACCTGACTGACAGGCAATGCTCCTTATGAAGAAATCTCCCCAGACCTTTTCTACTTCAGAACAAAGGGTATTTGTGGAGCAGTTTACTCAAAGTATATTCTTCATTCAGAAAAAACAAAACACACTGACTTCCCAGTTTCGCATCTCAAGCATTTTTTGTTATTGTTTGCTGCTGCCTAGTCAGCCCTGACTCCTGGTGATCCCAGGAAGAATACATAACAGAACGCTGCCTGGTCCCGCGCCAACCCCATGTTTGGTTGTGGATTGGACTGTTGTGATCCACGGAGTTCTCATTGGCTGATTTTTTGGAAGTAGATCACCAAGCCTTTCTTCCTAGTCCTCCTTAGTCTGGAAGCTCCACTGAAGCCTGTTCAGCTTCACAGCAACACGCAAACCTTTACCGACAGAGGGGTGATAGCTGCACATGAGGTGCATTGGTCGGAGACGAGCCCAGGTTTCCTACATGGAAGGTGAGAATTCTACCACCGAACCAGCAGATCCTCACCTGGTGTTTCTAGCTTTTCCTGTAGTGTCTCGAGCTTGCTATTGTAACTGTATGTACACATGTCCAAACTTCTTATTACAACACCTTGCATTTATATAATCCTCTACATTATCACAATTTTACAGCTAAAGAAGCAGACATCCAATGAGATTAAGTAACTTGACCTAGACCACACAACTAGCGTGTGGTGGAGCCAAGACTCAAATGTAGATTTTCTTACTCCACTTCTCTGACCTTCCCAGTCTACTGGACTCAGGTCTGGCATACAGTAAGTGCTCAATAGACGTTTGCTGGATTCAAGAGTAACTGGGTAATTAAAATGCATCAAACTACTTGTCTTAGTTATCTAGTGCTGCTAGAACAAAAATACCACAAGTAGATGGCTTTAACAAACACAAGGTTATTCTCTCACAGCCTAGGAGCCTAGAAGTCTGAATTCAGGGTGCCAGCTCCAGGGGAAGGCTTTCTCTCTCTGTCAGCTCTAGGGGAAGGTCCTTGTCATCAATCTTCCCTTGATCTAGGAGCTTCTCAGCACAGGGACCCCAGGTCCAAAGGATGCATTCCCCTCCTGATTCTTCATTCTTGGTGGCACGAGGTCCCCCCCATCTCTCTGCTTGCTTCTCTCTTTTATATCTCAAAAGAGATTGACTCAAGTTACAACCTAATTCCGTAGATTGCTTCTTGCCTCCTTAACATAACTGCCTCTAATCCTATCTCATTAACATCTTAAAGGTAGGATTCGCAACACATAGGAAAGTTACATCAGATGATAAAATGGTGGACAATCACACAATACTGGGAGTCATGGCCAAGCCAAGTTGACACACACTTTTGGGGGACCCAATTCAATATATAACACTCCTTTGTTATGTTCTTTGGATAATCTCTGGTTCCATGATCCTGGAATACTTAAATCAATAGATTACAATGGGCTATATATATTTACAGAGAGTTTATTAAATATACAGATTCCTTGGGAATTCTGATTCACTGGCAACCCAGGTCATTTTTATCTTTCAGAGAAATTTTAGAAACACTCTTTTCAGCCAACCAGCTACCAGAAACATGCGAAGCTTTGGCCCAAGGAGAATAGGGTTGGATATCATGGAATTCTCCATGGAAGCCCTTAACCATTTTATCTGGATCCTGGTGAAAAGTAAGAACATCGGTCAGCTGGCAAGACGATATTTTCCTGTTGTAGCAAGTCTCTATCTTTGCCACTTTTAAACACCCCAAAAACAGAACGTGTGTGTGCGTTTCATCCGTATGTGTTGGCCTTCTAGAGACATAGCCTAGGTCATAGAAAGCTATTATCCCTGGGCTTCTAGCATGATACTATGCACATATCAGTGGTTGAAAAATACTTGTTGAGGAAAGGAATGAAATGCTAAGGTCCTGTGTTCTGCTTTGGCTTGTGCTGAGAGGGAAATGCAAGAAATTATTCTGAGGAGTGATCACTCCCTTAGTCTTTGAGTTACAAGTGGATAGCATCATTTCTCTCCAAACAGCAACTGTCAGCATCTCTCCTCACTTAGTTCTTCAGCATTTTTCCCCCACAATGGTACCATACTTTCTGATCAAGTGTTTTTATGACCTAGTTAACTAGATGCACACTTAGGGTTTTAGCAATTTTCCCTACCCGGCTCTTCATATTTCTTTCTCCTGTTGAAAGTGGTGCATTTGTCAAGGTAGATTGCAGACCAGAAATCTCATAAGAGTTCTCAATTGCCAATAATTGGTGGTGAATACAATTCTAGGGCTAGTGCTAGAAAAATGCAACTTGCAGAATAAAGCTCCATATAACTCCCTCCCCCAGAGATATTACTATTCATATGAAATATGGTTAAGATGAACAAGAAGGCATTATCAAGAGAGAATAAGAAGCAAAATCTCCTGAAGTGGGATGTGTTGGTCTGTTTGAGTGGTGATCAGAAGTGTGTGTGTGTGTGTGTGTGTTGTGTTTGATCAAGTATGCCAATACCAAAGACTATTTCATGGATTCAATTGTGTCCCCCAAAAATGTGTCAACTGGGCTAGGCCACGATACCCAGTATTGTGTGGTTGTCCTCCATTTTTGTGCTCTGATGTAATTATCCCCTATTTTGTAAGGTTGTAAAAAATCCTAATCTCTATATGTTAATGAGGCAGGATCAGTATGGGGTGTATCTTGAGTCACCACCTTACAAGAGGGTGGGACTCAAGCCACAACCTTACTCAAGTCACACCCTTGCTTGAGTGACACCTTTAATCTTACAAGGGATAAAACGAGAAGGAAGTGAGCAAAGAGCGACCTCACTACCACAAAGATATCATGTCCTTTGGACTCTGGGTCCCTGCCCTGAGAAAATCCTAGACCTAGGGTAAGATAGATGCCGAGACACATGGAGATCTCCAAGGAACCCGAGACCCACAGATGTTGAAAGGAGACAAAGACCTTTCTCCAGATCCAATGGAGAAAAAAAGCTTTCCCTCAGAACTGGTGCCCTGAATGTGGTATTCAAGCCTCTTAAACTGTGAGAGGATTAAGTTTGTGTTTGTTAAAACCACTCACTTGTGGTATTTCTGTTATAGCAGCACTAGATAATTAAGGCAGACTATGAGGACTCTGATAGGTTAAAGTAAAAGAATAGAGAAAGATATACAATGCTGATATGAATCAAAAGAAAGCTGGAGTAGCTTATGAATTTCAGACAAAGCAGATTTCAGAGTGGGGAGAATTATCAAGATAAGGAGAACACTACATATTGATAAAGTGGTCAATTCTACAAGCATACCTTACAATCCAAAAGTGTATGTGCCCAACAAAAGAAGGTCAAAACATGTGGGCTTAACTGATATGACTGAAAGGAAAAACCAACAAGTCTACTTGTTCATAGTTGGAGATTTCAACACCTCCCTGTCAGTAATTGATAGATCAAGCAGGCAGATAATCAGTAACAGTAGAGTTGACCTGAATGCCAGCATCAGTCAACTTGATTTAATTGATATTTATAGACTACTCCATTCAGCATCAGCGATACACACATTCTTCTCAGTCTCTCATGGAACATTCACCTAACTAGACCAGATAGGTTATGGGACATAAAACACGCCTTGAAGAGTTTTCTAGAGCAGAAGTCATACAAAGTATTTTTTGACTACAAATAAATAACAGAAAGATAGTTGGAAACTCCCCAAGTACTTGGAGATTAAACAACATACTTCTAAATAACACATGGATCAATGAAGAAGTCTCAGGAGAAATTAAATAATATTTTGAATGAAATGAAAATAAAACATAATTTATCAAACTTTGTGGAATTTCGTGGAAGCAGCTCCTAGAGAGAAATTTATAGCATTAAATACATATATTAGAACAGAATAAAGATCTAAAATCAATAACCTAAGCTCTACCAGAAGAAAGTAAAGAAAGAAGGGTAATATAAAACTGAAGCAAGAAAAAGAAAAGAAATAATAAAAATTAGAGCAAAAATTAATGAAGTTGAGAATAGAAAAACAGTAGAGAATATCAATGGACCCAAAATGTAATTAGTTGTTTGAAAAGATCAGTAAAATATATAAACTTATAGACAGGCCAACAAAGGAAAAAAAGTGGGAAACAGAAATTTCCACTATCAAAATGAAAAACGGATCATCACAACTGGTTCCATGGATGTTAAAAGGTAACAAAGAAATACTATGAACAACTTTATGCCCACAAATTTGATAATTTAGATAAAATGGACCAGTTCCTCAAAAGACACAAACTATGAGCATTCACACAAGGAGAAATAGAATATCTGAATAGCCCCATATCTGTTTTTTTAAAAAATGTAATCAATAACCGTCTCAAAAAAAAAAAAAATTACCAGGTCCAGATAGTTTCTACCAGTTAATTCTACCAAACATTTGAGGAATGAATGATACCCATTCTCCACACCTCTTCCAGCAAATAGAAGCAGAGGCAACACTTCCTAACTCCTTCTATGAGGCCAGCATTATCTTAATACAAAAATCAAAGACAACATGAAAGGGAACGACAAACCATTATCTCTCATGAACATGCAAAAATCCTCAAGAAAATATTGGCAAATCGAATGTAACAAGGTATAAAAAGATACATACACCAAGACCAAGTGGCATTTATTCCAGGTATGCAAGGCTAGTTCAACAGACTAAAGTAGAAAAATCATATGATCTTATCATTTGATGCAAAAAAGGCATTCGACAAAATCCAACACCAGTTAATGACTAAAAAACAAAACAAAACAAAAAAAACTCTCAGCAAACTAGGATTAGAGGGGAACTTCCTCAAGAACCAAGGTAGGAATTTCTACAAGATTAAAGATAAGAATCTCTACAAATAACCTACAGCTTACATCCTACTTCATGGTGAAAAACTAGACACTTTCCCCCTAAGGTTGAGAACAAGGGAAAGATGTCTTTTCCTACTGAACATTGTACTGGAAGAACTAGCTAGAGAAATCAGGCAAGAAAGAGAAATAAAAGGTATAGAGATTGAAAAGGAAGAAATAAAACTGACCTTCTTTGCAGATGACAAGATTGTCTAGAAAGTTTCAAAGAATTGACAAAAAAGCACTCCTGGAACAAACAAGTAAGTGATCATAGCAAGGTTGCAGGATATAAGACTAGTATCAAGTCAATTACTTTCTTATATACTGGCAAGGAGCAATTGAAATTTAAAATTAAAATAAGCAAACAAAACAAAAATGTTATTTACAATAGCACCCCCAAAGTGAAATACTTTTGTATAAATATGACAAAATATGTACAAGACCTATACGTAGAAAACTAGAAAACATTCATTAAAAAAATCAAAGAACATCTAAAGAGATATTACATGTTCATGTATCCAGATTTAATCCCCTTAAAATGTCAATTGTTTCCAACTTCATCTATGGAGTCAATACAATCTCAATCAGAATCCCAGAAAGTTATTTTGTAGATATCCACAAACTGATTCTAACATCTATATGCAAAGAAAAATGACCTAGAACAGCCAACACAATACCGAAGAAGAACAAACTTGGAGAACCCACACTCCCTAGTTTTAAGACTTACTGAAAATTTATAATAATCCAGACAGCATGGTAGGGTCAAACAGATGCACAGATCAATCAAACAGAACAGAGTGACCACATATAAAACCCACTACCATCGAGTCAATTCTGACTCATAGCCACCCTATAGGACCGAGTAGAACTGCCCCATAGGGTTTCCGAAGCTGTAAATCTTTACGGAAGCAGGCTGCCACATCTTCCTTCCATGGAGCGGCTGGTGGGTTTGAGCCACTGACCTTTTCATTAGCAGCCGAGTGGTTTCACCGCTACATCTCTAGAGCTCCTTAGATGCCCAGATCAATGGAACAGAACAGAGTGACCACATTTAGACCCACACAGTCAACTGATCTTTGGCAAAAGAACAAAGGTGACTCAGTGGAGAAAGGATAGTCTTTTCAATAAATTGTATTGGAACAATCAGACATCTTAAGAAAAAAAAAAAAAGCCACTCAAAAAAGCAAACCTAGAGGCAGATCTTTCACTTTATGTAAAAATAAACTCAAAATAGATTAAAGAACTGAATGTAAGCTGGAAAACTATAGAACTTCTTGTAGAAAATAAAGGAGAAAAATCTACATGACCTTGGGTTTGGTGATGAGTTTTTTTTTTTTTTTTTCTTATTTAATAATTTTTGTTGTGCTTTAAGTGAAATTTTACAAATCAAGTCAGTCTCTCACACAAAAACCCATATACACCTTGCTACACACTCCCAATTACTCTCTCCGTAATGAGACAGCCCGCTCCCTCCCTCCACTCTCTCTTTTCATGTCCATTTGCCAGCTTCTAACCTCCTCCACCCTCTCATCTCCCCTCCAGGCAGGAGATGCCAACATAGTCTCAAGTGTCCACCTGATCCAAGAAGCTCACTCCTCACCAGCATCCCTCTCCAACCCATTGTCCAGTCCAATCCAAGTCTGAAGAGTTGGCTTAGGGAATGGTTCCTGTCCTGGACCACCCGAAGGTCTGGGGACCATGACCACTGGGGTCCTTCTAGTCTCAGTCAGACCATTAAGTCCGGTCTTATGAGAATTTGCGGTCTGCATCCTATTGCTCTCCTACTCCCTAAGGGGTTCTCTGTTGTGTTCCCTGTCAGGGTGGTCATCGGTTGTAGCTGGGCACCATCTAGTTCTTCTGGTCTCAGGATGATGTAGTCTCTGGTTCATGTAGCCCTTTCTGTCTCTTGGGCTTGTAATTACCTTGTGACCTTGGTGTTCTTCATTCTCCTTTGATCCAGGTGGGTTGAAACCAATTGATGCATCTTAGATGGCTGCTTGCTAGCATTTAAGACCCCAGACAACACTCTTCAATGTGGGATGCAGAATGTTTTCTTAATAGATTTTATTATGCCAATTGACTGAAATGTCCCCTGAAACCATGATCCCCAGACCCCTGCCCCTGCTACGCTGGCTTTCGAAGCATTCAGTTTATTTGGGAAACTTCTTTACTTTTGGCTTATTCCAATTGTGCTGACCTCCCCTGTATTGTGTGCTGTCTTTCCCTTCACCTAAAGCAGTTCTTATCTACTATCTAATTAGTGAATACCCCTCTCCCAGCCACCCTCCCTCCCTCCCCTGTCTCGTAACCACAAAAGAATGTTTTCTTCTCCGTTTGAACTATTTCTCAAGTTCTTGTAATAGTGGTCTTATACAATATTTGTCCTTTTGCAACTGACTAATTTCACTCAGCATAATGCCTTCCAGGTTCCTCCATGTTATGAAATGTTTCACAGATTCCTCACTGTTCTTTATCGATGCATAGTATTCCATTGTGTTAATATAATAATTTATTTATCCATCCATCCCTTGATGGGCACCTTGGTTGCCTCCAGCTTTTTGCTGTTGTAAACAGTGCTGCAATAAACATGGGTGTGCATATATCTGTTCGTGTAAAGGCTCTTATCTCTCTAGGATACGTTCCAAGGAGTCGGATTGCTGGATCGTATGGTAGTTCTATTTCTAGCTTTATAAGGAAGCGCCAAATCGATTTCCAAAGTGGTTGTACCATTTGACATTCCCACCAGCAGTGTAGAAGTGTTCCAATCTCTTCACAGCCTCTTCAACAGTTATTATTTTGTGTTTTTTGGATTAATGCCAGCCTTGGAGTGAGTTGTAGTTTTGATCTGCATTTCTCTAATGGCTAATGATCGTGAACATTTCCTCCTGTATCTGTTAGCTACCTGAATGTCTTCTTTAGTGAAGTGTCTATTCATGTCTTTTGCCCATTTTTTAATTGGGTTATTTGTCTTTTTGCAGTTGAGTTTTTGCAGTATCATGTAGATTTTAGAGATAAGGCGCGGATCAGAAATGTCATAGCTAAAAACTTTTGTCCCATCTGTAGGTAGCCTTGTTACTCTTTTGGTGAAGTCTTTGAATGAGCATAGGTGTTTGATTTTTAGGAGCTCCCAGTTATCTAGTTTTTCTTCTGCATTCTTTATAATGTTTTGTATACTGTTTATGCCATGTATTAGGGCTCCTAACGTTGTCCCTATTTTTTCTTCCATGATCTTTATCATTTTAGATTTTATATTTAGATCTTTGATCCATTTTGAGTTAGTTTTTATGCACAGAGTGAGGTATGGGTCTTGTTTCATTTTTTTTGCAGATGGATATCCAGTTTTGCCAGCACCATTTGTTAAAAAGACTGTTTTTTCCCCCATTTAACTGTTTAGGGACCTTTGTCAAATATCAATTGCTCATATGTGGATGGATTTATGTCTGGGTTCTCAATTCTGTTCCATTGGTCCACGTATCTGTTGTTGTACCAGTACCAGGCTGTTTTGACTACCGTGGCTGTATAATAGGTTCTAAAATCAGGTAGAGGGAGGCCTCCCACTTTGTTCTTCTTTTTCAATAATGCCTTATTTATCCGGAGCTCTTTCCCTTCCATGTGAAGTTGGTGATTTGTTTCTCCATCTCATTAAAGAATGTCGTTGGGATTTGGATCAGAATTGCATTAAATGTATAGATCGCTTTTGGTAGAATAGACATTTTTATAATGTTGAGTCTTCCTATCCACGAGCAAGGTATGTTCTTCCACTTATGTAAGTCTCTTTTGGTTTCTTGCAGAAGTGTACTGTAGTTTTCTTTGTACAAGTCTTTTAAATCTCTGGTAAGATTTATTCCTAAGTATTTTATCTTCTTGGGGGCTACTGTGAATGGCATTGATTTGGTGATTTCCTCTTCGATGTTTTTTTTTGTTGGTGTAGAGGAATCTAACTGATTTTTGTATGTTTATCTTGTATCCCAATACTCTGCTGAACTCTTCTATTAGTTTCAGTAGTTTTCTGGAGGATTCCTTAGGGTTTTCTGTGTATAAGATCATGTTATCTGCATATAGAGATAGTTTTACTTCTTCCTTGCCAATCTGGATGCCCTTTATTTCTTTATCTAGTCTAATTGCTCTGGCTAGGACTTCCAGCACAATGTTGAATAAGAGTGGTGATAAAGGGCATCCTTGTCTAGTTCCCAATCTCAGTGGGAATGTTTTCAGGCTCTCTCCACTTAGGGTTATGTTGGCTGTTGGCATTGTATAAATGCCCTTTATTATGTTGAGAAATTTTCCTTCTATTCCTATTTTGCTGAGAGTTTTTATCATGAATGAGTGTTGAACTTTGTCAAATGCCTTTTCTGCATCAAGTGATAAAATCATGTGATTCTCGTCTTTGGTTTTATTTATGTGGTGGATTACATTAATTGTTTTTCTAATGTTGAACCATCCCTGCATACCTGGTATGAATCCCACTTGGTCATGGTGAATTTTTTTTTGATATGTTGTTGAATTCTATCAGCTAGAATTTTGTTGAGGATTTTTGCATCTACATTCATGAGGGATATAGGTCTATAATTTTCTTTTCTTGTGGTGTCTTTCCCTAGTTTTGGTATCAGGGATATGGTGGCTTCATAGAATGAATTTGGTAGTATTCCATCCTTTTCTATGCTCTGAAATACCTTTAGTAGTAGTGGTGTTAACTCTTCTCTGAAAGTTTGGTAGAACTCTGCAGTGAAGCTGTCCGGACCAAGGCTTTTTTTTTTTGTTGGGAGTTTTTTGATTACCTTTTCAATCTCTTCTTTTGTTATGGGTCTATTTAGTTGTTCTACCTCTGTTTGTGTTAGTTTAGATAGGTAGTGAGTTTCTAGGAATTCATCCATTTCTTCTAGGTTTTCAAATTTGTTTGAGTATAGTTTTTCGTAGTAATCTGATATGATTCTTTTAATTTCAGTTGAGTCTGTTGTAATATCACCCCTCTCATTTCTTATTCAGGTTATTTGCTTTCTCTCCTGTTTTTCTTTTGTCAGTTTGGCCAGTGGTTTATCAATTTTGTTGATTTTTTCAAAAAACCAGCTTTTGGTCTTTTTAATTCTTTCAATTGTTTTTCTGTTTTCTATTTCATTTAGTTCAGCTCTAATTTTTATTATTTGTTTTCTTCTTGTGCCTGTGGGTTTCTTTTGTTGCTCTCTTTCTATTTGTTCAAGTTGTAGGGATAATTCTTTGAGTTTGACCCTTTCTTCTTTTTGGATGTGTGCATTTATTGGTATAAATTGGCCTCTGAGCACCACTTTTGCTGTGTCTCAAAGGTTCTGATAGGAAGTGTTTTCATTCTCATTGGATTCTATGAATTTCTTTATTCCATCCTTAATGTATTCTATAATCCAGTCTTTTTTGAGCAGGGTATTGTTCAGTTTCCAAGTGTTTGATTTCTTTTCCCTGCTTTTTCTTTTATTGATTTCCACTTTTATGGCCTTATTGTCAGAGAAGATGCTTTGTAATATTTCAATGTTTTAGATTCTGCTAAGTCTTGCTTTATAACCTAATATGTGGTCTTTTTTTTAATGTGGTCTATTCTAGAGAATGTTCCATGTGCACTAGAAAAGAGAGTATAGTTGGTTGCTGTTCGCTGGAGTGTTCTGTATATGTCTACGAGTTCAAGTTGGTTGATTGTGGCATTTAGATCTTTCGTGTCTTTATTGAGTTTCTTTCTGGATGTCCTGTCCTTCACCAAAAGTGGTGTGTTCAAGTCTCCTACTATTATTGTGGAGCTGTCTATCTCACTTTTCAATGGTGATAGAGTTTGTTTTATGTATCTTGCAGCCCTGTCATTGGGTGCATAAATATTTAATATTATATCTTCTTGGTTTATTGTCCCTTTAATCATTATATAATGTCCTTCTTTATCCTTTCTGATGGATTTAACTTTAAAGTCTTTTTTGTCAGAAATTAATATTGCCACTCCTGCTCTTTTTTGATTGTTGTTTGCTTGATATGTTTTTTTCCATCCTTTGAGTCTTAGTTTGTTTTTGTCTCTAAGTCTAAGGTGCGTCTCTTGTAGGCAGCCTATAGACGGATCTTGTTTTTTATTCCATTCTGCCACTCTCTGTCTCTTTATTGGTGCATTTAGTCCATTTACATTCAGGGTAATTATGGATAGGTATGAATTTTGTACTATCATTTTGTTGTCTTTTTTGTGTGTGTTAACAGGTTCTTTTTCACACTTGATTTTATGTGCTGAGTAGATTTTCTTTGTATGTTGTTCTTTCCTCATATTTGTTGTTGTTGATTTTATTTCTGCTGAGTTTTGTTTCTGTAGTTTTCCCTTGTATTTTATTTTGATGAGTAGGATAGTTTGTCTCCTTTGTGGTTACCTTATTATTTACCCCATTTTTCTAAATTTAATACTAAATTTTATTTCTTTGTATTGCCTTATCTTCCTCTCCATATGGAAGGTGTATGATTACATTTCTTAGTCCCTCTTTATAATTTTAATGTTTACTTCTTTTATATAATAACATCACTGTTACTCTGTTTTGGGCTTTTTTTTTTTTGTAATCCTGCTTTTTTTTTTTTTTTTTTTTGGATTTCCCTGTCTGGGTTGACTTCTTGTTTCTCTGCCCAGTGTTCTAGTCTTGGGTCAATACCTGATATTATTGATTTTCTAACCAAAGAACTCCCTTTAGTATTTCTTGTAGTTTTGGTTTGGTTTTTACAAATTCCCTCAACTTGTGTTTATCTGGAAATGTCTTAATTTCACCTTCATATTTAAGAGACAGTTTTGCTGGATATATGATTCTCGGCAGGCAATTTTTAAAAATATGTCATCCCATTGCCTTCTTGCCTGCATGGCTTCTGCCAAGTAGTCCGAGCTTATTCTTATTGGCTCTCCCTTGTAGGTGACTTTTCTTTTATCCCTCGGCACTCTTATAATTCTCTCTTTATCTTTGGTTTTGGCAAGTTTGATTATAATATGTCTTGGTGACTTTCCTTTAACATCTACCTTATGTGGAGTTCAGTGAGCATGTCGGATAGATATCTTCTCATCTTTCACAATATCAGGGAAGTTTTCTGCCAACAAATCTTCAACAGTTTTCTCTGTACTTTCTGCTATTCCTCCCTGTTCTGGTACTCCAATCACTCGTAGGTTATTTGTCTTCATAGAGTCCCACGTGATTCTTAAGGTTTCTTCATTTTTCACAGTTCTTTTATCTGATTTTTCTTCAAATATATTAGTGCCAAGTAATTTATCTTCGAATTCAGAAATTCTAGCTTCTACTTGCTCAATTCTGCTCCTCTGACTTTCTATTGAGTTCAAAATTCTGTAATTTTATTGTTAATCTTCTGAATTTCTGATTGCTGTCTATGGAGTTTTCCAGCTCATTAAACTTTTCGTTATGCTCTTGAATAATCTTTCTGATTTCTTCAGTTGCTTTATCTGTGTGTTCCTTGGCTCGTTCTGCATATTGCCTCATTTCTTCCCTGATGTGTTGAAGGGTTCTGTATATCAAACTTTTGTATTCTGCATCTGGTAATTCCAGAAATGCACTTTCATCTAGAAGATCCCTGGATTCTTTGTTCTGAGAGCCTGTTGAGGTGATCATGGTCTGTTTCTTTATGTGACTTGATATTGACTGTTGTCTCCAAGCCATCTATAAGTTATTGTATTAGTTTATGCTTGCTTACTTTGTCATAGCTGCTTGCTTTGTTTTGTATTGGTATACCCCATGGGTTGCTTGAGTGAGCTAGCTTGTTTATTTTCATCTTTGGAGCTCTCGTGTCCTGTTCCCAGCTGGCTAGAGCTGTTATCAGGTGTATCAGTCTAGGAGTCCATTCAGTTTTCTTGTACGAATTCAGCTCAGGTTTCCAGGTAGCTGATATCAAGTGTGTGGTACAGGCTGTGTCCTAGAGTCTTAGAGGGGCAGGGGTGATTGGCGTATATACCAGTATCTGATTGCAGCAGGGGTCACGCTCTAAACAAGGCAGGGGCTGAGAACCGACCCCCAAGTGTCTCTGAGGAAAACGCACCTCTGTTCCCTAGAGCGTGCTGGTGGGTGAGTTCTGCAGAGGGACCATGGGCACCCAAAGTTTTTGGTAGTAAGGACTGGGACGTACCAGTTATCTTTGGACCCCTGTCTTGGGTGGCTGGGTGACCTGAGTGGAGCCACCAGTCCTTAGGTCCCTGATGTGGGTAGGTGAGGACCTTGTTTAGTAGGCAAAGCAATGTCAAACGTCAAATACCCACCTCTCCACCGCACCACTGAAATGGTTGGAGTTTGCCAACAAGGGCCTATTCTCCCGAAATAGGCCCACACAGGTCCATGCAGAAGGGAAAGGTGCACAAGGTCCACGGACGGTTTATGCCTAGACAGGAGCCACTTCTGTCCTGAGCTCCCCCGGTTAATGGAGCTAGCAAATTATCTTTTCCCCCCAGTGGAAAATTTTTTCCTTCCCCAGGGACAGGAGGATGGCTGTAGGTGCTCACCAGGGTCTATCTCAGGCCCAGGGATTCAGCTGCTGAAGCTGGCTTGGGGGTGGGGGAAAAAAAGGTGGGGAGGGCGCAGTAAAATATACACAAGTACTTAGCTTTTGCCGAGAGCGCCCTTCTGCTCAGGTTCCGGAGGTGTGAGAGGGCTGGGTGGCTGCTGCTTCTCCCTGAGGAAACTGAGGCCGAAGTCTAGGACCAGCCTGCCGCAGCCTCAGCTCTGGGAATGGTGCCTGAGGGCTCCCTGCGGTTCAGGTCCAGCAGCTCCTCTCTGCTTCTGAACGGTCTCTTCCTCCCCCTGCCCCTCAGTTCGTTGTCTAAGCTTGCATTTGAAGCTCAGGGTTCCTAGCTTCTCACAAATACACTCGTTTCACTTGTTTTTTTCACGTCTTTTTTGTAAAGAGGGCTCTCGGGAAGCGTCTGTCTATTCCGCCATCTTGGCTCCACCTCTGGTGATGAGTTTTTAAATACAATACCAATAGCACAGTCCATGAAAGAAGAAAAAAACGATAAGGTGGATGTTACTAAAACTAAAAATTTCAGCTCTGTGAAAGAAACTATTTAGAGAATGAAAAGACAAGCCACAGACTGGGAGAGAATATTTGCAAAACACATCTGATAAAGGACTTATATCCAGATATGCAAAGAACTTTTTTTTTTGTGCTTTAGGTGAAAGTTTACAGAGCAAATTAGTTTCCCATCAAACAATTAATACACAAATTGTTTTGTGACATAGGTTGCCAGTTTTGCCATGTGTCAACACTCTCCCCTTCTCAACACGGGGTTACCCATTTCCATTCATCCAGTTTTCCTGTCCCCCCCGCCGCCCCCGCCTTCTCATCTTTGCTTTGGGGCCGATGTTCCCGTTTCGTTTTGTGTACATAGTTGAACTACGTGAGTTATTGTTTGTTTTATAGGCCTGGCTAATCTTTGGTTGAATGGTAAGCTTCAGGAGTAACTTCAGTACTGAGTTAAAAGGGTATCCAAGGCCATACTTGGGGTTTCTCCAGTCTCTGCATACAAGTAAGTCTGGTCTTTTTTTGTGAGTTCGAATTTTGCTGTACATTTTTCTCCAGCTCTGTCTGGGGCCCTCTATTGTGATCCCTGTCAGAGCAGTCATTGGTGGTAGACGGGCACCATCTAGTTGTGCTGGATTCAGCCTGGTGGAGGCTGTGGCAGTTGTGGTCCATTAGTCCTTTGGAGTAACCTTTCCCTTGTGTCTTTGGCTTTCTTCGTTCTCCCTTGTTCCAGATGGGGTGGGACCAGTAGTTGTATCTTAGATGGCTGCTCACAAACTTTAAAGATTCCAGATGCTGCTCACCACAGTAGGAGTACAAAGAACTTTATAAAGTCAACAATAAAACAA
The DNA here is from genome assembly GCF_030014295.1 of Loxodonta africana. Lineage (NCBI taxonomy): Eukaryota > Metazoa > Chordata > Mammalia > Proboscidea > Elephantidae > Loxodonta > Loxodonta africana. Next base: position 5,504,605 of record NC_087358.1, on the reverse strand, counting down.
AGAACAAGAAAATGATCTAAAAAGACACTCACCAAAGAAGATCTACAGATGGCAAATAAGCCTATGAACAGATGCTTAACATCATTGATCATTAACCCAAACCCATTGCCACAGAGTCAATCTGACTCATAGCAACCCTATAGGACACAGTAGAACTGTCACATAGATTTTCCAAGGAGCGCCTGGTGGATTCAAACTGCCAACCTCTTTTGGTTAGCAGCCGTAGCTCTTAACCACTACAGCACCAGGGTTTCCATCATTGGTTATTAGGGAATTGCAAATTAAAATAACAATGAGATTCTACTACATACCTATTAGAATGGATTTAAAAAAAAAAAAAAAAGACAATGTCAACTGCTGGTGAGAAATGCAAGATGACACGGCCACTTGGAAAGACAGTCTGGCAGTTTCTTACCAAGCTAAACATAGAATCCAGCAATCATGCTTGCAAGCATTTGCCTTATTGAAATGAAAACTTATGCTGACATAAAAACTTGAGTGTGAATGTTTATAGCAGTTTTATTAATAATTGCCCCAAACTGGAAGCAAGCAAGATATTTTTCAGGAGGTCAGTGGATAAACAAACCATGGTACATTCATATAGTGGAATACCAACTTGCAAGAAAAAGAAATAAGCTGCAAGCCAGAAAACACATGGAAAAAAACTTAAACGCATTTTGAGAGGTTAAAGAAGTCAGTCTGAAAAAGCTACATACTGTATGATGTCATTTATAAGATATTCTGGAAAAGGCAAAAGTATATAAATGGTAAATGGGCCAACAATTGTCAGGGATTTGGTGTAGGGCAGAGAGTTGGATAGTGAAGCACAGCCGATTTTTTTTTTTTTAGGGCAATAAAACTATGGTGTACAATAAATAATGGTGAATACAAGACATTAAAATTTGTCAAATGAAATGATACTGGTGAAAAGTGAGCTTCTTACCTTAAGTAGACACTTGAGACTATGTGGGCATCCCTGTCTGGAGGTGAGATGAGAAGGCAGAGGGGGCCAGGAGTTGGTTGAATGGACATGGGAAATACAGGGTGGAGAGACGGAGTGTGCTGTCACATTGCAGGGAGAGCGACAAGGGTCACATAAAAATGTGTGTATAAGATTTTGTATGAGAAACTGACTTGAATTTTAAACTTTCACTTAAAGCACAATGAAAAGAAGAGAAAAAAGAATTTGCCAAAATAATATAAATTCATAGTACAATAAATAAATGCTGTGATATATAAATATTTAAAAAATCATGTAGGAGATTGAAAGATCCCAGAATGGAATGCAAAATGTGACAGAAGAATCTAAATAGACATTTTTTAATGTGATGGAGAAACAAATCACCAACTTCATATGGAAGGGAAAGAAGCCCCATAAGTAAAGCATTACTGAAAAAGAAGAAGAAAGTGGGAGGCCTCACTCTACCTGATTTTAGAACATATTATACAGCCACAGTAGTCAAACAGCCTGGTACTGGTACAACAACAGGCACCTAGACCAATGGAACAGAATTGAGAACCCAGATATAAATCCATCCATGTATGAGCAGCTGATATTTGACAAAGGCCCAGTGTCAGTTAACTGGGAAAAGATAGTCTTTTTAACAAATGGCGCTGGCATAACTGGATATCCATCTACAAAAAAATGAAACAGGATCCATACCTTACACCGTGCACAAAAACTAACTCCAAATGGACCAAAGACCTAAACATAAAGACTAAAACGATAAAGATCATGGAAGAAAAAATAGGGACAACATTAGGAGCCCTAATACAAGGCATAAACAGAATACAAAACATTACTAAAAATGACGAAGAGAAAGCAGAAAACTGGGAAAAATCCAGTGCCGTCAAGTTGATTCCGACTCATAGGGAAACCCTGGTGGCCTAGTGGTTAAGTGCTACAGCTGCCCACCAAAGGGTCGGCAGTTTGAATCCTCCAGGTGCTCCTTGGAAACTCTGTGGGGCAGTTCTACTCTGTCCTATAGGGTCGCTATGCGTATGAGATAACTGGGAGCTCCTAAAAATCAAACACCTATGCTCATCTAAAGACTTCACCAAAAGAGTAAAAAGACCACCTAAAGACTGGGAAAAATTTTTCAGCTTTGACATCTCTGACCAGCGCCTGATCTCTAAAATCTAAAAATTGGGCAAAGGATATGAACACACACTTCTCTAAAGAAGATATTCAGGCAGCTAACAGATACATGAGGAAATGCTCTCGATCATTAGCCATTAGAGAAATGCAAATTAAAACTACAAAGAGATTCCATCTCACTCCAACAAGGCTGGCATTAATCCAAAAAACACAAAATAATAAATGTTGAAGAGGCTGTGGAAAGATTGGAACACTTCTACACTGCTGGTGGGAATGTAAAATGGTACAACCACTTTGGAAATTGATTTGGCACTTCTTTTTTTTTTTAAGAAGCGAGAAATAGAACTACCATACGACCCAGAAATCCCACTCCTCGGAATATATCCTGGAGAAATAAGAGCCTTTACATGAACAGATATATGCACACCCATGTTTATTGCATCACTGTTTACAATAGCAAAAAGGTGGAAGCAACCAAGGTGTCCATCAACGGAGGAATGAATAAATAAATTATGGTATATTCACACAATGGAATACTACACATCGATAAAGAACAATGATGAATCTGTGAAACATTTCATAACATGGAGGAACCTGGAAAGCATTACGCTGAGTGAAATTAGTCAGACGCAAAAGGACAGATATTGTATCAGACCACTATTACAAGATCTTGAGAAATAGTTTAAACTGAGAAAAACACATTCTTTTGTGGTTATGAGAGGGGGAAGGGAGGGAGGGTGGGAGAGGGTTATTTACTGATTAGATAGTAGATAAGAACTACTTTAGGTGAAAGGAAGGACAAAACTCAATACAGGGGAGGTCAGCACAATTGGACTGGACCAAAAGCAAAGAAGTTTCCTGAATAAACTGAATACTTCGAAGGTCAGCGTAGCAAGGGCAGGGGTTTGGGGACTATGGCTTCAGGGGACATCTAAGTCAATTGGCAAAATAAATTCTATTAAGAAAATATTCTACTTCCTACTTTGAAGTACGGTGTCTGGGATCTTAAACGCTAACAAGCAGCCATCTAAGATGCACCAATTGGTCTCAACCCACCTGTATCAAAGGAGAATGAAGAACACCAAGGTCACAAGGTAATTATGAGCCCAAGAGACAGAAAGGGCCACAGGAACTAGAGACTACATCATCCTGAGACCAGAAGAACTAGATGGTGCCCGGCCACAACCGATGACTGCCCTGACAGGGAACACAACAGAGAACCCCTGAGGGAGCAGGAGACCAGTGGGATGCAGACCCCAAATTCTCATAAAAAGACCAGACTTAATGGTCTGACTAAGACTAGAAGAATCCCGGTGGTCATGGTCCCCAAACCTTCTCTTGGCCCAGGACAGGAATCATTCCCAAAGCCAACTCTTCAGACATGGAAGGGACTGGACAATGGGTTGGAGAGAGATGCTGATGAAGACTGAGCTACTTGTATCAGGTGGACACTTGAGACTATGTTGGCATCTCCTGTCTGGAGGGGAGATGGGAGGATAGATGGGGTTAGAAACTGGCAAAATGGTCACGCAAGGAGAGACTGGAAGGAAGGAGCAGACTGACTCATTAGGGGGAGAATAAGTGGGAGTATGCAGTAAGGTGTATATAAGTTTATATGTGAGAGACTGACTTGATTTGTAAATTTTCACTTAAAGCACAATAAAAATTATTTTTTAAAAAAGAATCTAAATATACATCAAATGTATGAAAAGACCTCACTGAGGGGGGTGAGTGAATAAGGTGCTGACCTTTGAAGATGAGTGGAGTCGAAAGATTAAAGGCAAGAGTAATTGTACATAGCACTGTACTTTACTTGATAAAGGTGTTGTCCTGCCATGGTGGTGGTTGTTGTTGGGTGTTGTCAAGTTGATTCTGACTCAAAGTGACCCATGTGACAGAGTAGAACTGCCCCATAGTGTTTCCTAGGTGGTAGTCTTTACAGGAGCAGATCACCAGGCCTTTTCTGCTTTGCCATCAGAGTCCCTCACGGGGGCACAGGTTATCAATTCTAAAACCACTACACATGTATACAGGAATTGAACAGTAAAGTAAAGGATGGCAGATCATGGGAGCGAGGTTTCTCACTTTTTAAGTGGGAGATTACAAAGAAACAAGAAGAGTCTAGGGTAATTCATATGGTAATGGATTAGAGTTGGGAACATCAGTATGAACTCACGTTTAGCTTACAGATGATTACGTATAAAACTATGTGTAGATTTGTGTATCTACATGGAGGCCCTGGTGTCACAATGATTAAGAGCTACGGCTGTTAAACAAAAGGTCTGCAGTTAGAATTCACCAGGTGCTCCTTGGAAACCCTATGAGGCAGCTCTACTCTGTCCTATAGTGTCACTATGAGTCAGAATTGACTTGACGGCAATGAGTTTTTGTTTAGTATATACACGAGTTAGTATATACACAGATATCTCCTTTCTCTCTCATCTAAGAGGGCCTAAAAGCAATGACACCCCAGTATCAGTGAGCCCACCTAGTACCCAGATCTTGATGTCTAACACCATCTTCCAATAAAAGGAGCCAGGGCTTCTTGGATAAATGGCTGATTCTAAGATTGAGGCAGGGAATATACAAGATGAGCCTGGACCATCTTGCGCCAGAAGGTAAGAAAGTGCTCAATCAATCAATCAATAATCAGTCCACAATGATGGAGCTATCAAAGGGATACAGGCACCAACTGAAAACTCTCCCAAGGGTCAAAGTAGTACATACAATTTGAGCAACAAAATAAAGTAGTATTGAATTACAACCCAAAGTATAAAATAAATATTTGTGAGTCTATACTAATATAAATAAATGATTAAAAAAGTAAATGAATAAGGGAGAATAGAAAAATCTCCCCTGTAAAATATTTCCAAGTAATTTATGTAGCTACTCTGCCCTCGAGAAGACGGAGCACCGTTAAGTGTGGGCTACACATACTGACGCCTCTCCAAAGAGTACAGTATGAAAAGAGGAGGAAAAAGAATGACTTTACAGTGGAGAAAACTGACAAGCACTACTTCAAGCCAAGTGATCACGGTTAACATCAACAATGATAGGCCAGATTGAGTATATACCCTTGAAATGATGTGACGAAAATGGCACTTAACCTCTGAGGTCTTCCTCCAAAAAATACATCGTTGTTGAGTGCTGTCAAGCTAATTCCAACTCACAGCAACCCCATGTGTTACAGAGTAGAACTTCCCTATAGGGTTTCCAAGGCTGTAATCATTATGGGGAGCCTGGTGGTGCAGGAGTCAAGAGCTTGGCTGCTAACCAATAGGTCAATTCTGATTCATAGCAACCCTATAGGACAGAGAAGAACTGCCGCATAGAGTTTCCAAGGAGCGGCTGGTGGATTTGAACTGCTGACCTTTTGTTTAGCAGCTGAACTCTTAACTCTTGTGCCTGCTGCCAGGGCTCCTTGCTCTCTGTTAGTGGAAAATATTTCAGTTTTCCTTCTCTAACAGGTTTCCCTCTTACACAGGTTCTGGCTTTTGCAGGTTTCACTGTACAAAGATACTGCTGTATTTCTCTCTGGTTCCCATTTTTCAGGCATTTGAGAAAATGAAGGGCATTGATGGCTACTTGCCAGATTGGATTCCCTTGATGAGTGCTCATGTTAAATGATACATACATTCACCATTCCAAACATTTCTGATTTAAAATGAAATATTTGGACAAAATTCAAAGCACTCATTTTATGTGATATCAGGCATCCAAAATACTTGGGAACATCTTACCTAATGCTCTATCTACCTGCCACCAAACGATCAAGTCATAGGTAATTGTCACTAGATCCCAGGAGTAGTACAAACCCATATGGACATCTCATTCCCAAGTTTTTCCTTTTAAGCTTTTTGATTAGTCTATTTTTTGCCCCAACCGTTATCCATCCCTTCAGGCAGCCACAATATTAAGCAACTGCCCTTAATTGCTTTTGACAATTCCCTCTCAGGACAAAGCCTTTTCACACTGGGTGAGCTCTGAGCCCGGTCAAATACAGGCAACTTTGCAAGTGGGGTCTTCCAGAAAATACGTCAAATGATGACAATTCTTTTGTAATAAGGCTTTGAAAGTGCTCCAGCCACATTCTGCTTCCTCCAGTGGCTGTCAGGATATGAATGCAGGATGTGGTTTTTCAAAGGAATCACAGAGCTGAGGAGTGGTAGACGGGACTAGGGCAAATTGAAATGCCACAAAACTCACTGTGCTTACTGAGGTTCAGCCAATTTTCTTAAATAAACATGCCTTAAGATTTTTTTAAGAGCCCTGGTGCCACAATGGTTAAGTGCTTAGCTGGCAGTTTAAACCCACCCAGTGGCTCTGTGGGAAAAAGGCCTGGTGGCCTGCTCCTGTAAAAATCACAGCCCTAGATAAGGCTGTGGGCAGTTCTGCTGTGTCACATGGGGCTGCTATGACGTGGACTCAACAGTACCCAACCACTATAAAAACAACAAGGTTGCTGAGAGCCTTTGGTTAATTCCCTGAGTTCTGAACAAAAGCCGATTCTGACAATTTTGCCAGATTTTCCCTACGCTTTTATGGAGTAGAGAATCATCGGAGGTCTTTGCTGTTGTTGTCAGGTGCCATCAGGTCAGTTCCGACTTACAGCGGCCCCATGTGAAGGAGAAGAATGGCCTCACTGGGTTTTCTAGGCTGTAATCTTCACGGGAATAGATCACCAGGTCTTTGTCCTGAGGAGCTACTGGGTGGGTTCCGACCACCAACCTTTCAGTTAGAGCTTCACCATTGTATCACCAGGAATCATTATCAGAGTCCTTTATTCTACCGTTTTGCTAACGTTCTAGTCACTTGTTAGTCTTCTGATCTCTTCTCCTGCCCTTCCCACCCTTCAATTCATACTCCTGTAATAACAATTTGCAGCTCCCTACACACAGTTCAAAAGAACAAACAAATCTGTCTTGGAAAAAGTACAACCAGAATGCTCCTTAGAAGCAAGGATGGCGAGACTACATCTCACATACTTTGGGCATGTTGTCAGGAGGAATCAGTCCCTGGAGAAGGACATCATACTTATGAAAGTAGAGGGTCAGCGAAGAAGAGGAAGACCCTCAACAGGACGGATTGACACAGTGGCTGCAACAATGGGTTCAAGAATAACAATGATTAAAAGGATGGCACAAGACTGCGCAGTATTTCATTCCCTTGTACATAGGGTTGCTATGAGTCAGAATTGACTTGAAGACACCTAACAACAACAACACACAGTTCATGTGTCTGAGCTTCTTCTCCTATCTTTCCCCAGCCTTGGATGCCCCCTTCCTCTTTTTCTCTTGCTAGTGCATACACATCCTTTAAGGATCAGAGCAGGTGCCTTCCTCTCCAGGGAAGCCTTTCCTGGCCTTCAGGCTAAGTCAAGTTCTCTTTCCCTAGGTTAGCATCATTAGCTCCGCGCATTTATATTAGTGAGCCCACTGCTTTGTTGAAACTCCTCCATTACCTTCTGTCTCTGATCTATACTGTTACCTGCTGGTCTCTTCCACTGCAGGGAAGATCTTTGATGGCAAAGACAGACCTCTTACTCGCTTTTGTATCTGTAACCAGTTGCCGTTCAGTCGATTATAACTCGTGGTGACCCCATGTGTATCAGAGTAGAACTGTGCTGCACAGTGTTTTTCGATGGCTGATTTTTCGAAAGTAGATGGCCAGGGCTTTCTTTAGAGGTGCCTCTGGGTGGACTCAAACCTCCAATCTTTTGGTTAGCCGTCGAGCAGAGCAATCATCTGCACCATTCAAGGACTCCATTGTATCTTTAGTACCAGTAGGGTGTTGTATCCTTTCACCATACTTATTCAATCTACATGCTGAGCAAATAATTCGAGACGATGGGCTATATGAGGAAGAACAAGGCATCAGGATTGGAGGAAGACTCATTAACAACCTGCGTTACGCAGATGACACAACCTTGCTTACTGAAAGGGTAGAGGACTTGAAGCACTTGCCGATGAAGATCAAAGCCCACAGCTTTCAGCATGGATTACATCTCCGCATAAAGACAACAAAAACCCTCACAACTCGACCAATAAGCAACATCATGATAAATGGAGAAAAGATAGGCATCAAGGATTTCATTTTACTTGGATCCACAATCAATGCCCATGTAAGCAGCTGTCAGGAAATCAAATGATGCATTGCGTTGGGCAAATCTGCTGCAAAATACCTCTTGAAAGTGTTGTAAAGCAAAGATGTCACCTTGAAGACTAAGGTGTGCCTGACCCAAGCCAGGATATGGTCAATCACCTCATATGCGTGTAAAGCTAGACAATGAATAAGGAAGACTGAAAAGAATTGATGCTTTTGAATTATGGTGTTGGCAAAGAATATTGAATAGACCATGGACTGCCAGAAGAATGAACAAGCCTGTTTTGGAAGAAGTACAGCCAGAATGCTCCTTAGAAGTGAGAACGGTGAGACTTCATCTCATGTACTTTGGACATGTTATTAGGAGGGATCAGTCTCTGGAGAAGGACATCATGCTTGGTAAAGTAGAGGGTCAGAGAAAAAGAGGAAGACCCTCAACGAGATGGATTGACACAGTGGCTGCAACGATTGGCTCAAACATAGCAATGATTGTGCAGGACTGGGCAGTGTTATGTTCTGCTGTACCTAGGGTTGCTATGAGTTGGAACTGACTTGACCGCACCTAACAACAAGAAGGTGTCCGAAAATGTGAAAACTCAGACACGATGACCCCACCAGCTAGCTCAATCTCAAGTCTTACGAATGGCAGTAAAAGTAAAGTGAATCAGTGTGTGGATTCTGGCAGCTGGTTTTTGTGGACTCAGGGACCCCTGATTCATGTAGCATCTTTGAGGGCAGAGGACGTACTGGGACAGTTGAGGTGAATGGGGGAGAGCAAAGAGCTGTGTGGAAACCCAGAGGCAATGTCTATATGCTCACTGATTTGTCTAGTGTGGGGGAAGACAGGTTTATAGTCCTGTTGTTGTTGGGTACTGTCCAGGCGATTCTGACTCATAGTGACCCCATTGTGTTAGAGAGAAGAACTGCCCCGTAGGGTTTTCTAGGCTGTACTCTTTACGAGAGCAAATCACCAGATCTGCTGCTGGGTAGGTTTGAACTGCCAAGCTCTCCTTTAGCAGCCAAGTGCTTAACTGTTGGGCTGCCAGGGCTCCTTTTTATTGTCCTACAAATCAGAAAAACCTGCAATTGTTCAAAATGTCGAAGCAAGGAATGCAGTCTTTTCCAAAGAGGATATTGGAGGGAAAATAGCCTAAGAATGCCTAATTGATCTGATCCTAAATCAAAGGCAGATTAAATCAAAGGCGGAATATACATTTTATAGTAACAGTAAAACCTGAGTTCAGTAGGCAATGGCCAAGAAGTGGTGATGAGAAGGTAACCTTAAACCAAAAAAACCAAACAGTTTCTGTTGTGTCTATTCTGACTCACGGAGACCCCATATGTGTCAGAGTAGGACTGTGCTCCTCAGAGTTTTCAGAAGTAAATGGCCAGGCCTTTCTTCTGAGGTGCCTCTGGTTGGACTCTAACTGCCAAACTTTGAGTTAATAGCCCAGCGCTTAACTGTTTACACCACCCAGAGACCCCATGGAAGTCCCATTCCCATGATGAAAATAAAAAATTCAAGTTTCTGAAGTCATTAAAGAGGAAAATGCATGTGCAGATGCATAAAGAGGCAAATTAAAAATGAGAGAAACGTGTGTCTGGTTCCTCAAGTGTCCACGAAGACAAGATAACCTGAAAAAGAAATATTCTACAATCGTGCTGGTACGTTGACACCCCTGTAGCAAGAATGCGCAGAAATGTCTGTTTCTCCCTAGACAAATATCTTTTCTGTAAGAATAGCGATGCAACCACAAGTCTTTAGAGTACGCATAAATGAATAAAGAAAGAAATGGATCAATATATAACTATGGCGTAGAGCATGATGTCCTTCTCCAGGGACCGGCCCCTCCTAAAAACATGTCCAAAGTATGTGAGACATAGTCTCACCATCTTTGCTTCTAAGGAGCATTCTGGCTGTACTTCTTTCAAGACAGATTTGTTTATTCTTTTGGCAGTCCATGGTATACTCAGTACTCTTCCCCATCACCACAATTCAAAGGCATCAATTCTTCTTCAGTCTTCCTTATTCGTTGTCCAGCTTTTGCATGCATATGAGGTGACTAAAAATATCACGGCCTGGGTCAGACACACTTTAGTCTTCAAGGTGCCATCTCCACTTTTCAACATTTTAAAGAGGTCTTTTGCAACAGATTTACCCAATGCAATGTGTCTTCTGATTTCTTGACTGCTGCTTCCATGGGTGTTGATTGTGGAGGGATCAATTCCTGGAGAAGGACGTCATGCTTGGCAAAGTAGAGGGTCAGTGAAAAATAGGAAGTCTCTCCATGAGATGGATTGACACAACGGCTGCAACAACGGGCTCAAGGATAACAAGGATTGTGAGGATGGCGCAGGACCAGGCAGGGTTTCATTCTGTTGTACACGGAGTCACTACGAGTTGGCACCAACTCGACAGCACCTAATGACAAAAACAACAACAACATGCTATAGGGCAGGAAGAGAAGTTTGGAAAATGAAAACAAGAAGGGGAGAAACAGGGAAGTGTAGAGAACAATGGTGGGAGAAAGCACTAATCAGGAGACTGTATCTTACAGGACCAGGAGAATAAAAATCCATATCAAACAAACCCAAAGTTGCATCCCACTTTGGAGAGAGGTATCTGGGGTCTTAAATGCTAGCAAGGGGCCATCTAAGACCCATCAGTTGGTCTCAACCCACCTGGATCAAAGGAGAGTGAAGAACACCAAGGACACAAGCTAAGTACAACCCCAAAAGACAGAAAGAACCGCATAAACCAGAGACTACATCAGCCTGAGACCAGAAGAACTAGATGGTGCCCAGCCACAACCAATGACTGCCCTGATAGGGAACACAACAGAGAACCCCTGAGGGAGCAGGAGACCAGTGGGATGTAGACCCCAAATTGTCATAAAAATACCAGACTTAATGGTCTGACTGAGACTAGAAGGACCCCAGGTGGTCATGGCCCCCAGACCTTCTGTTGGCCCAGGACAGGAACCATTCCCTTTAGCCAACTCTTCAGACAGGGATTGGGCTGGACAGTGGGATAGAAAAAGACGCTGCTGGTGAAGAATGAGCTTCTTGGATCAAGTAGACACTTGAGACTATGTTGGTATCTCCTGTTTGGAGGGAAGATGAGAGGGCAGAGGGTGTCAGAAGTTGGAGGAATGAACACGAAAAGAGAGAGTGGAGGGAAGGAGTGTGCTGTCTCATTAGGAGGAGAGCAATTAGGAGTATATAGCAAGGTGTATGTAAATTTTTGTATGAGAGACTGGCTTGATTTTTAAAGTTTCACTTACAGCACAACAAAAATTAAAAACAAACAAACAAAAAAACCCCAAAGTTCAAAGCCAGAGAAGAAGTAATGGCAAAATCAGTTTTTTTCTTCATACTTTTTTGATGAGAGTGGGACAGGTATCATTACTGTTGTGTGCCTCTGTTTAAAGAAACTCGATAAGCAAACACTCATTATCACAGAGCTGACACAGTTGGAGGTGGCTGTATTTTAAGAAGAGCCCCTGGGCGATACAAATGGATAGCAGTGCTACCCAAAAGATTGGAGGCTTGATTTTACCTAGAGGCACCTCAGAAGAAAGGCAGGGTAATCTACTTCTCAAACATCAGCCACTGGAGACCTAGGTAGCATAGTTGTACTCTGACACATGCGGGGTCTCCATGAGTCAGAACAAGTCGGCGGCAACTGGTTTAGTTTTCGATATTTTACTACGGATTTAAATTATAAAGAAATTCTTCCTTTAAATTGCAAGCTTTTCTACTGCTTTTTTTAATGGCAGGAGGGAACCCAGCTATTCCATCAAGTGGGAAATAAGTGAACTGGGGAAACTGGTTGAAAGGAAAGTGATTTTTCTTTTGTGGCGGAGGGGTGGGTGGATACAAAGCTGGGTTACAGGAATTTTCCATCCTGTTTCCATCCTGTCAAAATAGCTGAGAACAATGAGAATGTTCCACAGTGCCACCTAGTGGTCTTGAGGGATGGCTCCCAGAAGCGAGGCAAACTCTGGGTGGATGACAGCTGGTTTCAGGAGCTGCGGTTTCAGACCCAACCTTCACCTTCTAAGGGGTGAGGGAGTTGGACAGGATTAACGGCTGGCCTTGGCCAGCGCTTTGTGGTGAGGCCAGCAGTCCCGCTCCACCCAGCCTGGATCTCAGGGATTTTTATGTCTAAAGCCAGGGCTTTCCTATGAGGATTTATATAACACTGATACGAAACGGCTCGTGCTGGTGCCTTGGAGATTTCGGGCTCAGAACCAAAAGGAGAACCTATCAGACATAGAAATGCACAGTTTTATGAAAGAACCAGGAAGCCCTGATGGCGCAATGGTCAAGCACTCTGCTGTTAGCCAAAATGTTGTCAGTTCAAACCTACCCAGCAGCTCCACAGGACGAAGACCTGGCAATCTGCTCCCGTTTCCTAGGAAACCTTATGGGGCAGTTCTACTCTGTCAACGTGAAGTCGCTTTGAGTCAGGATCGACTTGAGGACACCCAACAACAGCAACAACATGCAAGAACCACTTCTGAGAGTATGGAAATGGCTGGTACACAAATAGTCTCATTCTCGCTTTAAGCTTACACTCTGTCTCCTATTTGCTCAGATACTTGATGACAAGGTCATGGCTTCTGTGGCTATGACATTTAGTTCAAAGAACTGTCCTTTGTTTCCAGGATCACACAGCTGTCCTTTAAGCGACTGGCCTGCCTGGGCCCTGGACCCCTGGGGATGCACCCCCGGCCTTTCTCCCAGCCGGTTTCTATATTATTAGTGGTTCCGTTGCTCCCCACCTTAAACCCTTTGGCTTCTCTTTGCCTTTGGTGTAAAGCTAACATGCCTCAGGGGAGAAACCAAGCACATCAGGATCTCAACCCCACTCACCTCCCCAGGCTCGTCTCCTGCTCACACTCCACGCCCTGCATCCCCGAGTCATCCCACGCGCCTGGCCCATCTCGTGCTGCCCCCACCACTGAACAGTCTGCCTAGCCTCGCTTTGCCTGCTTGTTCCTGCTCATCCTTTGTCCTTCCCAGTCCGAGCCTGGACTAGGGCCCTCTCAACCTTCCCTTGGAGCATTCCATATGAACCATCCTGCAATGCTGGGTACACTCCTTGTGAATGACTTGTACTCCTCCCAATTTAACATATTAACCCCTGAAGGGCCTTCTAGCCCTGTGTCCCCAATGCCTGGAAGCATGCCTGACAGGCGCATCGGTTATCTTGATAAGTATTTGAATGAAAGTAAGGGACAATATTGGATCGGGGGCCTGCTTCTACGCCCCTGCACAGTCAGACAGTCATCTTATTTCCAAATATAAATGTAACAGGTGTTAGTGGGACTGAATTCTGCCCTGTTACATGGGGTCACTAGGAGTCAAAATTGACTTGACAGCACTGAACAGCAACAACTTGTTGCTATTAAACCAACAAACCACGAAGATGCGTGACATTCTAAAGAAAGCCCACACCAGTGAAAGCCAGACATCCCCCACCCCAGGCCCTGTTACAACCAACGCCCACCTACCTCCAGCACCCTGGTCTCATCATAGACCTTGTGGGGACCATGGTGTTCATGGAGGGTTTACTGTCCCCCACAAACTCATGCGAAGCAGCAGAGTCCAGCAGATCCACGTGCGGCCAGTTGGGGTGCCATCAAGAAAGTGGAGCTGGACTCTTGCTCCCCAGCTGGTTGCTCACTGAGTGTGACAACAGAGCTCTTGGGAAAGCCTGCAGTGTCCTCTGGAACTGGAGTGGAAGGACCTGGAGGCTGGTGTTAGCTTCTCAGCTGGGTATTTCTAAAGTCAGAAGGCTTAATGGATAGCCCACACCGGTGCATAACAGCAGACAGTAGTACAGTGTGCCTGGGAAGAAAGGATAGAGGCACACCCTCACTCCAGTTCCTCAAGTCCTCATGTGGCCCTCAAGTGGCCCCATGAAGGAGCTTAAAGAGAAGACAAGATGCAGGAGCTATGGAGTGGCCAGGATGGACACCAGGCCAGGAGAGAAATGTCCTGCTGGGCGGGGCAGCCAAATGTCTGTCTCAAGGTTCCTCAGCAACAGAGAGAACCAGAGAGAAGCTGAACACCATACACCACGTCTGCCAAACCATCTGCTGTAGAGTCGACCCCGACTCATGGCGACCTCGTGTGTGTCAGAGGAGAGCTCTACTCCATAGGGTTTTCAATGGGTGATTTTTTGGGAACGGATCGCCAGGCTTTTCTTCCAAGGCTCCTCTGGGTGGGTTTGAACCTCAGGCCTTTCTGTTAGTAGCTAAGTGCTGAATTGTCTGACCACCCAAGGACAGTACCGCATCTACCAAACTGAAAAACCCAAACCCATTGCCGTCGAGTCAATTCCAACTCACAGCGGCCCTATAGGGCATGGTAGAGCTGCTCCACAGGGTTTCCAAGGCTGTAATCTTTAGGGAAGTAGACTGCTGCATTTTTCTCCTGCAGAGTGGCTGGTGGATTCAAACCACTGCCCTTTAAGTGAGCACATGAGCGCTCAACTGTTCACACCACCCAGAGACTCTGCCTGTCTGCGAAACCACCATATCAGCAGAGGACAATCTGGAACAGGTATCACCTGAGTAAGGCCAGCAACCCCCACGTGTCTTGTCAGTTTGTCGTACTGTGGGGGCTCGTGTGTTGCTGCGATGCTGGAAGCTATGCCGCCGGTATTCGGATACCAGCAGGGTCACCCATGGAGGGCAGGTTTCAGTTGAGCTTCCAGACTAAGACAGACTAGGAAAAAGGACCCGGCAGTCTACTTCTGAAAAGCATTAGCCAGTGAAAACCTTATGAATAGCAGCGGAACATTGTCTGATATAGTGCTGGAAGATGAGCCCCCTACGTTGGAAGGCATTCAAAAGATGACTGGGGAAGAGCTGCCTCCTCAAAGTAGAGTCGACCTTAATGACGTGGATGGGGTAAAGCTTTCGGGACCTTCATTCGCTGATGTGGTGTGACTCAAAATTAGAAGAAACAGCTGCAAACATCCATTAATAATTGGAACCTGGAATGTACGAAGTATGATCTAGGAAAATTGGAAATTGTCAAAAATGAAATAGAATGCATAAACATCGATATCCTAGGCATTAATTAGAGAGCTGAAAGGGACTGGTACTGGCCATTTTGAATCAGACAATCATAAGGTCTTCTATGCCGGGAGCGACAGCTTGAAGAAGAATGGTGTCACACTCACTATCGACAAGAAAATTTGAAGATCCATCCTGAAGTACAACCCTGTCAGTGATAGGATAATATCCATATGCCTACAAGGCAGATCAGTTAATAAGGTTATTATTCAAATTTATGCACCAACTACTAAGGCCAAAGATGAAGAAACTGAAGATTTTTATCAGCTTCTGCAGTCTGAAATTGATCAAACAGGCAATCAGGATGCATTGATAATGACTGGTGATTGGAATGGAAAAGTTGGAAACAAAGAAGCGTAAACCAAAAAAAAAAAACAAAGAAGGGTAGGTAGCTGGAAAATATGCCCTTGATGATAGAAACAATGCCAGAGATTGAATGATAAAATTTTGCAAGACCAACGGCTTCTTCATTGCAAATACCTTTTTTTCACCAACATAAACAGTGACTATACACATGAACCTCAACAGACAGAATACACAGGAATCAAATCGACTACATGTGTGGAAAGAGATGATGGAAAAGCTCAATAACATCAGAGCAAGTCCACCAGAACAAAAGTATGACCTTGAGTATATCCCACCTGAATTTAGATACCATCTCAAGAATAGATTTGACACGTTGTACACTAATGACTGAAGACCAGATGAGTTGTGGAATGATACCAAGGACATCATACATGAAGAAAGCAAAAGGTCATTAAAAAGACAGGAAAGAAAGAAAAGACCAAAATGGATGTCAGGGGAGACTCTGAAACTTGTTCTCAAACGTCGAGCAGCTAAAGCAAAAGGAAGAAATGATGAAGTAAAAGAATTGAACAGGTTTCAAAGGGCGGCTCGAGAAGACGAAGTAAAGTATTATAAGGACATGTGCAAAGAGCTGGAGATGGAAAACCGAAAGGGAAAAACACGCTCGGCATTTCTCAAGCTGAAAGAACTGAAGAAAAAATTCAACCCTTGAGTTGCAATAGTGAAGGATTCTATGAGGAAAATATTAAATGACACAAGAAGCATCAAAAGAAGATGGTAGGAATACACAGAGTCATCGTACCAAAAAGGATTAGTCGACGTTCAACCATTTCAAAAGGTAACATATGATTAGGAACTGGTGGTACTGAAGGAAGAAGTCTAAGCTACACTGAAGGCATTGGTGAAAAACATGGCTCCAGGAATTGACCAGAATATCAACTGAGATGTTTCAACAAATGGATGCAGCACTGGACGTGCTCACTCGTCTATGCCAAGGAATTTGGAAGATAGCTACCTGGCCAACAGACTGGAAGGCATCCGTATTTACACCTGTTCCCAAGAAAGATGATCCAGCTGTATGCAGAAATTATTGAACGATATCACACACTAGCAAAATTTTGCTGAAGATCATTCAAAAGTGGCTGTAGTGGTATATTGACAGGTAACTGATTCAGAAGAGAACGTGGAACCAGGATATCATTCCTCCTGTCAGGTGGATCCTGGCTGAAAGCAGAGAATACCAGAAGGATGTTTACCTGTGTTTTATTGACTATGCAAAGGCATTTGACTGTGTGGATCATAACAAATTATGGATAACACTGTGAAGAATATGAATTCCGGAACACTTAATTGTGCTCATGAGGAATCTGTACGTGGATCAAGAGGCAGTGGTTTGGATAGAACAAGGGGATACTGAGTGGTTTAAAGTCAGGAAAGTTGTGTGTCAGTGTTGTATCCTTTCACCATACTATTCAATCTGTATGCTGAGCAAATAATCCGAGAAGCTGGACTATATGGAGAAGAATAGGGCATCGGGATTGGAGGAAGACTCACTAACAACTTCTGCATTATGCAGATGACACAACCTTGCTCGCTGAAAGTGAAGAGGACTTGAAGCACTTCCTGATGATGATCAAAGACCACAGCTTTCAGTGTGGATTACATCTCAACTAAAGAAAACAAAAATCCTTACAACTGGACCAATAAGCAACATCATGTCAAACGGAGAAAAGATTGAAGTTGTCAAGGATTGCATTTTACTTGGATCCACAATCAACACCCATGGAAGTAGCAGACAAGAAATCAAAAGATGCATTGCATTGGGCAAATCTGCTGCAAAGGATGTCTTTAAAGTGTTGAAGAGCAAAGATGTCACCTTGAAGACTGAGGTGAGCCTGGCCAAAGCCATGGTATTTTCAGCTGCATCATGTTCACGTGAAAGCTGGACAATGAATAAGGAAGACCGAAGAAGAGTTGACGCCTTTGAATTGCAGTGTTGGTGAAGAATATTGAATATACCATGGACTGCCAAAGGAACTACAAACCTGTCTTGGAAGAAGTACAACCAGCATGTTCTTTAGAAGCAAGGATGGTGAGACTGTGTCTTATATGCTTTGGACACGTTGTCAGGAAGGATCAGTCCCTGGAGAAGGACATCATGCTTGGTAAAGTACAGGGTCAGCGGAAAAGGGGAAGACCCTCAAGGAGATGGATTGACACAGAGGCTGCAACAATGTTGGCTCAAGCTTAACAATGACAGTGAACATGGCCCAGGACCAGGCAGAGTTTTTTCTGTGGTACATAGGGTCTCTATGGGTCGGAACCGACTTGATCGCAACCAGCAACAGCAACAGTGGAGATCTTTCAACAGATTTGGTACACATGTATTACCATTTTCTATAAGGCTGTGAGAATGAAACTCTACAGAGGCACTGGATAAATTCTGTTCATAAATGCATTACTTAATAATCTCTTCATTATTCTAATATTTATTTTTCTCGTATCTAACCATGCTTGTTTGAGTTAAAAATATGCAATAATGGTATAAAAAGATGAGTCATTTAAATCTGAATTTTCTTGAAAAGAAAAGTATTTCCCAGTAAAAATATTGCAATGGTATGCAGAGAAACTACTTAAAAATTAACCCTGAAGACCTTGATCAGGGAATTAAAATTCTCAAATACTTAAAAAAGTTATTTCACTTTAGAAAATTTCTATTTTGAAAATTTTTTCATTGTATCATGAACACAAAACTCATTGTAGTTTCTTTGACTTTGCCTAAATTGAACAAAAATGGATCCCTGTTGGCACAAGTGTTAAGTGCTCAGCTGCTTGCCAAAAGGTTGTTGATTCAAACCCACCCAGCTGCTCCTCAGGAGAAAGACCTGGCGATCTATCCCGTAAAGATCACAGCCTAGAAAAACCCCTATGGGGCTGTTCTACCCTGTCACACGGGGTTGATGTGAGTGGGAATCCACTCAACGGCGCCTGACAGCAACAACACATTGAAGATGCTCTCTTGATACATTAATTCGAATATGGACCCCTTTCTAATTATCTTTACGTTGAAGCGGTGACTGATATGGATTGAATTGTGTCCCCCAAAATTTGTGTGTCAACTTGGCTAGTCCATGGTTCCCAGTATTGTGTGATTGTCCACCATTTTGTCATCTGATGTGATTTTCCTATGTGTTGTAAATCTCTATGATGTTAAGGAGGCAGAATTAGGTTGTGTCGTAAATCAATCTCTTTTGAGATATAAAAGAGAGAAGTGATCAGAGAGGCAGGGGGACCTCATACCGCCCAGAAACCAGAGCCAGGAGAATATCGCATCTTTTGGAGCTGGAGTCCTATGCTGAGAAGCTCCTAGAGCAGAGAAAGACTGATGACAAGGACCTTCCCCTAGTGCAGACAGAGACAGAAAGCCTTTCTCTGGAGCTGGCACCCTGAATTTGGACTTCTGGCCTCCTAGACTGTGAGAGAATAATTTTCTCTTTGTTAAAGCCATCCACTTGTGTTATTCCTGTTACAGCAGCACTAGATGACTGAAACAGAATTCTAAACCCTATACTTGTGGACATAATCCTGTTTGGAAATAGGGTTTTCTTTGTTTTGTTACTGAATCTTGTCAATGTCCTAACCCTAATCACTTCTGAGTTATCAAAAGCCCAGTTTAGACACAGGACAAAAGGAGCCCATTGCCAGGAGGTGCTTAGCCATTATGAGGCAAGACCCGTTCCTCCTGTCCATTTTCAGGCAAGACCTGCTCCTCTTGTCCATTATCAGGCATCATTAAGTGACAGCACTCTGTGTGGCTCAATTAGCAGCTGCTCAGACGAAGCAGAACCTGCCCCCTCCTGTCCATTGTCCTCAAAGCTGCATGTGGCTCAAGCCAGTCAAACCCAGTTTACTAGCCTCCATGCAAAAGAAAAAAAAAAAAATGCAATTAGTCTTACTGCGCCTGCACACCATGATAACATGTGTAGTCCACAATGTTTGTGTGTACGTCACGTCCTAGACAGGGACGGTGTAAAAGGTACTGCGTTGCTTTGTTCGGGGAGCTTGATTTGAGGCACGCACTTCCTTGTTCCTTGCCTGCATGCTAGCAAGAAAAGCCCTTCCTCCCTCCTCACCTTGGTGTGTCTTTGTTGACGAGAAGGCACAGGAGCGCTTTGGGTAACACCCAGGTGGAACAGTGGTTAAGCACTTGGGCAGTCAACTGACTGTTCAAACCCACCTGCCTCTCTGTGGGAGAAAGACCTGGCGATCTGTTCCTGTAAAGATTACAGCCAGGAAAACCTGCCGTGGGGCAAAAACATCACAAAGTTTAGTAAAGCAAAATAAGTTTTATTTGGCTTATATTTAAAAGGCGAAAGCGGGAAACGAACAAGCATGCTGCCCGAGCCGTGTCTGCCCGAGTCCAAGGAAATATTACAGAATAAGCGAAAGTGGGAAAACAGACAATCATGCTGCCAG
This sequence comes from Loxodonta africana, assembly GCF_030014295.1. Taxonomy (NCBI): domain Eukaryota; kingdom Metazoa; phylum Chordata; class Mammalia; order Proboscidea; family Elephantidae; genus Loxodonta; species Loxodonta africana. Next base: position 5,484,532 of record NC_087358.1, on the reverse strand, counting down.
AGCCAGGTCTGCCCAGGTCCGAGAGTTATACATAGAATAGGCAAGAGTGAGAAAACGGACAAGCACGCTGCCAGAGCCCTGTCTGCCTGAGTCTGAGGAAGGCAACAGAGCCACCAGGATATGTTAACATTACAAATGGACAAAACCATTGAAAGCTTCACCTTTCCACAGATTGGCTAGAAACTGTGAGCCTACATTTTGAACTGTCTTTTGTAAAAATCATTGGTACAGGTTTCAGTAACCACAGTCAGGAGGCTCTTCATTGGTCCAACAAATTTTCTATTCACTAAATGCTAATAGAAAAAGGTAAGAGCGGAAGCTCTTTCGTGCTCTGTTTTGTGATTTGTTTATGTGAAAATTTCCCTAAAAGATATTTTCCAAGATTGTCCTAGCTGTTGTTTTTATACCTCAGGGAATAATGGCTCCAATATTATCTCCTAAATCAAACCCTATGCCCAGTTCTCCTCTGTCTCTATGAGTCAGATTCAACTCGATGGCAACGGGGTTTTTAGACACAGAAAACAGCACAAACGGGAAAACAGATGCCATGTGATGATAGCCAAGAAAGGGAGGAACGCTGGGGCTACGGAAGCTGAAAGAGACAAGGATTTCCCTCCAGAGCTAACAGAGAGACAGACTTCCCCTGGAGCTGGGGCCCTGAATTCAGACTTCTAGCCTTCTGCGCTGTGAGAAAATAGACTTCTGATATTTACAGCCACCCACTTGTGGTATGTCCGTTACAGCAGCACTAGATGACTGAGACAGGGCCTTAGATGTTGTCTTAGTTATCTAGTGCTGCAAAAACAGACATACCACAAGTGGGTGGCTTTAACAAACAGAAATTTATTTTTTCACAGTTAGGAGGCTAGAAGTCCAAATTCAGGGTGCCGGCCCAAGGGGAAGGCTCTCTCTCTCGCTCTGTGTTGGCTCTTGGAGGACGGTCCTTATCTCTTCTGAGCTTCTGCCCCTGGAAGATATTCGTGTAGCTTGACATGTCTCTTCCTGTCTCTGCTTTTCTCCCTTGCTTGTTTAATCACTTTTATATCTCAGAAAAGATGGATTTAAGACACGCTTTACTCTAATCCTGTCTCATTAACATAAAGAGGACAAACTCTGAACTAAATGGGGTTATAGCCATAGGCATAGAAGTTAGGATTTACACACACCCACAATTCAGTCCCTAAGAGATGCTATTCTGCTTTTTGCAGGAAAAAACACCTGATACTTGGAAAGGCCTTCACCAAGAGTCACAGATGATTGACAAATGTTAAAATTGGGTCACGTTGCTTTAACTTGTATCAAATGCTGGTTCGGAATGAATTTTTAGTCTCGTGAATGATTTAAGGAAATAATAATTTAATATATTCAGTATCGAGTAAATTTTTATGTTCTTTTCACTTTATCAAGTTAAAAGTAGTAAAAATGTGTAATAAAATGTGATATAAAGTTTTATTTAAAATCTTATCAAATATCCTTTTGGGCAATAAATTTTTACCCGACATAGCTGGTGTTTCCGTTGAACTACTAACAACTCTGCTAGCAGATGGAAAATTTCTGTCATTCTGTATGAAAACCTGCTCCCCAAAGAAACTTTATACAGAATATTGCTTATATTTATATAAAAGAGTGACTAAGCGGAATACGTAAATCTCTTCACGGAAGACAAACTCGGGCTTATACAGAAAAGGCGCTTCTTCCTTGCCGTTGTTAGGTGCCGTCAAGTTGGTTCCCACTCATAGTGACCCCAAGTCCAACAGAACGAAACACTGCCCAGTCCTGCGCCGTCCTCACAATCGTCGTTACGCTTGAGCCCGTTGTTGTAGCCACTGTATCAGTCCATCTCATTGAGAGTCTTCCTCTTTTTTGCTGACCCTCTATGTTACCAAGCGTGATGTCCTTCTCCAGGGACTTGTCCCTCCTGATAAGACGTCCAAAGTATGTGGAACAAGTCTCACCATCCTCGCTTCTAATGAGCGTCCTGGCTGTGCTTCTTGCAAGACAGATTTGTTCGCTTTTCTGGCCGTCCATGGTATATTCAGTATTCTTTACCAACGCCACAATTCAAAGGCGTCAGCTCTTCTCTTATCTTCCTTATTCATTGTCCAGCTTTCACAGGCACAAGAGGCGACTGAAAACACCGTGGCTTCAGGAAAGCACACCTTAGTCCTTAAAGTGACATCTTTGTTTTTTAGCATTTTAAAGAGGTCTTTTGCAGCAGATTTGCCCAATACAATGTGTCCTTTGATTCCCTGACTGCTGCTTCCATGGGCATTGATTGTGGATCCAAGTAAAATGAAATCTTTGACAACTCCAATCTTTGATTCTTCTGTAGATGTCTGAATTTCCTTGCTTGTAACATTCTAAAAGTATTTTATGATATCTGAAAAACCTTTCGTACTTTGCCAAACTCCCAAGATAACTCACTTCAGAAAGACCCAGAGGGTGGGTTAGAAATATGTTTTCCATTATGTTTGATGAAATGTTCAGCATAAATCACATATATATTTGATTTATAAAAATATGTCCTTCAGGTTCAAGTTTCAGTTGGAATGCAAGTATTTGTTAAATAGAAATGGAACTTTTGATTTGTATTCTAGCTCCCTCTTCCTAAACAGTTACGTGATCGTAAAAAAAAAAAAAACAAACCCTCTTTTTCCAAGCCTCAGATTCCTCTTTGTGAAATGAGTTGAACTCGTTGATTTCTAAGATTTCTTCAGTTTCACAGAGCCTGAAAGTGATTAAATGTAATTTAAATTTAAGTGATTAAATATTTACCATGTAAAAAACTATATGTCACATCAATAGAATACTTTCTTTTTCTTGAACCACCAAATGATTTCACCGTTTTAACTCAGAATTTGCGCGGAGTACACTTTGCAATGTTTTGACCCCCCAAAATGCTAATAGACCCTCCTGGCAGGAATTATTAATCATGTATCTCTTTGAGATTAAAACCTGAAGAAGAGCGCGACCCGTAAGCACTTGATTACAATTTGAATTAATTACACACCATCTCACCACAATTTCCCAAGATGTGTTCGACTGAGCTCCAGTCTGCTCTTATAAAATAGTTCTGTTGTCAAACAATTTGGGGGAAATAACGGGTTAGCAAACTTAAACCCATCTCATGACTGAGTTTGGAACACTAAATCCGCTAACTTGAACTTGATTCTCCAGTATGGGTATGGTATGCTATAGGACCCCAGGTGGTGCAAACGGTTAACATGCTTGATCGCTAACTAAAAGGCTGGTGTCCACCTAGAGGCGCCTCAGAAGAAAGGCCTGAGGATCTACTTCTGAAAATTCAGTTATTGCAAACCCCACAGAGCACGGTTTCATTCTGACACACGTGGGGTCGCCAGAAGTAGGAACTCAGCGCACGGTGACTGGTTTTTTGTTTTTCTGGTGTGCTATAAAGGGGTGCTGTCTGCTGTTGTATCGGTACATGACACCCACCCTGCCACCCAGCCCCCCCGCCCACACACACACAGCTCCCAGAGTGAGCAATTAGACAATGCAGTTTTGGATTGGAGCAATTCTTTTTGTACTGGGTGTGTGAGCACTAAAGTGAACACAGGTTGACTATGAGGAGGAGACAGGGCAGACCACAAGCCAGGCAAAGAATGCTCAGGTTACAGGTTCATTTTCAAACGGCCTCTCGGAAAACTAGAGATAAGCAAAATGGGAAGGAGTTTTTGGAGTCAGTGGACTTCCAAGTAGAGGACTTGTCCATGCAGAGCCAAGCGGGACCCCCAGGAGCCTGCAACCTAAGAATTTCTCATGGAAAAGGTGGGCGTGACTTGGTAAGAGCCCCTGCTTACAGCTGCAGGTCCCCGTGAAGGTTAGGGGCTTGCCTAGTGAAGGGCGTCACAGCAGGGCTTTGCTCTCCCGTTCCATCATGTTTCTGGGAGTGGGACACCCATATCGGAGGTAAGAACCCACCAGCAAGGTGACAGGGCTGAGGCTAAATTAAAGAAACCAGCTGCTGCCAGGTGGACTCTGACTCCTGGCACTCGCATGCGTGTTAGAGTAGAACTGTGCTCCACAGGGTTTTCGGGGCTGGTTTTTTGAAAGAAGATCACCAGGCCTTTCTTCCAAGGCACCTCTGGGTGGACTCAAACCTCTAGCCTTTGGGTTAGCAGCCAAGCACAGTAATCGTTCGCGTCACCCAGAGACTCCAAGTGAGACCTTGAAAAGAAAAAGCAATCGCTGTCCTGTAGACACTGGCTCACGGCAGCCCCCGCTGTGTGGAGTAGGACTGTGCTCCATAAGACTTTAAATGGCTGATTTTCCAGAAATGTTTTGCCAGGGCTTTCTTCCGAGGTGCCTGTAGGTAGACTCGGACTGCCGACAGCCAAGTGTGGTAGTGATTTGCACCACCTGGAGGCTCCGTGCTCGCCATAAAACAAAAACCAAACCAGCTACCATCAAGTCAGTTCCGACTCGTGGTGACCCACATGTGTCAGAGCAGAGCTGCGCTCCACGGGTTTTCAGTTGGCTGGTTTTTCCGGTGGGTGACCAGGCCGTTCTTCCCAGACACCTCTGGGTAGACTTGAACCTCCAATCTTTCGGTTAGCAGTCAAATGCCTTAACCGTTTGCACCCCCCAGGGTGCAGGGAAGGGGTAGTACTCACCCCGAAGCCTTGTTCTAACCTCAGGCTGCCCATCCACCTCCACCACACCGGACACCCGGCCCGACGTGGCCCCTGTTCTGTTCATGGAGCAAAGACAGTTCAGAAACAAGGCAGCAGAATTTAGAAATTAAGAGCATGGACTTTGGAGTCAGGTGACCTGGGTTGGAACCCTGGCTTGCCCCTGTACGTTGGTGTGAGCTTTCTGCAGCTCAGTTTCCCTGCTGTAAAAGGGGGGTGATCTTAATAGTTAGCACTGAGGGTTGTTTTGAGGATTCAGTGAAGTGGTAAAAAACCCAGTACATGTAAGTAATTTATAGATGCTCTTAACACAGTTAAGGGAAACCCTGGTGGCATAGTGGTTAAGAGCTATGGGTGCTTAACCAAAACGTCAGCAGTTCGAATCCACCAGGCACTCCTTGGAAACTCTATGGGGAAGTTCTACTCTGTCTTATAGGGTCACTATGAGTTGGAATCAACTCGATGGCAACGGGTTTTGGGTTTTTAACATGGTTAAGGAGCTCTGGTGGCCCAGTTGTTAAGCACTCAGCAGCTAACTTTAAAAGGTCAGTGGTTTGAACCCACCAGCAGCTTCGCAGGAGAAAGACCAGGCTATCTGCTCCCATGAAGATTAAAAAAAAACCCAAACCCATTGCCATCAAGTTGATTCCAGCTCCTAACGACCCCATAGGACAGAGTAGAGCTGCCCCGTAGGGTTTCCAAGGCTGTAATCTTTACGGAAGCAGACTGCCACATCTTTCTCCTGAGGTACGTACGGCTGGTAGATTTGAACCACCGACCGACCTTTTGGTTAGCAGCTGAGCACTTTAACCACTGTGCCACCAGTTCTACTCTGTCACAATGGGTCACTCTGAGTCAGGATCAACTAGACAGCACCCAACAACAGCATCTGGTCAGTGTCTCAGTTTCCTTATCTCTGAAATGGGGATAATAATCACAACGTTATTGCGATAATAATTCACAACGTTATTGCGAAACACTGAAGAGTTAACAGGGGTAAAATACTTATACCACAGCCTGGCAAATCACAAGAACTGTCATTTTTGTTGTTGCTTTTATTCTATCCTCACATGAGTCAGAATAGACTTTCTGGCAACAGGTTTGGTTCAGGTTTGGCTAGTGTTACTCTCTCTCTACCGCTCCAGTGTTGGAGAGCACTTAGTACACAGGAGGTGGATCATTTTTGATGGATGAAGACGCTGCAGGATTTCAGAAGAGAAGGAGATCAGTAAGGCCTCGGGAAGCCCTAGGAGGTTTTTAGGAGGTAGTGGGCCTGGGTTGGCTTCGTGTCGTCCTTGTTGTTGGGTGTCATTGAATCGATTCTGGCTCATAGCGACCCCATATGACAGAGTAGAAGTTCCCCACAGGGTTTTCTTGGCTGTAATCTTTACTGGAGCAGATTGCCAGGCCTTTCTCCCGAAGATCCTCTGAGTGGACATGGATGGCTAGAATTCAGTGTGATAGCGTACACAACGGCACATGGACAGGTGACCGTATAGGTGAATGCAGGCAGATTACAGGCTACATTCCCCTCCCGGATTTAACTAATTCTGTATTATAGGACTTAATTCCATCTATTTTTTATTAATTAAATGCAAAACTTGTTCAAAACGCACCATGAAATGTAGCCTATGACACATCTTTTACTTGTTTGATGTAAAATCAGTTTATATAAACATAAACCAAACTGCATTCATTATCATTGTAAGATACTCTGAAAAAAAAAATCAAACCAAACAATCTTATCATTCAGCTGTGTTATAAGAAATACCCACAATAATTTCACAGAGAACTTTCATTTTTCTCTTAATTTCATTTTTAGCCAACTGAGTCCAATTACAACTCAGTTTCCATTAGTACTTTGGGTTTTTTTTTTTTTTTTTAAGGACTTCAAGCAAAATCTGTGTTTAATCTGCCTGGAAGGAGCCCTGGCGGCTCAATGGTTAAGTATTTGGCTGCTAACCAAAAGACCCGCTGTTTGAATCTACCCAGCGGCTCCGAGGAGAAAGACCTGGTGACCTGCTCCTATAGCCTAGAAAACCCTATGGGGCAGTTCTGCCCCGTCACATGGGGTCACTACGAGTCGGAATCGAATTGATGGCAACAGGTTTGGTTTAGGTTTATAACTAGCATGCAGTCTCCTGGTAGTGCAAATGGCAATCACACTCGGCTGTTGGTAGTCCAAGTCCACCTAGAGGTGCCTTAGAAGAAAGCCTAGGCAATCTACTGCTGGAAAATCAGCCACTGAGAACCCTGTGGAGCACAGTTCTGCTCGCACACGAGGCCGCCATTAGTCGCAGCCTACTCGACAGGGACTGCGTTTTCTTTTTTTCCTTTGGGGTCTCTGGGTAATGCAAACGGCTAACGAGTTTGGCTGCTAACCCAAAGGCCGGAGGTTTGAGCCCACCCAGAGCAACCATCTACCTGGAAGGAAACTCCTTTTTCAACTGTGGAAGGAACAGTTGGGCCATTAGTGTGTTTTCACTTTTCATTCGTTAGCGGAACTGGAGTCTCTTGATTTCTTTCCTTTCCAAACGTCTGCCACTGCCAGCGGGCGCACATTAAGCATGTTGTAACACAATTAACACTGGGTGTTCTTCAGAAAGTAAGGAAGCTTTTTTGTTGTTTGCTATTTATTTCGTAAACTCTATAGCTGTTCCAGTGATGCTACTATATCCGAACAAAAGGGCAAAGGAAACGAGCTCTTTATTGATCTCCCCCGTATTGATCTTCTCTCCTGAAATCCTGCAGCATTTTCGTTCAACGAAGTCAGCTGAGTGTTTTGACCCCACGCTGGCCTCCAGGTGGTTTGGCCACTTACCTGTTCTGGACGGCCTACAGCACGTCATTCGAGGTTCACGCCTTTCCTCACTCGTCTTCCTGGTCATCTTTAGACCCCTTAGGAGCCCTGGTGGCGAAACTGTTCAGCATTCGCCTGCTAACTGAAAGGAGGCAGTTTGAATCCACCCAGTGGCTCTGCAGAACAAAGGCCTGGCAATCTGCTCCTGTAGAGATTACAGCCTAGAAAACCCAATGGAGCAGCTCTACACTCTTACATGCAGTTGCTGGGAGTCAGGATTGACTAGACGCACCTGACGAGAACAACAACCGACTCCCTCGTACTCACTGATGACTTTATCAGTTAATCTTTTCTCCTCCCACTACTACTCATGATATCATTCTCTTGCTCTTTTTTTTCATACTTTATTATGTTTTTGGTGAAAGTTTATACAAGAAATCAGGTTCTCATTGAACAATTTCTGTACATTTTATTCAGTGACATCGGCCACGTTCTTCATAATATATCAGCATTCTCTTTGTTTCTACTTTGGTTGTTCTGTTCCCATTAACCTAGCTTCCCTGTCCCCCCTCGCCTTCTCATTTAGGTCTAGGGTAAATGTTTACCATTTGGTTTCATCTGGATGAACATTTTGAAGAGCCCAGTACTCACAGGTAATATTATCATTTTACGGGCCAATCTGTCACTTGGTTGAAAGGTGACCCCTGGGAGTGGTTTGAGTTCTAAGTTTAAAGAGATCTCAGGGTGATAGTCTCTTGGAGGTTCATCTAGTCTCTACTGGTCCAGTAAGTCTGGCCTTTATTTAGGAATTTGAGTTTTGTTCTACATTTTTATCCCATTCTATCCGAGACCATCTATTGAGTCCTGGTCACAACGGTCAGTAGTGGTAGCCAGGCACCGTCTGGCTCTTCTGGCCTCAAGGTAGGTGATGTCATGACATCGTTCTTAACAACGTCATCATCCACATAGACAACTGATTCCACATCTCAGTCTCCCAAATCCTTGGGCTCTTGCCTTCCAATGGTCTCTTACTTCATCCCACCTCGTTGTTGTTGTTGTTGATGTGTGCTGTTGAGTGAATTGTGACTCATAGCAGCCTCATGTGACAGAGTGGAACTGCCTCATAGGGTATCCAAGGCTATAATCTTTACAAAAGTAGATGGCCAGGTCTTTTCCGCCATGGAGTAGCTGGTGTGTTTGAGCCACTGACCTTTCCGTTAGCCGCCTAGTGTTTAACTACTATGCTACCAGGGCTCCTTGAATAAAAGTATAATTATAATTACATTAATATATATATAATTATATATATGATATAATGTACATATTGTATAATTATATAAATAATTACATTTTTTGTTTACCTAAGTTTGTGAATCGAAAACACGGCAATTGCAATATAGCGGGCTACTTCCCGATTTCTTTTCAACCTCATTAAAATAGCTTTCAAATATTGCTTCATGATAGCATACTTAGGTGTATTCATATTGTATTTGTTGTGTGCTACTGTGTATATGTTTGACTCATGGTGACCCCATGTGACAGAGTAGAACTGCTTCTTAGGGTTTTCTAGGCTGTAGTATTTACCAGAGCAGATTGCAAAGCCTTCCTCCCACAGAGCCACTGGATGGATTCGAACTGCCAACCTTTAGGTTATCAGCCAGGAGCTTAACCGTGCGGTTGAATAAAAATGTCCAGTGATATTTGAAGGATCAGTGGAAAGCAGGAGGTGGTCTGTAGAGCCACCAGGCTCTGTCCTTGATTGATGGGGCCCAAAGCCAGGTTACCCTATTCACAGATGCTGCCATGTTGGAGACAAAAGCTAATATGTTGGATGAGAAAATGTTTTAAAAAAAAGTTGTAACATGCTGAAACAATGGGCTGAAACAAATAAGACAAAATTTAAGGGGGGTAAATATAAAATTTTTCATTTAGGCATCAAAAGAAATCTGTGCACTAGTAGAAGTTGGATCTTCGTGATTTAGCAGAAATAAACGTACGTAAGTCAGCTGTGTATTAGCATAAAGTTAGGGTTTGTCACAAAGAAAGAAATAGACCCACCGTCCGAGGCACGAGCCAGCCCCAAGCTGGAGAGCTGGGCTTGTTTCAAGAGAAAGGAGGGGACTCTTGAAGGAATCAATGGAGGGGAGGCAGGAAAATAGCCAGTCCCCTCTGAGAGGCTCTGGCAGAAATCCTGCCGTGGCTGGAAGGCTGATGGAGGCTGTCTGGCCTGGCTGACCGGTGTCCCACATTTGTTGTCAGATGCCGTCAGATTGGCTCTGACTCATGGTGACTCCAGGCACAACAGAACAAAACGTTGCCCGGTCCCGTCCCATTCGCACAGTCACTGGTGTGCTTCAGCCCATTGTTGTGAAGCTCCGCTGAAACCTGGCCACCACCGGTGACCTTGCTGATGTTTGAAATACCAGTGGCATAGCTTCCAGCATCACGGAAACAACAGCAGCAACATGCAAGCCACCACAGTACAACACACGGACGGTCCAACGTGCTGACGGTACAACACGCTGACGGTCCAACGCGCTGACGGTACAACACGCTGACAGTGGTGGGGTGCCCCACATATGTGGGTTTGAATCCCAGTTATGCCTGTTACTTGTCTCGCGGACTCTTGACAAGTTACTCAGCCTCTCCCAGCCTCCGCGTTTTCATTTACCAACCCCATTGCTGTCGAGTAGACGCCGAGTCATGTCGACCCTGACTCACAGTGACCCCTGTGTGTCAGAATAAAACTGCCCCCTAGGGTTTTCGCCAGCTATAGTGAAAGACCACCAAGTCTTTCTTCCACAGCACCTCTGGGTGGATTTGAACAGCCAACTTTTCAGCTAGTCGTTGAGAGCAAACCCTTTGTGCCACGGAGGGACCTTCATTTACCAAAAGAGCATAATGTTATTAGCACCCACCTCATGGAAACCAAATGAGATAATCCACTGGGTGCAATTAGCCTATTCCCACCACATAACAAACCTCTAATAAACGCTTATTATTAGGCAAAGGCAACACTGGCAGAAGGTGTTAGAGGAAAACAGTTATCATATAGATGGAGGTTGGTATTTTGGAATTTCAGTTTTTTTTTATATTAAAAAAATTTTACTCACTTTATTGGGAGGTTTTGTTATTGTTCTTGTCATTGTTATTTTAATCCAGATGGGTTGCTGTGTGTCAGAATCTACTCGATGGCCACTGGTTTGGTTTTGGGTTTTAAGGGGGCAAAGGAGGAGCCCTGGTGGTGCAATGGTTAAGATTTCAGGTGCTAACTGAAAGGTCAGCGGTTCGAACACACCACCTGCACCGTGGAAGAAGGATGTGGTGGTCTGGTCCTGTAAAGATCACAGCGTTGGAAACCCTGCGGGGCAGTTCTACTCTGTCCTACTTGGTCACTAGGAGTCAGAACCGAGTCGATGGCAGTGGGTTTAGTTTTTGAAGGTGGAAAAGTTGAAAAGGACTATTTGGTTCCCCCTCGTTTGTGGACCAGCGAGCAGAGGGAGCTAAGGGCATCTCTGAATGCAGCCGGGGTCAAGGAAACAGGAACACAGACCTCGTCAGCCACTGCTCTAGCTTCTGCAAAGGGCTTTGTGAAAACCTCTGGCCCTGCCTTGGGGACGCCAGTTTTGTGTATACAAGGGTTTTGTTTATACAACCCGTTGCATTCGAGGGGGCTGAAGACCCAGCTTTGGGACCAAGAGTATTTCCCACAGAAAAGACTAAAAGCAGTCAGTTGGCTTGAGGCCCCGCTGCTGGGCAGCTCACCGCAGGCTGAGAGCTGTGAGCCGTTTCTGGGATACCTCAGGAGTCATGTCTCAGTGCCTCCCCCTCCAACAGGAGGGCACATGGGCGTAAATCCCTGTCACCTGCGTGAGTCAGGCCCTTCTAGACTTGTCCCTGAAGGAGGAAGAAAAAGGCTAATCCCTCAGGAAGAGCAACCACCCGTACCAGTTGTCGTCCAGTCGGTTCCTCAGACTCCCGGAGGCCCTATGTGTGCAGAGGAGAACCGTGCTCCATAGGGTTTTCAGTGGCTGTGATCTTTCGGAAATAGATTGCCAGGGCTTTCTTCCAAGGCACCTCTGGGTGGGTTTGAACAGCCAACCTTTTGGCTAGTAGCACAGCGCTTAACTGTTTGTGCCTCCAAGGGCTTTGCAAAACCAGCCCAATGCCTCATTACTTCACTGCCCCGGCCCTCCTGTGATGGGCACTGGGGTGCTGCCGTGCTGCTTTCTGTCGCACTTCCACCTGTGCCTCCTCACCCTTCTTGCCTTCACGAGCCCCTCCAGCCTGCAATGCTCACTGTGTTCTGCCCTTGAAGAGAGTGCTCCTCAGAGCCAGGTAGATGCAACCCTAGTTGTTACGTTCTAGCTCTCCAGCTGGGTGCAGGGTGCTGGTGTTCACCTCATCCTGATGCTTGATAACTTACCTATGGGTCACGTATGTGCCTCTGTAAATATTAAATATTAAATGTTGTTGTTGGGTGTGGTTGAGTTGATTCTGACTCATAGTGACCCCATGTGACAGAGAAGTGTCCCATAGGGTGTCTTAGGCTACAATTTTACAGAAGAAGGTCACTAGAACGCTCTCCTCCAGAGCCACTGGGTAGGGTTTGTTATTCTCACATTACAAGGAGTTTTGAGGTGAGTATTAATTCCTGGAGAAATCTCTGTAATTTTTTGTTTCCTATAGCTCTGGGTTTTTTTGCTGGGTATAGCTCTTAGAGTAGCCTTGGTGGTGCAGTGGTTAGCTTGGCCGCTAGCCAAATGACGACAGTTCAAATCCACCGGTCTCTCCTTGGAAACCCCATGGGGCAGTTCTGTTCTGTCCTATAGGGTCACTATGAGTCGGAACTGACTTGAAGGAAACAAATTTGGGTTTTTTTCCCCCCTCTGGTATAAGGCACTCAGCTGTTAACTGAATGGTGGATGGTTTGAACCCACCAGCCGTTCAGCAGGAGTAAGATGTGACAATCTGTTTCCATAAAGATTACAGCCTTGGAAACCCTGTGGTGCAGGTCTACTCTGTGCTATAGGTTCACTGTGAGTCGGAATTGACTGGACAGCAACAGGTTTTGTAGCTCTTAGTCAAGGAGCCCTGGTGACACAATGGTTAAAAACTCAGAATATTTTTTCCCCCAGGAAATGTCTACATTAAGCAAGGTTTAAGGAGACAAGCTACGGAAACCCTTCAAAGGGAAGTGTTATCCACATGGCTGTTTTTCTCTCCACTTCTCTATTTGTTTCTCTCGGCCTCTTCCTTCTCACTGTTTCTCTCTATCTCTCTGTCTCTATCCCTCTGACTCTTTCTCCCTCTCTATGTCTCTTTCTGATAGCAATGGCTTCCAAAACGGTCTAGAAACCAAAGCCAAGAAAGATGAACTATACTCTGCTTTAGAATATTGGATCAAGAGTTTTATAAAGCTGGAACTTTTCTTCTTCTTTTTTTATTGTGCTTTAGATGAAGGTTTCTCATCAAACAGTTAGTACACGTACTGTTTTATGACATTGATTAACCACCCCATGACATGTCAACACTCTCCCTTCTCAACCTTGGATTTCCTATTACCAGTTTTCCTGTCCCCTCCTGCCTTCTTGTCCTTGCCCAGGGCTGGTGTGCCCCTTTAGCCTCATTTTGTTTTATGGGTCTATCTAACCTTTGGCTGAAGGGTGAACCTCAGGAGTGACTTCATTACTGAGCTAAAAGGGTGTTCGCGGGCCATACTCTCAGGGTTTCTCCAGGCTCTGTCAGGTCAGCAAGTCTGGTCTTTCTTTTTTGAAATAGAATTTTGTTCTACATTTTTCTCCAGCTCTGTCGCAGACCTAAAGCTGGGACTTTCTAATTGTGTTTAGTGAACTCTCAATATTTACCATTTAGGCCCTTAAGTTAAAATAACGAAAAAGTTAAAATATTTTCATATTTCCTTAGATCCTATTTGCAGTTGTGAAATTATTTTGCTGATACCTGAAAAAATCTTTCTTTATGTAAATTATTTTAAAGGCTTTGCTACATTATGAAACACAGCTTTTCTTATACCTGAAGGTCAAAATGTTTTTCAGAGAAAGACATTTCTGACTTTATCATGAAAACCAATGGGTGAATAAGACTCAGTGGAAAGAAACTCATCTCACGGGTACTGTTGTAGGTAATACAACTATTTCAAGATTCAGCTTTACATTAAGAATTTGGAGTGTGGGAAGGATTTTCGGACGAGGTGATTCCCTCTGAAATTGCACAGTGTGGGCCCTCTGTGATGAATGGGACCCAGCCGGTCACCACTGATTTGCCTCCTGCTGACCCCTCTTTAAACTGCTCGAGAAAATAGAGCAGGCGCAAAGCCACCGTGGTGTGGAAGCCAGCTGTATGCTCAGCATTTCTCCTGCCCGAAGTCCAGGTGGCCCTAGAGGTAGAAGGCTATGAATTACACAGGAAGAAGGAGGAATTTCACAGGTCTCTCAACATCCCCTAATCCACAGTTTTAGGGACTTCATTGCGCTTCGGTGGACACAAACTTCACAGTGTTGGGGACATTGGTGAACAGTCAACCTCTTAAAGAACAGAGTTTATTTTGGAGAAAATGAAGGTCATTTGGCAAACACAGTAAGCCCGTTCCTTCTTAGTAATACTCTTTTCTACATGAGTTTGTTGTTGTTGGGTGTCGTCGAATCGATTCTCATAGCGACACTATGTGACAGGGTAGAACTGCCCCCTAGGGTTCTCCAGGTTGTAATCTTTACAGGAGCAGATTGCCAGGTCTTTCTCCTGTGGATCCGCTGGTAGGGCTCAAACTGCCAACCTTTGGGCTAGTAGCTGATCTCTTAATTATTTCACCGCCGGGACTCATAATGAATGTGAAATAGTAGGAAGAGTTGCCCAGGGAGTGGGCTGCAGCTGCCAGGCTACAAGGAGGAACCAGTGATATCAAAGCTAGGGGGCAGCCAGGCTGGAAGGGGTATCCTTGGGCTTCCAGGCTGTTGTTTTTGTATGTCTTTGAGACAGAGTAGAACTGTCCCATAAGGTTTTCTAGGCTGTAATCTTTATAGAAGCAGGCTGCCAGATCTTTCTTCTGAGGTGCCACTGGGTGGGTTTGAACTGCCAACCTTTCAAGTTATCAGCCAAGCACTTAACCATTGTGCCACCAGGGCTCCTTGCAATTAACTAGAACCAGACCAAATCCACTGCCTTCTAATCGATTCTGACTCATGGTGACCCTGTAGGACAGACTAGAGCTGCCCTGTAGGGTTTCCAAGGCTGTAATCTTTACAGAAGCAGACTGCTGTATCTTTCTCCCACAGAGCAGCTGGAGGGTTCAAACTGCTGACCTCTCAGTTAGCAGCCGAGCACTTAACCACTGAGCCACTAGAGCTCCTGTTACACATGTTTACAGACTGTAATTTCCAGTAATGCAATGGAGCCAGAGGCGGAAGAGGCAGGAGTTGTTCACTTAATGTCATTCAGCACATCACCCATGTGCAGGCTTGGGCTGTGTTAAGAATTCAGGGTAAAATGGTGAAGAAGGCACCGCATTTGTTATTGTACATTGTGGGAAAACGAACACAGAAAAACTACAACACAGAAAGCGTCTTAGAAAGGGTTTCCTAAGGCCTGAAAGTTAAGGAGGGGTGTCTCAGAGCTTACAGGTTAGCCATCTCTGTCTCTGTCTTTTTTTTTTCTCTCTGTCTGTCTCTATTTCTATCTCTGTTTAGTTCTTCTGATATCAATGGCTTCCAGAAATGTCTAGAAACCAAAGCAAAGAAAGATGAAATAAACTCTACTTTAGAATACTGGATAAATATGGTAGTTTTATAAAGCTGGAGCTTTCTAATTGAACTTCTACTTGCAACTTTCTAATTCCTTCTTAACAAAACCTGACTCATGGCGACCCCATGTGTGTCAGAGTAGAAGAACTATGCCCCACAGGGTTTTCAAGGGCTGATTTTTGGAAGCAGATCACCAGGCCCTTTCTTTTGAGGCACCTCTGGGCAGACTCTATCCTCCAGCCTTTTGATTAGCACCCAAGTACATTAACCATTTACATCACCCAGTGATTCCTCTTAGAAGCACAGGCTTACTTGCTCAGCTAGCTACATTGCCACCTGGAATCAAGCAGTACGTTTCCTCTTTTCTCTCTCCAAGTGTGAGTTCTTGTTGACACAGTGGAGCCAGCCCTGACAACCATCTTGCCAGAGTTATGTTATGTGAGAAAGAAAGACATTTGTCTTACACTGTTATCTGGGGATTCTGCAGCCGAACCAAAGTCTAACTAATAGTAGAGGCTAGTCAGAGGAGGGAAACCCTGGTCGTGTAGTGGTTAAGTGCTATGGCTGCTAACCAAAAGGTCAGCAGTTCAAATCCACCAGGCGCTCCTTGGGAACTCTATGGGGCAGTTCTACTCTGCCCTATAGGGTCGCTATGAGTCGGAGTCGGCTCTATGGCAGTGGGTTTGATGTTGGCTTTAGTCAGAGGAGGGGAGAGATAGAAAGTGCCTGGCTTGAGAAATAAAAGCAGGCACGCTGAGTCCTAGGGCGGGTCAGAGAGGGGAGGATTCCAGACAGCAGGGCACGCTGTGGTTGCAGCTTCTCAGACCTTCTTTCTAGCAGAAACCAGTTGCCATGGAGTTGATTTTGACTCATGGCCACTCTTTTGCAGCCGATTTGCCCAACGAAATGCGTCTTTTGATTTCTTGACTGCTGCTTCCGTTGGTCTTGATTGTGGATTAAAGTAAAATGAAATCCTTTACAACTTCAATCTTTTCTCCATTTATCATGATGTTGCTCATTGGTCCACTTGTGAGGATTTTTGTTTTCTTTATGTTGAGGTGTAATCCATACTGAAGGCTGTGGTCTTTGATCTTCATCAGTAAGTATTTCAAGTCCTCTTCACTTTCAGCAAGGAAGATTGTGTCATCTGGATAATGCAGGTTATTAACGAGTCTTCCTCCAATCCTGACGCCACGTTCTTTTTCATATAGTCCAGGTTCTTGGACTCTTTGCTCAGCATACAGATTGAATAAACCAAAAAACCAAACCCACTGCCTTCGAGGCTATTCCGACTCATAGCGACCCGATAGGACAGAGTAGGACTGCCACATAGGGTTTCCAAGGAGCGCCTGGTGGATCTGAATGCTGGCCTTTTGGTTAGCAGCTGTAGCTCTTAACCACGAAGCCACCAGAGTTTTCACCAATTGAATAGGTATGGTGAAAGGATACAACCCTGACACACCTTTCCTGACTTTAAACCATACAGTATCTCCTTGTTCTGTTCGAGTAACTGACTTTTGATCCATGTACAGATTCTTCAGGAGCACAGCTAAGTGTTCTGGAATTCCCATTCTTCACAGTGTTATCTGTAATTTGTTATTATCCACACAATCAAAGCCTTAGCATAATCAATAAAACACAGGTAAACAAACACCTTTCTGGTATTCTCTGCTTTCAGCCAGGATCCATCTGACATTAGCAATGATCTGTGGTTCAATGTCCTCTTCTAAATCTGGCCTGAATTTCTGGAAGTTCTCTGTTGATATATTGCAGCAGCCACTTTTGACTGATCTTCAGTAAAATTTTTCTTGCATGTGATATTAATTATATTGTTTGATAATTTCCACATTCAGTTGGATCACCTTTCTTGGGAATAGGCATAAAAATGGATCTCTTCCTGTCAGTTGGCCAGGAAGCTGTCTTCCAAATTTCTTGGCATAGACAAGTGAGCACTTTCAGTGCTGTATCTGTTTGTTGAAACATCTCGTTTGGTATTTTGTCAGTCCCTGGAGCCTTGTTTTTCACCAACTCCTTCAGCCCAGCTTGGACTTCTTCCTTCAGTACCATTGGTTCTTGATCATATGTTACCCCCTGAAATGGTTAAACGTCAACCAGTTCTTTTTGGTATAGTAATTCTGTGTGTTCCTTCCATCTTCTTTTGAATGCTTCCTGCATCATTCAGTATTTTCACCATAAAATCCTTCAGTATTGCAACTCGAAGCTTGAATTTTTTCTTCAATTCTTTCAGTTTGAGAAATGCTGAGTGTGTTCATCCTATTTGATTTTCTATCTTCAGGTCTTTGCATATGTTGTCATAATATTTTACTTTGTCTTCTGGAGCTACCCTTTGAAATCTTCTGTTCAGCTCTTTTACTTCATCATTTTTTCTTTTGCTTTAGCTACTTGGCGTTCAAGAGCAAGTTTCAGAGTTTCTTCTCATGTCAGTTTAGGTCTTTTCTTTCTCTCCTGTCTTTTTAATGACCTCTTGCTTTTTTCATGTATCACATCCTTGATGTCATTCCACAACTTGTCTGGTCTTTGGTCATGTACAGAATTTCAAATTCTCTTGGAATCTAGACTTTCTGGAGCCATTGAGGCTGGAAAACCCCCAAAACTATTGCCCTGAGATAACCTTTAAACCTTAAACATTAAGCCAAAATTATCCCCTGAAGTCTTCTTTGAACCAAAGAATAGCTTATCTTACTTAAATTGACACCATGGCACCTACAACATCACTCAGAGATTAACTGATTTATTGATTCCTGAGGCCTTGCTCTTTTCTGCCCATTCTTTCTTCTAATATGAGCAGTGGGGCATCTTTCTGCATTCTTCACCCCCCTACCTGAATGTGGGAGATAATACGATAAAGAAACAGAGCACAGATCAGTCTTCACACTCAAGCGAAAGCCAAGGAAAAAGAAAAGAAAGGAGTGATCGTTGTAATGAGAATTTGGGCCAGGGTGAGGGCCTCTGTGGGCTCTGCCAGGCTTGTATGTTTATGATCCTATAAAATGAGGGACTGGGATAATGAACTTGAAAAGAATTTAGATAAAAACGATTTGTGGCTTTCCACTTTAAATTAAAAATCGTTACCCAGTAATACATATGATAGGTACATTATAAATAAAGGCACATTCACTCAGGGTAAGATCTATACACAGACTTGGAAAACTTCAAACAGCCATCAAATAGTGTCCTAATTCATTTTACGTTGCCTGAGGCTTTAACATTAAGGCATTCAGAGACACGGTACAGAGGCACTAGAAGATAGTACCTGCTGGCTAAGTATGTATTAAAATTCAGTCATGTTACACAGAATTTCAGGGGGGAAAAAGGAAGGCAGGAAGGGGGAGGGAAAGAGAAGAAGAGAGGAAGAAAGAGAAAGAAAGGAGGAAGGAAGGAGGGAGGGAGGGAGGGAGGGAGGAAAGAAGAAAACTAACTTAGATAATATCCGGAGAGCATTTTGTGACTAGAGAGACTTGACAGCTCTGGAAGTAAGCCCTAGATAATATACTCTAGGAAACTTGGAAAGAGCCCTGGTGGTGCAATGGTTAAGCGCTCGGCTGCTAACTGAACCCACCAGCAGCTCCATGGGAGAAAGTCCTAGTGATCTGCTACCATAAAGATTATAGCCTAGAAAACCCTGTGGGGGAGTTCTACTCTGTCATTCGGGGCCGCTGTGAGTCAGAACCGACTCGATGGCACCTGACAACAATTGATGTTACTTCTTCATCTCTCAAATTATCAGTCAGGATGCATAGAGCTCTGTTTTTGCCAAATAGCCTTCTAACCCAAACAGGTGGCTCTCTTCTCTGAAATGCCATAGAATTTCTTGACTTCATCTGCCATTTTGGTCCTTTCTTAACTTTTTAATATATCTTGTACCTGACTGTATTTTCAACTCCCTTTTAAATGACAGTTTTTCTGAGCACATGGTTTTAAGTAGCCATTTATTTTTTCTCAGAACTCTGAAGATATCATTGTGCTTGCTCTGGCTTCCATTGCTGTTGTTGAGAAGTCTGCCAGCATGCTAATGTCTCCCTTGTAGGTGATCTGTCTTTTCTCCTTGGCTTCTTTTAAAGCCTTCTCTGTATCTCTGATACCATTCCATTTCAATACCAAACGTCCAGATACGGATTCACTTTTATTTGTCCTGCCTCGTAGAGACTGTTCTTCCTAAATTTGTCTTTACGGATTCTCGTTTTTTTCAGTTCTGAGAAATCCTCAGTCATTATTTCCTCAGATATTATCTCTCCTTCACTCTCACTATTCGCCCCTTCAGGGACTCTAATCAGATAATTGTTGAAACTTCTCATGCTTTCCTCAAAATCTCTTCACTTGTTTAAATTTTTTCATTCCCTGTTTTTCTCTAAAGCTTTTTTGGTAATTTCTTTAATCTTTTATGCAAATTTGCAACTTTTTTCAACTGTGAAAATAGTTCTTTAACTCGTCCATTGAGTTTTTTAGCTCCATAAAAGTATTGTTCATTTATAAAAATTCTCTTTGGTTTCTTTTATTTTATGGTTTCTTCTTGCTTACTCGTTTTTGAGATTCCCTGAGTTTCTTCCTTTAAGCATTTTATGTTCTACCACAGATTTGGAAGTTCTTGGGGTCCTAAATCTGTTGCTTTTTTCCTGATGAAGTTCCCTCCTGTGTGTTTGGATACCTGGTTGGAGTTCATCTGGGTAAAACCCAGAGGTCAGAACTGAAAACGTTTTCCTTCAGAGTTTGTATTTCTATTGCATGGCGCTAGGGGGCGCCACCTTACCAAGTGCTCAATTCAATTCTTCAGGAGGCTCAGGTCCAGCTCCCAAAGGCTTCACCTGAAAGTTTCTGTGCTGATATGCACTTTGATTTTCGAGGTAACCTCGCCTCCATATGTGTTTACTATTTCCCGTTCCAGCTCCAGCATTTCGTCTTTGTTTTGTGTTTTCCTTTCACACTTACTTGATTGTCCTCAATACGGTTATCGGTGCCATCTGGTCGATCCTGACTCAAAGCGACCCCATGTGACAGAGCAGAACTGCCCCACAGGGCTTCCTAGGCTGTAATCTTTAAAGGAACAGATCACCAGGTCTTTCTCTGGCAGACCCCGGGTGGGTTTGAACCACCAGCCTTTAGTTAGCAGCTGAGCACTTAGCCATGGTGTCACCAGAGCTCCTTTCCAAGACTCCAGAATGCAATGAAAATTGTTTTTTGCATCAGCTAGCTATTATTTTAGAGCAAGAAAACCCTTCAGAGTCTCTAAACCACCACGGGCCAGTAGTGGCTGTCCCAGTGACGGTGTTTACTCTGGGCTGTGGCTACATTCTTAACAGCTGAGCTTGCCAAGAGCTGAATTCCCAGATAAATGGAGCATGACTTAAATTATTTTAAACTTAGAACACCAGAGCTAGAATGCTTAACTTAGACTCTCTTGCTCAAGGCAGACCCTGCAGGAGGACTGGTTTAGTCAACGGAAGAACACACGACGCTGATAAAATCCAGTGATTCAGCTGGGTTTGTTGTTGTTGGGTGCCAACGGGTCAATCTGGACTCAGCGACCCCATGTGACAGAATAAATCGGCCCCATAGGGTTTTCTTGCCTGTCATCTTTACAGGAGCAGGTCGCCAGGTCTTTCTTCCACAGACCCACTGGATGGATTCGAACTATCAACTTTTCAGTCTGCATCCCTGTGCTTAACCATTGTGCCACCAGGGCTCCTTTGCCTCTGCCTGAAGGGTGCAAATAACTGTTACCACTGCTGAAATTGTTAATCAAATATCAGTCACATTGAATGCTGAGTTAATGATATAATCCGATGTAGGAAGGTTAAACATGATTTTAACCACAAATCGTAAGCTAACACGGCTGAATCACGGAGGTGCTACTAGAACTTACCTTACGGTCAGACTATTCGAGTGAACATTGCTGTTTTTGGCCTGCTCTCATAAGCTTGGGATTCCGATATTTTTTATCTTTTTGACTCAAAATCTTATGTATTCATGTAATTCCTCCATTAAATATAACTCAGCCTTTTTCCTCCAAAAAAGAGACACTAAAATGTTAATGGATTGGATTTGGTAAATAAAATAATCTGCAGAAACGAAAGGTATTTAAGACTGTACTGTCACTAAGGACAGTGGGTGTTCAGTAAACATCGTAATTAAAACTATTACTTTGGCAAGATAATGAGTTATAGCCTACAGGAAAAACAGTGACACAACTCTGAAAATGTGTAAAAATTGGGGCTTTCTGGCCGTATTTAAATAAATGAAGTTCTAGCCTTCAGAGCTTTTTCTTTAACAATGGTTTCTAAGAAGTTCATGCAAGACACAGCAGAAGCAAAGAAAACACCCCACAGAGGAACGCGGTTATTAGCTGTTGCTGCTGGGAGCTGTCAGGTGGATGCTGACTCACAGCAACCCCGTGGGACAGAGTAGGGCGCCCACAGCTGACTCACAGCAACCCCGTGGGACAGAGTAGGGTGCCCACAGCTGACTCACAGCAACCCCGTGGGACAGAGTAGGGTGCCCACAGCTGACTCACAGCAACCCCGTGGGACAGAGTAGGGCGCCCACAGGTCTTCCTAGGCTGTGATCTTTACAGAAGCACATCGCCAGGTCTTTCTTCCACGGGGCCTCTGGGTATTGGCCAGAATTTTATTGAATTGTGCTATATAGCAAATATTATCCTATCACTGACAGCGTTGTACTTCAGGGTTGATCTTGAAATGTTCTTTGTGACCATGAATGTGACACCATTCCTCTTCAATTTGTCGTTTCTGGCATAGTAGACCATATGATTATCGGATTCAAGATGGCCAATACCACTCCATTTCAGTTCACAAATGCCTAGGGTATCTATGTTTATGCATTCCATTTCATTTTTTTAAATAATTTTTATTGTGGTTTAAGTGAAAGTTTACAAATCGAGTCAGTCTCTCACAAAAAAAAACCATATACACCTTGCTACACACTCCCAATTACTCTCCCCCTAATGAGACAGCCCTCTCTCTCCTTCCACTCTCTCTTTTCGTGTCCTTTTCACCAGCTTCTAACCCCCTCCACCCTCTCATCTCCCCTCCAGGCAGGAGATGCCAACATAGTCTCAAGTGTCCACCTGATCCAAGATGCTCACTCCTCACCAGCATCCCTCTCCAACCCATTGTCCAGTCCAATCCATGTCTGAAGAGTTGGCTTCGGGAATGGTTCCTGTCCTGGAGCAACAGAAGGTCTGGGGGCCATGACCACCGGGGTCCTTCCAGTCTCAGTCAGACCATTAAGTCTGGTCTTATGAGAATTTGGAGTCTGCATCTCATTGCTCTCCTGCTCCCTCAGGGGTTCTCTGTTGTGCTCCCTGTCAGGGCAGTCATCGGTTGTAGCCAGGTGCCATCTAGTTCTTCTGGTCTCAGGCTGATGTAGTCTCTGGTTCATGTGGCCCTTTCTGTCTCTTGGGCTCGTAATCACCTTGTGTCCTTGGTGTTCTTCGTTCTCCTTTGATCCAGGTGGGTTGAGACTCACTGATGCATCTTAGATGGCTGCTTGCTAGTGTTTAAGACCCCAGATGCCACTCTTCAAAGTGGGATCCAGAATGTTTTCTTAATAGATTTTATTATGCCAATTAACTTAGATGTCCCCTGAAACCATGATCCCCAGACCCCTGCCCCTGCTACGCTGGCCTTTGAAGCGTTCAGTTTATTCAGGAAACTTCTTTGCTTTTGATTTAGTCCAATTGTGCTGACCTCCCCTGTATTGTGTGCTGTCTTTCCCTTCACCTAAAGTAGTTATCTACTATCTAATTAGTGAGTACCCCTCTCCCACCCTCCCTCCCTCCCCGCCTCATGACCACAAAAGAATGTTTTCTTCTCAGTTTTAAGTATTTCTCAAGTTCTTATAATAGTGGTCTTATACAATATTTGTCCTTTTGCAACCGACTAATTTCACTCAGCATAATGCCTCCCAGGTTCCTCCATGTTATGAAATGTTTCACAGATTCCTCACTGTTCTTTATGGATGCATAGCATTCCATTGTGTGAATATACCATAATTTATTTATCCATCCATCCTTTGATGGGCACCTTGGTTGCTTCCATCTTTTTGCTATTGTAAACAGTGCTGCAATAAACATGGGTGTGCATATATATCTGTTTGTGTAAAGGCTCTTATTTCTCTAGGATATATTCGGAAGAATGGGATTGCTGGATCATATGGTAGTTCTATTTCTAGCTTTATAAGGAAGCGCCAAATCGATTTCCAAAGTGGTTGTACCATTTGACATTCCCATCAGCAGTGTAGAAATGTTCCAATCCCTCCACAGCCTCTCCAACATTTATTATTTTGTGTTTTTTGAATTAATGCCAGCCTTGTTGGAGTGAGATGAAATCTCATTGTAGTTTTGATCTGCATTTCTCTAATGGCGAATGATTGTGAACATTTCCTCATATATCTGTTAGCTACCTGAATGTCTTCTTCAGTGAAGTGTCTATTCGTATATTTTGCCCATTTTTTTAATTGGGTTATTTGTCTTTTTGCAGTTGAGTTTTTGCAGTATCGTGTAGATTTTAGAGATCAGGCGCTGATCAGAAATGTCATAGCTAAAAACTTTTCCCCAGTCTGTAGGTAGTCTTTTTACTCTTTTGGAGAAGTCTTTGGATGAGCATAAGTGTTTATTTTTAGGAATTCCCAGTTATCTAGTTTTTCTTCTATGTTCTTTATAATGTTTTGTATACTGTTTATGCCATGTATTAGGGCTCCTAACGTTGTCCCTATTTTTTCTTCCATGATCTTTATCATTTTAGATTTTATATTTAGGTCTTTGATCCATTTTGAGTTAGTTTTTGTGCATGGAGTGAGGTATGGGTCTTGTTTCATTTTTTTTGCAGATGGATACCCAGTTATCCCAGCCCCATTTGTTAAAAAGACTGTCTTTTCCCCATTTAACTGTTTTGGGGACTTTGTCAAATATCAGGTGCTCGTATGTGGATGGATTTATGTCTGGGTTCTCAATTCTGTTCCATTGGTCCACGTATCTGTTGTTGTACCAGTACCAGGCTGTTTTGACTACCGTGGCTATATAATAGGTTCTAAAATCAGGTAAAGTAAGGCCTCCCACTTTGTTCTTCTTTTTCAGTAATGCCTTCTTTATCCAGGGTCTCCTTCCCTTCCATATGAAATTGGTGATTTGTTTCTCCATCTCATTAAAGAATGCCATTGGGATTTGGATCAGAATTGCATTAAATGTAGATCGCTTCTGGTAGAATAGACATTTTTATAATGTTAAGTCTTCCTATCCACGAGCAAGGTATGTTCTTCCACTTATGTAAGTCTCTTTTGGTTCCTTGCAGAAGTGTACTGTAGTTTTCTTTGTATAAGTCTTTTACATCTCTGGTAAGATTTATTCCTAACTATTTTATTTTCTTGGGGGCTACTGTAAATGGCATTGATTTGGTGATTTCCTCTTTGATGTTCTTTTTGTTGGTGTAGAGGAATCCAACTGATTTTTGTATGTTTATCTTGTATCCCAACACTCTGCTGAACTCTTCTATTAGTTTCAGTAGTTTTCTGGAGGATTCCTCAGGGTTTTCTGTGTATAAGATCATGTCATCTGCAAATAGAGATACTTTTACTTCTTTCTTGCCAATCTGGATGCCCTTTATTTCTTTATCTAGCCTAATTGCTCTGGCTAGGACTTCCAGCACAATGGCTGAATAAGAGTGGTGATAAAGGGCATCCTTGTCTAGTTCCCGATCTCAATGGGAATGTTTTCAGGCTGTCTCCATTTAGGGTGATGTTGGCTGTTGGCTTTGTATAAATGCCCTTTATTATGTTGAGAAATTTTCCTTCTATTCCTATTTTGCTGAGAGTTTTTATCATAAATGCGTGTTGAACTTTGTCAAATGCCTTTTCTGCATCAATTGATACAATCGTGTGATTCTTGTCTTTTGTTTTATGTATGTGGTGGATTACATTAATTGTTTTTCTAATGTTGAACCATCCCTGCATACCTGGTATGAATCCCACTTGGACATGGTGAATTATTTTTTTCATATGCTGTTGAATTCTATTGGCTAGAATTTTGTTGAGGATTTTTGCATCTACGTTCATGAGGGATATAGGTCTATAATTTTCTTTTCTTGTGGTGTCTTTACCTGGTCTTGGTATCAGGGATATGGTGGCTTCATAGAATGAGTTTGGTAGTATTCCATCCTTTTCTATGCTCTGAAATACCTTTAGTAGTAGTGGTGTTAACTCTTCTCTGGAAGTTTGGTAGAACTGTGCAGTGAAGCCATCCGGACCAGGGCTTTTTTTTGTTGGGAGTTTTTGATTACCTGTTCAATCTCTTCTTTTGTTATGGGTCTATTTAGTTGTTCTACCTCTGTTTGTGTTAGTTTAGGTAGGTAGTGTGTTTCTAGGAATTCACCCATTTCTTCTAGGTTTTTAAATTTGTTTGAGTATAGTTTTTCATAGTAGTCTGATATGATTCTTTTAATTTCAGTTGGGTCTGTTGTAGTATCGCCCATCTCATTTCTTATTCGGGTTATTTGCTTCCTCTCCTTTTTTTTTTTTTTTTTTTATCAGTTTGGGCAATGGTTTATGAATTTTGTTGAGTTTTTCAAAAAAACAGCTTTTGGTCTTGTTAATTCTTTCAATTGTTTTTCTGTTTTCTATTTCATTAGTTCAGCTCTAATTTTTATTATTTGTTTTCTTCTGGTGCCTGTGGGTTTCTTTTGTTGCTCTCTTTCTATTTGTTCAAGTTGTAGGGATAGTTCTTTGGTTTTGGCCGTTTCTTCTTTTTGGATGTGTGCATTTATTGATATAAATTGGCCTCTGAGCACCGCTCTTGCTGTGTCCCAAAGGTTCTGATAGGGAGTGTTTTCATTCTCATTGGATTCTCTGAATTTCTTTATTCCATCCTTAATGTCTTCTATAATCCAGTCTTTTTTGAGCAGGGTGTTGCTCAGTTTCCAAGTATTTGATTTCTTTTCCCTGCTATTCCTGTTATTGATTTCCACTTTTATGGCCTTATGGTCAGAGAAGATGCTTTGTAATATTTCAATGTTTTGGATTCTGCTAAGGCTTGCTTTATGACCTAATATGTGGTCTATTCTAGAGAATGTTCCATGTGCACTAGAAAAGAGAGTATAGTTGGTTGCTGTTGGCTGGAGTGTTCTGTATATGTCTACGAGGTCAAGTTGGTTGATTGTGTCATTTAGACCTTCCGTGTCTTTGTTGAGCTTCTTTCTGGATGTCCTGTCCTTCACTGTGTGCTGAAGTCTCCTACTATTATTGTGGAGCTGTCTATCTCACTTTTCAGTGGCGATAGAGTTTGTTTTATGTATCTTGCAGCCCTGTCATTGGGTGCATAAATATTTAATATGGTTATATCTTCTTGCTGTATTGTCCTTTTCATCATTATATAGTATCCTTCCTTATCCTTTCTGATGGATTTCACTTTAAAGTCTATTTTGTCAGAAATCAATATTGCCACTCCTGCTCTTTTTGGATGGTTTGCTTGATATATATTTTTTCCATCTTTTGAGTTTTAGTTTGTTTGTGTCTCTAAGTCTAAGGTGTGTCTCTTAGAGGCAGGATATAGACGGATCTTGGTTTTTAATTCATTCTGCCACTCTCTGTCTCTTTATTGGTGCATTTTTTTTTTAGTCCATTTACATTCAGGGTAGTTATGGATAGGTATGAATTTAGTGCTACCATTTTGATGTCTCTTTTTGTGTGTTGACAGCATCTTTTTCCCACTTGATTTTATGTGCTGAGTAGATATTCTTTATATATTGTCCTTTCCTCGTATTTGTTGTTGTTGATTTTTTTTCTGCTGAGTCTGTATTTTTCCTTTGTATTTTATTTTGATGAGTAGGATAGTTTGTCTCCTTTGTGGTTACCTTATTATTTACCCCTATTTTTCTAAATTTATAACTAACTTTTATTTCTTTGTATTGCCGTATCTTCCTCTCCATATGGAAGGTGTATGATTACATTTCTTAGTCCCTCTTTATTATTTTAATGTTCTCTTCTTTCATATAACAACATCGCCGTTACTAGGCTTTTTTTTTTTTTTTTTTAATCTTGCTTTGTTTTTTTTTTTTTTGGATTTCCCTGTCTGGGTTGACTTCTGGTTGCTCTGCCCAGTGTTCTAGTCTTGGGTCAATACCTGATATTATTGATTTTCTAACCAAAGAACTCCCTTTAGTATTTCTTGAAGTTTTGGTTTGGTTTTTACGAATTCCCTCAACTTGTGTTTATCTGAAAATGTCTTAATTTCACCTTCATATTTAAGAGACAGTTTTGATGGATATATGATTCTTGGCAGGCAATTTTTTTCCTTCAATTTTTTAAATATGTCATCCCATTGCCTTCTTACCTGAATGTTTTCTGCCGAGTAGTCCAAGCTTATTCTTATTGGCTCTCCCTTGTAGGTGACTTTTCTTTTATCCCTCGCTGCTCTTATAATTCTCTCTTTATCTTTGGTTTTGGCAAGCTTGATTATAATATGTCTTGGTGACTTTCTTTTAAGATCTACCTTATGTGGAGTTCGATGAGCATCTTGGATAGATATCGTCTCATCTTTCACAATATCAGGGAAGTTTTCTGTCACCAAGCCTCACCAATTTTCTCTATATTTTCTGTTATCCCTCCCTGTTCTGGTACTCCAATCACTTGTAGGTTATTTCTCTTGATAGAGTCCCACATGATTCTTAAGGTTTCTTCATTTTCTAAAATTCTTTTATCTGATTTTTCTTCAAATATATTAGTGCCAAGTGCTTTATCTTCGAGTTCAGAAATTCTAGCTTCTACTTGCTCAATTCTGCTCCTCTGACTTTCTATTGAGTTATCTAATTCTGTAATTTTATTGTTAATCTTCTGAATTTCTGATTGCTGTCTGTCTATGGATTTTTCCAGCTTATTAAACTTCTCATCATGTTCCTGAATAATCTTTCTAATTTCTTCAGTTGCTTTATCTGTGTGTTCCTTGGCTTGTTCTGCATATTGCCTCATTTCCTTCCTGATGTCTTGAAGGGTTCTGTATATCAAACTTTTGTATTCTGCATCTGGTAATTCCAGGAATGCACTTTCATCTAGAAGATCCCTGGATTCTTTGTTTTGAGAGCCTGTTGAGGTGATCATGGCCTATTTCTTTATGTGACTTGATATTGACTGTTGTCTCCAAGCCATCTATAAGTTATTGTATTAGTTTATGCTTGCTTACTGTGTCGTAGCTGCTTGCTTTGTTTTGTTTTGGTATACCCCTACGGGTTGCTTGAGTGAGCTAGCTTGATTATTTTTGCTTTTGGAGATCTGGTGTCCTGTCCCCAGCTGGCTAGAGCTGTTATCAGGTATATCAGTCTACGAGTCCAATCAGTTTTCTTGTATGAATTCAGCTTAGGTTTCCAGGTAACTGATCATCAAGTGTGTGGTACAGGCTGTGTCCTAGAGTCTTAGAGGGGTGGGGTGATTGGCGTGTATACCGGTATCTGATTGCAGCAGAGTGTCACGCTCTGAACAAGGCAGGGGGCTGAGAACCGACCCCCAAGTGTCTCTGAGGAAAAAGCGTCTCTGTTGCCTAGAGCATGCTGGTGGGCAGGCTCTGCAGAGGGACCATGGGCACCCAAAGTTTTTGGTTGTAAGGACTGGGAGGTACCAGTTATCCCTGGCCCCCTGTCTCCGGTGGCTGGGCGACCCAAGTGGAGCCACCAGTCCTTAGGTCCCTGATGTGGGTAGGTGAGGACCTTGTTTAGTAGGCAAAGCAATGTCAAACGTCAAATACCCACCTCTCCACCGCACCACTGAAATGGTTGGAGTTTGCCAACAAGGGCCTATTCTCCCGAAATAGGCCCACACAGGTCCATGCAGAAGGGAAAGGTGCTCAAGGTCCACGGACAGTTTATGCCTAGACAGGAGCCACTTCTGTCCTGAGCTCCCCCGGTTAATGGAGCTAGCAAATTATCTTTTCCCCCCAGTTGCAAATTTTTTCCTTCCCCAAGGCCGGGAGGATGGCTGTAGGTGCTCACCAGGGTCTATCTCAGGCCCAGGGGTTCAGCCGCTGAAGCTGGGTTGGGGGGGTGGGACACGGTAAAATATACGCAAGTACTTAGCTTTTGCAGAAAGCGTCCTTCTGCTCAGGTTCCAGAGGTGTGAGTGGCCTGTGTGGCTGCTACTTCTCCCTGAGGAAACTGAGGCCAAACTCTAGGACCAGCCTGCTGCAGCCTCAGCTCTGGGAATGGTGCCTGAGGGCTCCCAGTGATTCAGGCCTGGTAACTCCTCTCCGCTTCTGAATGGTCTCTTCCTTCCCCTGCCCCTCAGTTCGTTGTCTAAGCTTGCCTTTGATGCTCAGGGCTCCCAGCTTGTCACAAATATAGTCGTTTCACTTGTTTTTTCGGTCTTTGCTGTAAAGAGGGCTCGATGGAAGCGTCTGTCTATTCTGCCATCTTGGCTCCGCCTCCCTCCATTTCATTTTTGACAATTTCCAATTTTCCTAGGTTCATACTTCATATATTCCAATTTTTAATGGATGTTTGCAGCTGTTTCTTCTCATTTTGAGTCATGCCACATCAGCAAATGAAGGTCCCCAAAGCTTGACTCCATCCACATCATTAAGGTTGACTCTACTTTGAGGAGGCAGCTCTTGCCCAGTCGTATCTGAGTGCCTTCCAGCCTGAGGGGCTCAGCTTCCAGCACTGTATCAGAAAACGTTCTGCTGCTATTCATAAGGCTTTCAGTGGCTAATGCTTTTCAGATGTAGACCGCCAGGTCCTTCTTCCTAGTCTTAGTCTGGAAGCTCGGCTGAAACCTGTCCGCCATGGGTGACCCTGCTGGTATTTGAATACCAGTGGCATAGCTTCCAGCATCACAGCAACACACAAGCCTCCACAGTACAACAAACAACAGATGCATGTTAAAAAGCAAAAATGTCACTTTAAAGACTAAGGTGAGTCTGACCCAAGCCGGGCTGTTTTCAATAGCCTCATTTGCTGGACAATGAATCAGGAAGACCGAAGAAGAATGGTTGCCTTTGAATTATGGTGTTGGTGAAGAATATTGAATATACCATGGACCGCCAGAAGAACGAACAAATCTGTCTAGGAAGAAGTACAGCCAGAGTGCTCATTAGAAGCAAGGATGGCAAGACTTCTTCTCACATACTTTGGACGTGTTATCAGGAGGGACCAGTGCCTGGAGAAGGACATCATGCTTGGTAAAGTGGAGGGCCAGTGAAAAAGAGGGAGACCCTAAACAAGATGGATTGACACGGTGGCTGCAAGAATGGGCTCAAACACAGCAATGATTGTGAGGATGGCGCAGGACGGGGTGTTGTTTCGCTCTGTTGAACACAGTGTCGCTATGGGTCAGAACAGACTCGATGACACCTAAAAACAACAACATGTAGTAAATAGTGTATTTACATGGGTTTTTATGCTATTATTTCAAAAAAACATTGGTGCTACCCCTAGGAGAGTGAAATGAAGGAATGAGTTGATTCAGGCAAGGATCAGTAAGAGAAATAAAAAGCAGATCATATCAAATGAAACGTATTTCAGTGCTTTCTCTTTGTCTTTAGAAACTTATTAGTTTCTTATTAGGAGCTGAAGATGCTGTTTATTATTTATAATTATTGAGTTCTGGATTTTTTGTGTTAAGTGTTCCAAAGATTAACTTTGAAAAAAGCTAACAGAAATGGAGAAATGATACAACTTTTTAGCAACTTAAATCTATTTCTAAGGCTTAGCAGTCACAAAGAATTCTAAACTAAGCTCTTTGAAATCCTGACAGTTCTTCTTCCTCCGAAAAATTATAAATCCATGGAAATATATTTAAACTTCAAATAGACTTGGGATGGGCAGTTCATAGTGTTTGATCGCACTTAGAAACTAACGCTCAAAGTTCAGTACCAAAAACTAGCATCCAGCATCTTGCAAAATGTGAGAAAAACTAATAGCCCCTGATTTAAGTGAAGTAGAGCAATTTTTATCTGAAATGACCTTCACATTAGAGAAGGAAAAAAGGTGTTTGAGATGTAGGAAAGGATTCCGAAATGCTTCTTTTCATCTTTGACTGTATTCTGTTTGTTGCTCTTGCTTTTGGTTGGGAAGATCGCACGAGAAGGCATCTAGATGTATCTGGAATGGGTCACGGGCAATGTAGCTCATTTCTTAAAATAGAGCAATAACTACGTTAAGTGATAAATAAAATATTTTCTACTTCAAATTTCATTTGAATCCTTATTCTATCAAAGGTTGAGGGGGAAGAAAGAACAATGAAAACCCCTGCTGATGTGTGATGACGACAGGCAAACACATCACAGGACAGTTTTTCAAACACTGTTACGACGACATGGTTAGTGAGGACACACAGGAGAGCCTGTGTTATTCAGTCACAGAACCCTCTGTCCCAGTCAGGGCTACAAACTGCTTTATATGTCCGCACAGATTACTCCAACAAGGAAATTCTGCAATGTCTTTTTGGAGAAATCTTTACAAGTACAAAAAGATCCTTAAAATTGTTGGCAAATTCTTCAAGCAAAAGTCCTTTTCCACCCTTCACCTTGTGCCGACTTTGCTGTTTAAGAAGCTGCTCTCAGGATGTGAGAACCAAGTTATAACCAAATTGAATAGGTACGGAGTGCAGAACGGGAAACACAGGCAAAACAATCCACTTTAAAAAAGGGGTATGACTGTGGCAGAAGTAAACCAAGTGTGAAAGATTGTGTAAATGTTTTACAGTAAGGCCAAGCACGAGGCTGTGCGCTTTAATTATCTGTCTGTATGTCACTGGAAAACATTTAGGCACATTTGAATAGAGGAGGGTGTTTCTTTGTGTTTCCTAGTAAGCAGTTTTTGTCACTTACTTTGTGCGTGAAACGTATTTCTGTAGGGAGTTTCCTAAGGAGCCCTGGTGGCGCAGTGGTTAAGCGCTTGGCTGCAGTTATAGATTGAATTATATCCCCTCAAAATATGTGTCAACTTGGCTAGGCCAGGATTTCCAGTAGTGTGTGGTTGTCATGGATTGAATTGTTTCCCCCAAAAAATATGTGTCAACTTGGTTAGGCCATGATTCCCAGTATTGTGTGGTTGTCCTCCATTTTGTGATCTGATGTAATTATCCTCCATTTTGTGAGGTGTTGTAAATTCTAGCCTCTATGCCTGTGGCTATGGTCGCATTTGGGAGTGAGTTGTCCATTATGTTAATGAGGCAGGATTAGGGTGGGATGTATCTTGAGTCACTGAGTTACTAGAGGGTGTGACTCCAGTCACCACCCTTACCACCCTTACTCAAGTCAGGCCCTTACTTGAGTCCTACCTTTTTTACAAGAGTTAAAAGGAGAGAGCAGCAAGCAGAGATAGGGACCTCACTACCCCCAAGAAAGAAGAGCTGGGAATGGAGCTCGTCCTTTGGAACTGGGGTCCCTGTGCTGAGAACCTCCAAGAAGCAGGAGAAGCAGAGAGAGAGCTGTAACACTGGAGATGGCACAAAAGGATGAGAAGCAGCAGCAGAGATACTTTGGCAGCAGAACCAGGAGACTGGGTGAGACAGCAAAGGAGCTGACTCACGGGCCAGGAGAGCTGAGCACCCTCGGGCAGGAGGCTTCCTGGCAGAGTGGAGTGCCTCTGGGTACTATCAGCAGAGCTAAAGAGCTTTGTAACACTTGCCCAAGCAGGGCAGGGCCAGGCCAAGGAGCCTTAGAAGAGGCTGCCCTGATTGACAACTCTCCTCCAGAGCCGACAGAGAGAGAGACTTCCCCATGAGCCAGCTTTCTGAATTTGGACTTCTAGCCTCCTAAATTGTGCAAAAATAAATTTCTCTTTGTTAAAACCATTCATTTGTGGTATTTCTGTTATAGCCCAAAAAACAAACAAACAAGACAAAAACCCATTGCCGTCGAGTCGATTCTGACTCATAGCGACCCTAGAAGACAGAGTAGAACTGCCCCCACAGAGCTTCCAAGGAGTACCTGGTGGATTCGAACTGCCGACCTTTTAGTTAGCAGCCCTAGCCCTTAACCACTATGGCACCAGGCTTTCCGGCACTAGCTAATTAAGACAGCTGTTAACCAAAAGACGGCAGCGTGAACCTACCAGCTGCTCTGCAGGACGAAGAGCTGGTGATCTGGGCTGTAGATGGCAGCCTCGGGAACCCGCGCTCTCGTCCGTCCTGGAAGGTTGCTGTGAGCTGGAACTGACCTGACGACTATGGTTTTTTTCAGGTGTTTCATCGCGTCTTCAGTGTAAATCTGTAGCTCTCCGTGTGGCTCTGAGTCGGAATCAACTCCACGGCTGTTGGCTTTCGGTTTGTGTATGTGTGGATTTAAGTAAGAGCAAATTGCATTACATGCTTTGAGGAAAAAATATTTTTTAAGGTATTAAAAATGTTTCTTATCTCATAAGAAACGTTTATTTTTTCTCCTTATCTAATACTTAGGTTTTCATTAAAGTAAAACCTTTTGTTTTCATGAAAATACAGAAGTAAAATCTGGCTAGATGTATTTAGATAATATTTTTAAATAATTTGAATCAAAATTTTAATATTTCAAATTCAAAATAAAATTTAAGCTTTTAAAAATCTTCCACTTGTTATAAGTTCACAAATAATTGCTCAAAAATATTGGATTTTATCTCCGTATTATTATAATCGAGCTCTCTCTGTATCTCTCCATACGTACCATAATGGATAAATGGCCAGGAATGCAACAGTAGATTTAAAGCGAAATAAAACAAAAGTCAGCACAAGGAAAGATAATCCGTCTCCTGACAAGAGACCTTCTTTCTCCCATCCTACCAGGGAAGGCCTGGCTGTGAGCATGCTCAGATCCGTGGGAGGCACCGAAGTTGCTAGATTAGAGCTCCTTCGGAGGTATAAGGATACGTCTAATAACTCAGTTGCTGTAAATCCGTGGTTACATTCCTGGGACTCAACATCTCTGCAAGCCTCAGGTTGATGGCAATGTTCTTTCTACTTCATTTCATCCTCCTGTTTGATGCCAAAGGTAAGAATGCTGCCTTTTCGCCTTAAATGAGTGCACTTCCAGAAAAACACCCTATTTCTCTTTGGTTCTGCCATAGCTGTAATAGGTTCATTGTGGTGTTTGACAAATAGCAAGCTTGCGTTGTCCTTACTGTTAATTGTTGGAGTCCCACACCTCCTGGCAGTTTCTAGATGCAACAGACTTTTCACATGCGTTTGCCTTTATCTGTTACTAAAACTGCAGGTGAGATAGCTTTTTAAAAAACGATGCTGAACATATCAATTTTTATGGAGAAAATATATATTTTTGGTATTTGAAAAAGAATGACAGTAAATTAAAATTTTGTTTGATGAAATGTTAACCTGTTGAAGTAAATCCATAAAATGTGTGTAATTGTTGGTGAACTACTATGTTTCATTGTTCACATAAACTGGGAACGACAAAACCACCGACAAACGCAATACTTTCTCTGAAAGTAAAGTATCTAAAGTAAAAATCATTACAAATTTTCAAGAGTGCATCTATTTAGGTAACTTTTCTTTTTAATTCTGGGGAATTTTTCTTTCAGTCACACTGCTAATTTTCAAATTAGTGAGATTCTTATTAGAAAGCTAGAAAAAAATAGAACCTGCGTTTTCACCTGGTTTTAAAGAAGGAAATAGACTTGTGAACTTGTACACTTCTGAGTGAACAATCTTGTCATCACACACGAGGCACGCTGGGTGTTTCTCATTAGTATTCAGAATGTATCTACTGTAGTTCATAGTTTTTCTTAAGGGTATCTGATAAACCCCTGAGAATACAAGTTAGAATACGAAATTATTTTTTTGAAAAATTCATTTTGGGTTTTAAAAATACTCGATTTTATTAAGTGGAATATTTTTATCCAACGGAATATTTTTAATCTTGAGATAAAATTCAATATTTATGAGCAATTATTTATGATTAAAATATATTTATAATTAAAAGATTTTAAAAATATTTCAATTTTATTTTGAGTTTGAAATGATACTAAAACTTTGTTTCAGATTATGTAAAAATATTATTTCAATAGACCGAGCAGGATTTTACTTTTGCATTCTAACCTCTCTTAATGAAAAGTATTAGCTAAGGGAAACAATCTGTGAACTCATTTTGCTTGAAATACAGTTGAGGAAGCAGTCTAGTTCATCGATTAAGCCTTCAGAAGTTCACGTCCTAACCACATTTGTAGTATTAAACTTCATAGGATTTTTAGTAAAAAGACAGCTGAAAAGTAGGTTCTTAGATTCAAGGCACTTCATAAACGTTCTCTGTGCCCTTAAAAAATTCTTTAATATACAGCAATGTAACTCTAGTTAACCAATTTTATCATAGGGTCACTATGAGTCAGAATTGACTCGACGGACGGCAACAGGTT
The DNA here is from genome assembly GCF_030014295.1 of Loxodonta africana. NCBI lineage: Eukaryota > Metazoa > Chordata > Mammalia > Proboscidea > Elephantidae > Loxodonta > Loxodonta africana. The sequence goes on along the minus strand of NC_087358.1, from coordinate 5,448,969 downwards.
TTTTTCTTTGTTTATTGCCTTTATTTGTACTTATACATTTAATTGATTTGGCTTAAAACCTTTATCAGATAGAAATAATCTATTACTTAACTAACGTTTCATGATGTACCATAGTGTAACAGTGCTCTTCAAAATAAAAGAAAGAAAATTTAAACAAATGCTTTTGTTTGTACTTTTCTTGTTATTGCTATGTAAATGTCATATCTGAGATTCATACTGTACCCAGTGCCCAGTGCCATCGAGTCAGTTCCGGCTATAAAAAAAAAAAAAAAAAAAGTATATAACCTGGTAAATATTTATCAATTCATTATCATTCTCCAGAAATTTTTCTTTTCTAATTTTACTTTACTCTTGATTGCAAATTTAAATCTTTACATTGAAAATGACTTATTTTCAGAGAAGGGCGTATTAGTTAAAGGCTTCAGTATTCTACTCCTAGTTATAAAAGTAATAAGCATTTGCCATATAATTAGTAAAGCTTTTTTTCACAATAAAATTATATACGCTTGAAGTGACAAAGCTCACAGTAACCAAAGAAAAACCACTGAGGATTTATGTAAGGATAAGAGTTGCTTTTTAAATGCCAATAGTTGTGCTCAGTGGGTCTGGGTGGTTGTGATCAGAACTTAAGCTAGATCCAGACAAAATGAAGTCAGGAACGATAGGATTGTCTGTTCTCCAGGACCACCCTCGAGTATTTAAAAAATGGGTGATATTCACTCTCTTAACTACTGACATTACTTGATAATTAAAGGTAACATATCTTTTACTTGTTATTGCTTTCTACAAGTACTTTATCAATTGGGATTCACTTGGTATTCTTGTTAACCAGCCTCGTGCCCCTCCCACACACACACACACACACACAAAGTCATTTTTTATGGACTAATTAGGGACAACATTGCAAACCAAACACATTGGTTTATAAGGAAAAATAAAAGCACAAAGTACTGAGAATGCCACTTGGTAACTACCAGTTGCTACTTGTTCAAATAATTTCCAAACCATCAAAAGCTGCCCTCACACCCCAAAGCAGAGCCGGAGCCCAGAGGCGTTGGGAAGTTAGCAGTCTTTTACTGCCCTCTAGTGGACATTGACTAAGGCTCCACTTGGACCGTCCTTTCCAAGTGGTGGCGGTACCACAGGGTGCTCTGTCTTGAGAAAATTTTCACGCAATTGTATCCATGCTGCCAGTAGCTGTGGAAGTCAATTACATTTCGGCCAGTCATACTGAGGGGATACAGCAGCACCACGAATGGAAAAGAGCTTGCCTGTTTCAGGTCTGAATTGAGCAGAAAGATGGAGAATCCAGAAGGGAAAACCATTCAGGACAGGACACAGCTGACGACAGATGTTGACTCAGTCGCTCATCTTACTGTGAATAATTACGACCGGATGTAATACAAGAGCTTGAGGACGCTCATTTAAAGGCACAAAATTGTCTGCTACCTGAATTTTAGAGAGGACATTGGGATGCTGATTTGATATGAGTTAATACTGAGAAATGGCACATTTATCCTGGAAGATAAAACAAAACAAACAAAAACCAGCTGTCATTGAGTTGATTCCGACTTATAGCGACCCCACACGGTTTCCAAGGCTGTGATCTTTATGGAAACAAACTGCCACATCTTTCTCCCTTGGAGCTGCTGGTAGTTTCGAACCGCTGACCTTTCGGTTAGCAGACAAGTGCTTTGTCCACGGCACCACCAGGACTCCTATCCTGGAAGACAGTGGCCCAAACGAAGGTTCAGTTACCTGAAAACAGTCTTGTGTACATAGTTGTTCTTGTTATTAGGTGCTGTGGGGTCAATGTTTTACTCTCAGCGATTCCGTATGACAGAGTAGGAGGGTGACATTGGGTTTTCTAGGCTATAATCTGTATGGGAGCAGATTGCAGGTCTTGCTTCAAAAAATGCCTGTGGGTGGGTTTGAACCACCGGCCTTTCAGATAGCAGTCGGCTGTGTAACCGTTGATGAATGCAGACAGTTTTTAGGAGTGTGTATCAATGTGAGAACCCACAATAGTTGCGTTTACTTAATTTGTAAATATATGCCTTAAAATGTAGCAGGAAAATGAACATGCTTGATTGACATGAGAAATAATAGTGAAATTAGAGGCACAGTGATCCGAGAATGAAGACAAAGCCTTTATCCACGTGGCATCTAGTTCTCACCCGGGCACTTGGAGCTGTTGAGAATGAATTCTCAGAGAAAAAAAATAAAGTTTGCAGAAAGAGCCAACATTGTTAAATACCTTCCCCCAAACCAAAATAAGGCGACTGATTCACTGCTCATGTGACGAGCAGGTGTTGGATTAAGATTAAATTGAAGAAATTGACTTTGTTACTAAGTGAAATGCCTTGAAAACATTTTCAACAGGATTGACAAAATTCTAGACTTCTTTTCTTACCCCTCTCTCCTTCCACTGTTCCTCTGACTTGGGTCCCTTACCTCTGTTCCTGTTTACACCTCCCTCCTCGTTCCCCCGACCCCACTGTTGCTCTCTTCTTAGTTTAGCTTCCCACCACACTTATGCTCTACTCCTTACCTAAGGGAGCCCTGGTGATGAAGTGGTTAAGCGCTTAACTGCTAACCAAAAGGTTGGTAGTCCCAATCCACCAGCTGCCACTTATAAACCCTATGGGACAGTTCTACTCTGTCCTGTAGGGTCACAATGAGTCAAAACTGACTCAACAGCAATGGGTTCTTTACCCAAGGAGCCCTGGTGGTGCGGTGGTTAAGCACTCAGCTGCTAACCGAAAGGTCGTCGGTTCAAACCTGCCAGCTGCTCCAGGGGAGAAAGACCTTCTGTAAAGATTACAGCCTTCGAAATCCTGTGGGGGCAGCTCTACTCTGTCCTATAGAGTCTCTGTGAGTTGGAATTGACTCAGTGGCAATGGGTTTCGGTCTGGTTTGGACTCCTCACCTTTGCACAGGTCTCTCAGGTCCCTCCTGGTCTCTCTGTCCACCATTTCTACATCCCTCCCTCTTGCTGTCATTTCCGGAAATCCTTCTCTTTCTGTCTTCTTGCCTCTGCTTTTCAGCCGCCTTGCTCTCTGAGCTGTTCTCTTCTTTTTCCTCTGCTCTGCTTTGTCTCACCTACACTCTTTTCTCTCTGATGATCAGCATGCCCTTTCATTTCTACCTTGAGATATCTATCCCCTAATCCCCCCCCCCGCCCCCAGGTATTCCTCTACTCCAGTTGTCTCCTGTCCATTCTTACTTTCTGGGTCTTCCTGTATCTTTCTTGTATCCCCTTTTGTGGCGCTCATTGTGTTGTTAGCTGTCACCAAGTTGGCTGACTCTTGGCGACCTTAAAGATATCAGAACGAGATGTTGCCCAGTGCTGCACCATTCTTGTGATCGCTGGGTGTTTAAGTCCACCGTTGCAGCCACTGTGTCAGTCCATCTCGTTGAGGGCCTTTCTCTTTTTTGTTGACCCTATACTTTGCCAGGCATGATGTCTTCCTCCAGTAACTGATCCCTCTGATAACATGTCCAAAGTACTTGAGACAAAGTCTTACCATTCTCACTTCTGGGGAGCATTCTGGTTGTACTTTTTTCAAGACAGATTTGTTCATTCTTCCAGCAGCCCATGGTATATTCAATATTCTTCGACAACACCGTAATTCAAGGGCCTCAATTCCTCTTCAGTCTTCCTTATTCATTGTCCCACTTTCGTGTGCATATGAGACAAATGAAAACACCATGGCTTGGGTCAGGTGCACCTTAGTCTTCAACGTGACATCCTTGCTTTTTAACACTTTGAAGAAGCCTTTTGCAGCAGATTTGCCCATTGCAATGTGTTCTTTTGATTTCTTGACTGCTGCTTCCATGAGCATTAATTGTGGATTCAAGTAAAATGAAATCCTTGACAGCTTCAATCTCTTCTCCATTTGTCATGATGTTGCTGACTGGTCCAGTTGTGAGGATTTTTGTTTTCTCTATGTTGAGGTGTAATCCATACTGAAGGCTGTGGTCTTTGATCTTCATTAGTAAGTGCTTCAAATCCTCTTCACTTTCAGCAAGCAAGGTTGTGTCATCTGCATAATGCAGGTTGTTAACGAGTCTTCCTCCAATCCTGATCCCCCGTTCTTCTTCATATAGTCCGGCTTCTCGGATTATTTGCTCAGCATACAGATTGAATGGGTATGGTGAAAGGATACAACCTTGACAAACACCTTTCCTGACTTTAAACCACTCAGTATCCCCTTGTTCTGTCCGAACAACTGCTTCTTGATCTGTGTACAGGTTCCTCATGAGCACAATTAAGTGTTCTGGAATTCGCATTCTTCACAATGTTACCCATAGTTTGTTATGATCCACACAGTCAAATGCCTTTGCATAGTCAATAAAACACAGGTAAACATACTTCTGGTATTCTCTGCTTTCAGCCAGGATCCATCTGACATCAGCAATGATATCCCTGGTTCTACGTCCTTCTCTGAATTCGGCTTGAACTTCTGGCAGCTCCCTGTTGATATACCGCTGCAGCCGTTTTTGCATGTTCTTCAGCAAATGTTTACTTGTGTGTGATATTAATGATACTGTTCAATAATTTCTGCTTTTGGTTGAATCACCTTTCTTGGGAATAGGCTTAAATAGGGATCTCTTCCAATTAGTTGGCCAGAGAGCTGTCTTCCAAGTTTCTTGGTGTAGATAAATGACCACTACCAGTGCTGCACCCATTTGTTGAAACATTAAATTGGTATTCTGTCAGTTCCTGGAGGCTTGTTTTTCACCAATGCTTTCCGTGCAGCTTGGATCTCTCCCTTCAGTACCATCGATTCCTGATCATATGCCACCTCCTGAAATGGTTGAACGTGGACCAGTTCTTATTAGTACAGTGACCCTATGTATTACTGCCATTTTCTTTTGATGCTTCCTGAGCCATTTAATATTTTTCCCAATATCGTAACTTGAGGCTTGAATTTTTTCTTCAATTCTTTTAGCTTGAGAAATGCAGAGTGTGTTCTTCCCTTTTGGTCTTCTAACTCTAGGCCTTTGCACATTTCATTATAATACTTTACTTTTTCTTCTCGAGCTGTCCTTTGAAATCTTCTATTCAGCTCTTTTACTTCATCATTTCTTTTCACTTTAGCGGCTCAACTTTCAAGAGCAAATTTCGGAGTTTCTTCTGACATCCATTTTGGTCTTTTCTTTCCTGTCTTTTGATGACCTCTTGCTTTCTTCACGTATGATGTCCTTGACGTCATTACATAACTGGCGTGGTCTTTGGTCATTATTGTTCAATGTGTCAAATCTATTCTTGAGATGATTTCTAAATTCAGGTGTGATATACTCCAGGTTGTACTTCAGCCCTTGTGGACTTGTTGTAATTTTCTTCAGCTTCAACTTGAACTTACATATGAGCAATTGATGGTCTGTTCTGCAGTCGGCCCCTGGCCTTGTTCTGACTGATGATACTGAGCTTTTCCATCGTCTCTTTCCACAGATGTAGTCGATTTGATTCCTGTGTATTCCATCTGGCAAGGTCCATGTGTGTAGTTGCTGTTTATGTTGCTGAAAAAAAGGTTTTTCCAGTGAAGAACTTGTTGGTCTTGTGAAATTCTATCATGTGATCTCTGGCATCATTTCTATCACCAAGGCCATATTTTCCAACTACCAATCCTTCTTTGTTTCCGACTTTCACATTCTAAACACCAGCAATGTCAATGCATCTGGACTGCATGTTTGATGAATTTAGGCTGCAGAAGGTGGTAAAACTCTTCAGTTCCCTCACCTTTGGCCTTCGTGGTCGGTGTGTAAATTTGAATATTTGTATTAACTGGGCTTCCTTGTAGGTGTACGGATATTATCCTATCACTGACAGTGTTGTTCTTTAGGACAGATCTTGAAATGTTCTTTTTATGATGAATGCAGTGCCATTCCTTTTCAAGTTGTCATTCCTGGCATAGTAGACCATATGATTGTCTAATTCAGAGTGGCCAATACCAGTCCATTTGAGCTCGGTAATGCCTAGGATATCAATCTTTATGCATTCCATTTCATTTTTGACAATTTCCAATTTTCCTAGATTCATACTTGCATACATTCCGTGTTCTGATTTCTAATGGGTCTTTGCAGCTGTTTCTTCTCGTTTTGAGTCGTGCCACATCAGTAAATGAAGGTCCTGAAAGCTTGACTCCATCCACTTCATTAAGATCGACTCTACTTTGAGGAGGCAGCTCTTCCCCAGTTGTATTTGGAGTGCCTTCCAGCCTGGGGGTTCATCTTCTGGCACTATGTCAGACAATGTTCTGCTGCTATTTATAAGGTTTTCACTGACTAATTATTCTCAGAAGTAGGCTTCCGGGTCTTTCTTCCTAGTCTGTCTTAGTCTGGAAGCTCAGCTGAAACCTGTCCTCCATGGGTGACCCTGCTGGTATTTGAATACCAGTGGCATAGCTTCCAGCATCACAGCAACACACAAGCCCCCACAGTATGACAAACTGACAGGTGTGTGGCGATAGTAAAGTAGAGGGTCAGCGAAAAAGAGGAAGACCCTCAATGAGGTGGACTGACACAGTGGATGCAACAACGGGCTCAAACATAACAAGGTTGAGAGAATGGTGCAGGCTCAGGCAGTTTTTCATTCTGTTATATGGAGGGTCTCTAAGAGTGGGAACCAACTCAACAGCACCTAACAACAAGAGCATGATAGGAGAGGGACCCCTGGTGGTGCAGTGGTTAAAGCACTCAGCTGCTAACCAAAAGGTTGAAACCACCAGCTGCTCCACGGGAGAAAGCCGTGGCAGTCTGCTTCCATAAAGACTTACAGCCTTAGAAATCCTGTGATGCAGCTTTAGTCTGTCCTATAGGGTCACTTTGAGTGAGAATCGACAGTAGGGTAGTAGGTTTGAATTTGTTAGGTTTGATAGGAGAAAGGAGCCCTCGTGAATCAATGGTTAAGCACTTGACTGCTAACCAGAACTTCAACGATTCAAACCCACCAGCAGCTCCATGGAAGAAAAGACTCAGCGATCCTCATTTGTAAAGATTACAGCCTAACAACCCCACAGGGGCAGTTCTACTCTGTCCTACAGGGTTGCTATGAGTCAGAATCGACTCAACAGTACACAACAACAACAACAGCAATGGCAGGAGAAGCCTCAGAGTGGAAAGGCAAGGTCAGCACACCTGTGTGCAGGTGACAGCCCTGACCCTCCCTAGCGTCTGGTATCCAGCATGCCAAATCACCTCCCAGCCTTATCCGGAAAGTTGCCGTAATTATAGAGTTTCTAAGAACCACTTGTGATGGTGTTAAATAAATTCATTCTGGTACTCCAGCCCCAAAGATCCCATCCAGCTAGAGTGGGGCTTGGGCTCTGCACAGGAGGAAGACCTCAGGTAATTCTAGTGCAGCTCCCCCAGTGGGTCAGGCCTCTGGAAGCATGGGCAATGCCGTGTGTTGTTGTTAGTTGCCGTCAAGTCAATTCCTTGCTTCTAAGGAGCATCCTGGTTGTACTTCTTCCAGGACAGGTTTCTTCCCTCTTTTGGCAGTCCATGGGGTGGTCAACATTCTTCGCCAGCACCACAAATCAAAGGCGTCAGTTTTTCCCCATGTGAAATGCTGATTTTTTGTTTTCTTCTTTTTGAGGGCTGGGATTGTTAATTGGGCCTAGCTGGATTATTTAACACTCATCAATTCTACTTGAAAAGATTTTGTTGTTGTTGTTGTTGTTGTTTTTAATTTGGGGGTTATCAGGACAAATTAGGATCCCTGGTGGTGCAGTGGTTAAGAGCTATGGCTGCTAACTGGAAGGCTGGCAGTTCGGTTCCACCAGCCGCTCCTTGGAAACCCTGTGGGGCAGTTCTACTCTGTCCTATAAGGTTGCTATAAGTCGGAATCAACTTGATGGCAATGGGTTAGGGGTTATAATTAATATGCAGGTTTGACAGTAGAGTAGTCTTGATGTTAATTACCATTCTTTCCTTTAGAGGAAAGAGAGCCTAGTGGCACAGCAGTTAAGCGCAGCTGCTAACCCAGAGGTTGGTGGTTCAAACCTACCCAGTGGCCCCATGGGAGAAAGACCTGATGATCTGCTCCCGTAGGATTACAGCCGAGAGCACCCCGTGGGGCAGTTCTACCCGTCACATGTGGTTGTTAGGAGTCCGCGTCGACTAGATGGCACCTAACAACAACAGCCTTTAGTGGAAATTACGAAACCACAGACACAAGTAGCTAGGGAAGAGTCACTTCTGGTTTGGGGCAAGGTTCTCGTTCTCGTTCATCACCTATTTTTCATTACCCACTTTTTGTTTGTTTGATTCTGGTTCAGCTGGTGGATATTGTGCTGGTCATTTAGCTATAGCAGGGCAAGGGGACGAATTGCAGATTCTTCTCCCCTTTATTTCTCTCTTTTTCTCTCTCTCTTTCCCCTTTTCCCTCACTCTCTGCCTTCTCACTTAACTCACTCTTTCTCAGGCTCTTTTCTTTCCCTTCCTTCTCTTTTCTCTCTTTCTCACTCCCTCTCTCCCTCCCTCTCTCTCACTTATTCTTTCTCTCATTTTCTCTCTCCCTCACTCCTTTCTTTATCCCTCTCCTCTCTCTCTCTCCTTTCTCTCCCCCCTGCTTTGTTCACACCTTGCCTGAGACTCTCCCTCTCAACCACATAGGCTAAAAGTAGTATAACTATTGCTGTGGATATTTCTAGTCCTACCACCTTTTCATATAAATCCATGAAATATAAGAAATTCAGAAGATATTGATTCTCTTCCATTCTGCCTTTGAGGGCCACTGAAAAACGTATTCCCTCACACACCTGAAATTCTGACTGAGGGTGAGATGGGAGAGTCTTCACATAAACTTACTTACAGGCAGGAAAAGTATGACAATCCACACTTGGTATTGCTGGCAAATTCTGTCCCCTTGTCCAGAAGCCACTTCTTTTACAGTTGCTTCCTGTTTCTCACTTAAAAATGCCATTCCTGCTGTCATCGCTATAGCTAAAATTGTCTACTTGGAAAAATAAACTGAGCGCTCAGGGTTGTACATACGCCATTATTTTTGTCCATGGTATGTGTGAAATTTATTTTGCCCATGGTATGTGCGAATTTTATTTTGTCCACTGCACGTGTGAATTTTAAAACCTTCACAAAGGGTGAAGCACGAGGAAATTACAGGGAAGCCTGTGAGAGCTGGAACGTGACGGGGCTGCCTTGTTTTTCCAGGTCTTCCAAGTTTTCCACCTTTGACAGGGTGCAGTCTTACCACTTTTCTATTGCTCTCTATTAGTGGAAAATAAAGTAAAACCTGGAAAGCCAGAGCCTGTGCAAGGCGGAAACCTGTCAGAGAAGGAAAACTCGTCAGGTGTTTATAAGGTAGGATCCGTATTTGCATTTTCCTCCTTTGACAGGTTTCTGCTTACACACCGTCCGTTTCCAGGTTTCACTATACCTACTTTGCGACCTGATTCCCAGACATGCAGCGTATAGGACAATAACCCAGGGCAGGCACCTTACTCCAAGCTATGTAGGGTCCGCCTACAAAGTAGGAGAGACCCAACCACCTCTCCTCTTCTGGCTGCTGAATTCTCGCTAAGAAGTCAACACTGAAAAAAGAAAAGAAAGAAAACCATAGCACTGACAATAACAAAAGGAAAATGAGCATAAAGTGTCTCTGTGCCCTAACTCACGATGAAGCTGGATCTAACATGTGGACACCAAGATGTGGCTTGTTCTCCTGACACAAATTATTACTAAAGTGCCATGTGCTCCCCACCCCCACACATGGGGACCTGGGTGCATGTGGCCCCACTTTGCAAGGAGCCCTGGTGGCGCAGTGGTTAAGTGCTTGGCTGCAAACTGAAAGGTTGGCGGTTCATACCCACCAGCCTCTTTTGCCGGAGAAAGATGTGGCAGTCTGCCTCTGTAAAGATTACAGCCTGGGAAACCCAACGGGCAGTTCTACCCTGTCCCATGAGGTTGCTGTGAGTAGGAAGTGAGTGATGGCAACAGATTATTTGGGGGGGGCCAATTTTGGAAACAACGTTGCTTTCTCTGAAAATGTTAAGTTTAATCAACAATTTTGAGTCATGTCTTATGTGAGAAAGGAGCCCTGGATGCACAACGGCTAAGCACTTGGCTGTTAACCTAAAGGTTATTAGTTCAATCCCACCCTGCAACTTTGCAGGAGAAAGGCCTGGCCATTTGATTACAGCCCAGAAAACCCTATGGGATGGTTCTGTTGTGTCATATGGTGCCCCCATGAATCGGAATGGACTCAACTGCACCTAACAACAACATGCTACGTGATGACAGCTTTTTCAACCATTGAGAGAATCAAAGTTAATAAAATAAATTTCCTTCCATTAGGTGGGGCACACAAACTATGGGAAAAAGATAGAAAATAGCTCTCATTACAACACAATGTGATAAATACTACAATAAAAGTATGGGCAAGATGCTTTGGGAAGAAAAAAGGGAAAACATGAACTCTAGAGTGGTCTTGGAGAGGTTGGTAGAGTCTTCACAGAGATGACTTCTGAGATCAACCTCGAAGAAGGTAGAGGTGGATGAGAAGAAAATGGCATTTCGGGTAGAAAAAACCACAGATTCTAACGTCACGACTGGTGAAGAACATTGAATATACAGGAGCTCTGGTGGCGCAACGGCTCCGTCATTTGAATCCACCCAGTAGCCACTTGGGGGAAATAGCTGGCGATCTTCTCCCATAAAAATTGTGGGCTAGAAAACCCTAAGGGGCAGTTGTACTCTGTCACGTGGGGTGGCTACGAGTCAGAATCGACTCCATAGCACACAACAGCAACAACAACAGCAACAGAGTGAAAAGGCAAGCTGCAGAGAAGAAGATACTTGCAAAGGACTTGTGTCCAGAATATATATCCGCACCGTCTACAAATCAATAAGGCAATGATGAACAGTAAATAGAAAATGGGCAAGAGACTTGATTAGATACTACACAAGAGGGTCTCCAAATGGCCAGTAAAATATCTGCTGAAAAGGCAGTAAATCGGATCAGTAGTCAGGGAAATGCAAACTAAAGCCACAATAATATACCAGTGCAGAAGGCCAGAATGACCGTAATTGAAAAACCAACCAGCAAACTGATGATACAGTGTTTGGTGGGGCTGTGAAGCTACGGGAACTCTCACACGCTGGTGAGGATGTTAACCTGCATGATCACTTTGCCAAACAGTCTGTCCTTACCTGCTAAACGTGAAGGTCCACAATTTCACTTCTAGGTATTTGCCTGTAGGAATACATGCACGTGTACACCAAGAGGCGCGTGTAAAAATATTCATAAAAACATTATTCTTCATAGCCTGGAACTGGAAACAATCCAAATATCCTTGAAAAGTAAGATTAAAAATCGTGACGTATTCATTGATGGCGTACTATGTTAATGGTGGTGACTTTCTTTTTTAAGAGAATCTCTTAATTTTATTACAGTCGAATATAGCAATCTTTTCTTTCACGGTTAGTGCTTTTTGTTAATCCTTAAAATCCCCACTCTGAAGTCATAATATTTCTTCCAGAATTGTTACTGTTTGAACTCTCACACTTAGATCTATAAGGAGCCCTGGTGGCGTGAAAGTTAAGTGCTCAGCTGCTGACTAAAAGGTTGGCAGTTTAAACTTCCCAGCCGCTCCGTGGGAGAAAAGACTTGGCAATCTTCTCCCGTAAAAACTGCAGACTAAGAAACCCTATGGGGCAGTTCTACTCTGTCCTGTAGGGTCGCTGTGAGTTGAAATCGACCTGACAGCACACAACAACAACATTGAGGTTTATACTCCACTTAGAGTTGGCCACCTTGCCCCGCTACCCCGTTGTGTCACTTGGTAGGAAATCAAATGTTCATATGTGTGTTTGTCTTTTTCCAAACTTTCTATTCTGTTCCATTGGGTTTTTTAAAAATCTTTCCATGAATATCGTACTGTTTTAATTATTGTAGCTTTTTTGTAAGTCTTGATATACAAATAACTAGACCTCTTGCCCTTGTTCCCATCCTCGAAAGTGTCTACGCTCTTCCTGCACTTTTGTATTACCACAAACGTGCCTTTTAGATTCAGCTTATCCATTCCTACACACACACACCACACACACTCATGGACACACGCACATTCATACATACACACAGACACTCATACAGGCACCACACACACACACACACTCATACATGCACACACCCGTAAACATACACACACATACACACACAATGATGCTTAAACACACTCACACACACAAACATGCACACTGGGGGTATTGCTTTGAATCTGTAGAGCAATTTGAGGGAAGCATGAATGTCTTTAAAATACTAGATTTTCTATTTATTTACGCCTTTTATGTCTCTCAACAACTTTATACACTTTGCATAAATGTTTTGCGTATTTTAGATATTTTCCTAGATATGTGGCCCTCTTGAAGCTGTAGTAAATGTTAGCACTTTTTAAACACTTGCTTAAACATTGTTGCTGATATATGGAAATACAGTTGAGTTACAGAAACCTTGTTAAACTCACTCATTCTAACAACTTCTCTGTAAAAGAGCTTGGATTTTTTATGTTCACAATCATATCACTCATGATTGACGACTGCTTTATTTTCTCCCCTCCAATAATTATGTTGTAGTGTTTGGGTGTGCCCGCCAGTTGATTTCAACTGACTCATAGTGACCCTGGCGACCCTAGAGGGCAGAGTAGCGCTGCCCCACGGGGCTCCCAAGGCTATAAATCTTCGCAGAAGCAGATGGCCAGGTGTTTTCTTCTGTGGGGCTGCTGGTGGGTCCGAACTGCCAAGCTAGCAGCTGGGCGCTCAATCGTCGCACCACCAGGGCTCCTGAGTTTTCTTAGATCTCTTAAGTCAAGGAAGTTACCTTGTTTTTCGTTTACATGGCTATTTTAAAGTCAGAGTCTGATTTTTCCATCTCTGGGCTCCTGGTCACAGGCAAAGTAAAAGGCAGGTGACATGCTGGGAGAAAGCGGTCGTGGGATACGGAGCAGAGGCCTCACCTCCCGGGGAACCCCGCACCGCTCCCGGCTTTCACGTCCTCACACTGTTCCAGGCGGTGGTTCCAGCCATCGCTGTCAGCACTGAAGGCTTCACCAGCCGCCAGGATGAAGACGTCAGTTTCCTATAAGATGGAATGCCTTCCTTTTAAAGGGCTGTCTTTTCTTCTGTACCAATGTCCCCTCTAATATTATAACAATAAAATACTATTTTTCTAATAAATCATTGTTATTGTTGTTGTGTGCCTTTGAGTCGATTTTTGACTCATAGTGACCCCAAGTGACAGAGTAGAACTACCCCATAGGGTTTCCTAGGCTGTAATCTTAAAAAAAAAAAAAAAAATTACCATATATTATAATTATAATATATAATTATATTATATATTATAATATATAATATAATTATACTACATTATAATAATCATTGATTATTGTAATTAATCAATTAATTTATAATTAATCAATATTTTGATTTTTTTTTTATTAACCAATGATCATTATAATAGATGGTAACTTAGAGTTTTTAAAAAATATCTTAACATGACTAGCAAAAGAGTTTGCATCTCTTTGCAGGTCCCTCTGAATTCTTTGATTTTATTGATGTAAGAAATAACTTGGGAACTCACCACCCCCACCCACTGCCCTCTAGTCAATTCCTACCCACAGTGACCCTATGCCCCAGAACTGCCCCACAGAGTTTCCTAGGCTGCAGTCTTTAAAAGACATAAATTATAATAATTACCACGTATTATAACAACCATCGATTATTATAATACATGATAATTTAGCTTTAAAAAAAAATCCTAATATGACTAACAAAAGAGTTAGCATCTCTTTGCAGGTCCCTCTGAATTCTTTCCCTGATTTTATTGGTCTGAGAAATAGAAAAACTTGGAAACCCACCACCACCAGCCCATTGCCATCAAGTTGATTCCAACTCATAACAACCTTATAGGACCAAGTAGAGCTACCCCATAGGGTTTCCTAGGCTATAATTAAAAAAAAATTTTTTTTAACCCCAGATTACCACATATTATAATAATACTGATTATTATAATACATTATAATCAATGTTTATTATAATTTATGGTAATCCAGGCACCCCAGGTTTTTTTAAACATCCTAATATGACTAACAGAAGAGTTAGCATCTGTTTGCAGGTCCCTTGGAATTCTTTCCCTGATTCTATTGGTCTGAGAAATACAAAAACTTGGAAACCACTGACCTAATATGCAGCAGTGACATTCAGGGAACTGACCAAGAAAAAGGAGACAAAACCTTAAGGAAGTTAAAAAGGGTGGGTGGGCGGGGGGAGAGATCTGGAGAAGGAGGTAAGCCAGGGCAGTGAGACCTCCCAAAGCCCAGGGAAGGAAGTTGCCAAGCTGGGGGAGGGATGGGTGGTGTCAACTGCTGCAGAGAATCTAGTTGGTCAAGGAGGATAAAACACCTGGTGCATTTAGTAACACAGAGGGCGTTAGTGACTCTGGTGAGGAGAATGTTGGGTCAAGACTGAATGCTCTGGGCTGAAGAATGAATGGGTGGTGAGGAAAGGTCCATTCTGCCCAACCACAGGCAGCAGTCTTGGGTGCAGATAAATGTGTAACCGGATAGGACTAGAATTTGGGAGAATTAGGACAAAGAGGGAGGAGCCCTGATGGCACAAAGATTAAGTGCTTGGTTGCTAAATGAAATGGTGGTTCGAACCCACCCAGTGGCTCCAGAGGAGAAAAGACTTGGTGATCTGCTCCCATAAAGATTATAGCCTAGGAAACCCCATGGGGCAGCTCTACCATGTCACATGGGGTCGCTAGGAGTTGGAATTGATTTGATGGCAGTCAACAACATCAACCCCCCAAGAGGGATGTCCCAGGGTGGTGTCAATGATTAACACGATCAACTGCTAACCAAAAGGTTGGAGGTTTGAGTCCACCTAGAGGCTCCTTGGAAGGAAGGCCTGGCAATCTAGTTCTGAAAAATGAGCGACTGCAAACCCTGTGGAGCACAGTTCTACTCTGACACACAGGGCATCCCCATGAGTTAGAGCTGACTCCACCGGGACTGGATGGGACCACACAGGGAAAGAAGAAGTCCTTTTAGGCAGAGCAGACTATGAATCAGACAGGAATTAGCTGAAAGGGCAAGAGGGGGGCAAAGGCAAGGAGGCTTCCCCCTGCACATTTTCCACACCGAGTTTCATCAGGCGGCATCCTGGCCCCCTTACAGCCTCCCTTTCCATGGTCTTCCTTTCTTCACCTGTCATCATGGTCACTCTCTGAGTTCACTGTTCTCGGGCAGGTTTTAGGAAGAAGACAGTCTCTCAAATGGATGCAGACCAAGACAGGTATTTAAATTCTAAAAGAGAAGATTGTAACCTAGAAGAACGCATCCCTACAGGTAAAGTTGAGGCCGTTACCAGTTGCCGTCAAGTCAACTCCAGCTCATGGCAACCCCACGCGTACAGAGTACAGCTGTACTCCCTAGGGTTTTCAGCGGCTTATTTTTCAAAAGTAGATTTCCAGGCCTTTCAGAAGAGAGAGTTTTTGGAAGAAAATATCCTTATGTCCCAGCCACAGCATTCAGGATACGGTGCGTGACCCCCATAAAGGCGCCCAGCCCAAGGGGAACATGGGACCAAAATCCATCATTCATGAGGTTGACATTGGCAATGTGAAATTCTTGGTTTTCCCCCCAGTTTAAATAAACATGCACTGAGCTTCCACCCTGTTCCACATAACAAGAAAACCAAACCGGTCACCATCAAGTTGGTCCCAACTCATAACAACCCTACAGACAGAGCAGAACTGGCCCATACGGTTTTCTGGGCTGTAACCTTTACAGAAGCAGATTGCCAGGTCTTTGTACCGTGGAGCCACTGAGTGGGTTCAAACAGCCAATCCTTTAGTTAACAGTCCAGCACTTCACTGTCATGCCATCAGGGCTCCTTGGTATAACCTTACCTGTAGGAAATACGGGGAATCGGCAAGTGTGTAGAGACCAATGTTTATTAGTGATAACTAGGGACGGATGGGAGGGAGGGGTAAGGGGGGACTTGTTGCTTAGAGGAAGCGTTCTGTTACGGGTGTTGGAAAAATCTAGAAATCGATCGTGGTGATGGGCGAACAACATGGTGAACGTAATGAATGTCACTGAACTGTACATGCAAAAAATGTTAAATGGCAAATGACGGTTACATATATGGTTGCCACACCACCACCACCAGCAAAGACAGTGGGTAGAAAAATATCCCATGGGGGCCCTCTGGTGGCCTCCTCAGGTCAGGGAGGGCCCAGCAGACGCAGCAGCCACCTCAGGTGAGGGTACGTACTGTTGTCTCTGCCTGTCCCCAAGAGAGGGCCAGATGCCTTGCTTTTAAGGGCTTTCCGGGTGTCCCAGGTTACCATGACTAGACAACTAAAGCACAGATAATCCGTTCATCCTCTTCAGCGCTGTCACTAAAGCCTGGCGTGCCCTTGTAATTCAGACACAACACCAGGGCCCGAACTCAAGATGGCGCCTTAACTGGTGGAGGAAGTGTGGCCTTTGCTTGGAGGACTCAGACCTCCCAAGGACAAGTTGTTTTTGTTGGTAGTTGTTGTTGAGTCTATTCTGATTCACGGTGAGCCCATGTGTGCAGGGTAGAACTGCTCCATAGAGTTTTCAAGGCTGCCAACTTTCAGAAGCAGATCGCGAGGCCTGTCTTCTGAGATGCCTCTGGGTGGGTTCAAACCACCAACCTTTTGGCTAATATTGGAGCGCTTAACCTTTTGCCTGATTGTTTAAAATGTTATAATTAAGAAAATTATTCCGAGAAAATGTGCATTGAGAATAACAGCGCGCTGAGCTTCTGTAGCGGTGGTGGGATATTTGGGAAGAGGGTAGTGGTGTTGGTTGTGCAGCATGCTGGACGTGGTCGATGTCACTGAGTTGTACACGTAAAAGATCCCTGAATTGGCAAATGCTGTGTTACATATTTTTTACCACTGTACAAAAAAATAAATAAATAAACCCGACAAACTCAATTCATAAAGTTCTCGTGAAAATTAAATGGCACAGCATGAAAAGAGCTTGGCAACATGAACCTTCCTGATTTCAATTACACAGGATTTTTGTCTGCTCTGTTGTATAGATTTCTTACTGACTGAAGGCAGGACAGTCACTCCTTTGTGCCAAAAAGGATACTTTCCCTGTGGGAATCTTACCAAATGCTTGCCCCGCGCTTTTCACTGTGATGGCGTGAACGACTGTGGAAACGGGGCTGACGAGGAGAACTGTGGTGAGTCTCCCCCATTCAGCGCCATATACACACCTCACCTATGAACTCCCCCAAACTGTGGCTGAATCAAATAATAACTGAAATGAACTAGAAGAGTGACTCATTATTCTGCAGGGAATTCTTCTGTAACACAAACAATTGTTCCCCAACCTATTTGTTGCAAATATTTGTAGTTTCATATTTGTTGTTGTTGGGTGTCGTCAAGCCAGTTTTCAACTCATGGCAACCCTGTGTGACAGAGCAGAACTGCCCCACAGGGTTTCCCAGGCTGTAATCTTTAAGGGAACAGATCGCCTAGTCTTTACCCTGGGGAGCTGCAGGGTGGGTTTGAACCGCCACATTTTTGGTTGGTAGACAAGTGCTTAGCTGTTGTACTACCAGGACTCCTGAGTTTCGTATATAGAGGTTGTTTAGAGCAGAAATATATTGCTGAAAACTGGAGCCCTGGTGGCACGGTGGTTAAGATCTCCGCTGCTAACCAAAATGTTAGCAGTTTGAATCCACCAGGCGCTCTTTGGAAACCCTATGTAGCAGTTCTACTCTGTCCCATAGAGTTGACGTGAGTCAGAATCAACTTGATGGCAATGGGTTTGGGTTTTGTAAAATGTTGTATTTTAAAAACTTTGAAATTATATTTTAAAATTACTTGGATATCCGTATTTTAATTTCGAATGGCTTTCTATATACTCCTGTTGTTGTTGGGTGCCATGGAGTGGATTCCCACTCATAGTAACCCCATGGGACAGAGTAGAACTATCCCATAGGATTTTGTTGGCTGTCATCCTTATGGAAGAAGATGGCCAGTTCTTTGTTTCTCAGAGCTGCTGGGTGCGTTTGAACTGCTGACCTTTCAGTTAGCAGCCGAGCGCTTAACATCGAGCCACCAGGGCTCCCTACCTATCTCTTAATGGCTGATAATTTGACTCAACTGCAAGAAAATAGATAATGTGCAAATGGGCCCACCTAAAGAATTAATTCATTTAAGAGACAAACATTGAGACCTCACCGTGCGCCGGGTGCTCTCTGGCTCGCTGGAACAAGGCAGGCTTAAGGCAGACAAGACCCTTTCCCTCGTGGAGCTCACGTGGACAGTGTGAGCAAGGGGGACAATAAACTTGTAGACAAATAATCTCAGACATGGTAGGTGCTATGGAGCAAAAAACAAACAAAAACAAGACAATGGGAGAGAAAGTGACTTGCGGGGAGGGGTAACTGTAAAGAGACAACCAGAGAAAGCCTGCGCCCATGCCCCCCCCATCCGCCCTCAAGATGATGACATTTGAATTGAGAACTTGAACAGAGTGGACAAGTGTATAAATAGAAGGTGAGGGGTAAGCAGAGGCCAGATCACGCAGGGTCTCACAGACCACTGTGGTCTGAACACTGGGACTGTGTATGTGGTCTGGGAGTCCCTGCGTGGTGCAAACAGCTAATGCCTGCTGACTGAAAGGTTGGAAGTTCAAGCCCACCCAGAGGTCACTTGGAAGAAAGGCGTGGCGATCTACTGAAAAATCAGCCATTGAAAACCCTGTGGAGCACAGTTCTGCTCTGACACACGTGAGATCGCCATGAGTGAGAACCAACCAGATGGTAACTGGTTAGGTTAAGTTATATACAGTCTAATCTAACCTATTTTTCTCCTGAGGAAATGGATTCCAAGAGAGGTTGGCACATCCCGTGGTTAGTCAGTCCCAGAATAGACACTAGATGCCAGGTCTTCCGAATCTGAAAGAATCCCACGTGTTTCCTGCCACATAGCTGCCTCTTCTTCAGCACTGAGCCACTCTCAATCAAAGGGCAGCAACAAACCCAGGAATGTGGCGTCTGTCTCTGCATCTGCTCTCCTGCCCGTGGGGGCTCACACAGGCTTCTGCCCTCACTTCCCGTGGATCACCCTGCTGGTCCTTAGGACGCAGCTTAGGTGTCACCTCCTCCAGAGGCTTTCCCTGAGACACCCTCCCCTACCCTGAAGCTTAGCACCAGTCTAGGACCAGCCCTTTCTCTCTGTCGCCTTAGTTCCCTGGGCGTATCTGCCTGAGCGCCCTGAGTGTGCGCCTGGCCATTGTCTTCACACTGTATTTCTCTCGCTAGACATGAACTCCTTGAGAAGAGTGCTTGGTTTGGGGGTCACCAGGGCCTAGAACAGGAGATTATACAGTAGGTGCTCAATCTGTGCTCGGTGATGGGGCAGCCATCTAGATGCCAATGGGCAAGTGTCTCAAAGTCTTGGCCTTTCCTCTTCACTGTAAAAGAATCAGAGACCATGGGTGTCCACCTACCTCATAAGGGTGTTCTGAACCCAAGTTACATAACCCGCATAAGGGAGTTTATACACGTAGTCCCTGACTTACGATGGGGTTCCATCCCATGACACGGTTGTTAAGTCAGTTCTGACCTAAAGTCAAATACCTCTTTTGTATTATTTTTTAGTTGTCATTATTGTTGCCTTTTCTTAGCAGTATCTTAATAAATTTACTCTTTGAACATCTGCATGTAAACATCTGAGAAAGATAATGTCAGCAAATTACATCCCGCAACATTGTGTGCAGTACATGTTACTAACGATCAGATGTAAAAAAAAAGAAAAAACACGGAACAAAACAGCTGGTTGTAAGTGCAGTTGGCAGTAATTCGAATAGATTATAAGTCTGGGACTACTTGTAATATAATTAAAAGTCTCATTGTAAAAGGAGGACAGAAACTATTGAGGTTATTAATAAGAAATAGAAGCAAGTTAAAGACTGCAGGGATCAAAAGGGCCTGTGGGTAATTTTTTAAGCTTACTTTTTTATTTGTATGGGCTTCAATGTCATACATCATAATTGGCAACTTATAATCTTAATATCACATGCTAAGGTAACATTACTTCAGAATCAGGCCTTTTTTAAAAAAATACGATTAATTACCAAGAAGAGATGGAAACTTGGCAAGAAAGCAGATTATATTCTCTGACAAACTGAGGCAGGGTTATTTCTCTCCACAGGACTAGAAAGCCTTTATTAAAAGAACTTGGTTTTTTGCTCTATCAAAAAGGTCAGGTGACAAATTTTATCAGAACTCACTATATCTACCAATGGCATGGCAGTATGTACACGACAAAAATAAAATTTAGGTTAGATTTTCCTCTCAGGTCCTCAAAAGTAATATCAAACATTAAAAAGGTCAATATTAGATGTAGGTGACATTTTTCAAGACAAATACATTCATGTATAATAATTATATCTTTGCATTGTATATTTTATGATACATTTGCAGTAGAAGTCCCTGGTGGTGCAAACGATTAATGCATGTGGCTGCTGACCCAAAGGATGAAGGTTTGAGTCCGCCCAGAGGTGCCTTGGAAGAAAGGCCTGGCAATCTGCACCTGAAAAATGAGCCACTGGAAACCCTGTGGAGCACAGTTCTCCTCTGACATGAGTTGGAGTTGACTCTAGGGCAACTGGCGTTGGTTCCTTCAAAATATTAGTAATTGTAAAAAAAGCTAAACCTCCAGAATGTGCCGGCTCATGTATTTACGCTTACCTGTTGCCATCGAGTCGGTTCCGACTTGTAGTGACCCTGCGAGACAAAGTAGAACTGCCCCACAGGGTTTCCAGGGAGTGGTGGGTGGATTCGAAGTGCCAACCTTCTGGTTAGCAGCTGAGCTATTAACCACTGTGCCACCCAGGCTTCGTATTTAAGCTTACTCTCTGTGTATTTAAAATAGCTATCACTCTACTTCTTAAACAAATTTTAAAATTTATTTTATTATCAAACTGTTCATACCTTCGTACTGTGATATTCGGTTTATAGAAAGGCTGACGGGTGTTCCTCCGCATTTCACAGGAGACTCCAGTGGATGGGTGACTATATGGGGTGCAGTCCACGGACGAGCTGGCAGTGGGGCAGTCACACAGGAGTGCTGTAAGTGCGTTGGTTCAGACACGCGGTGTCAGCTTTGCAAACAACGGGATTCGTCGCGTGTGGATTTATGCGGATAGTGTGATAAGATCCCTTTAGAATGTCAATTTTAGTTGCTCGTATTTTAGTGGCCAGCTGGTCTATCGTCTGCCCACGGGACAGAAAAGATTTGAAGTAGAAAATGACTGTCTTCATTTATACCAAGTTTATGGATTAGTCTGTGATTGCAAGAGTATATAGGCGTTGTCCAAATGGTCAACAGTTACTCTGAAGCAAAGATGAAAGGATAAGAGGACAGGTAAACCAGGTTACTGGAAGAGAAACATCCAGAAAGGAACTAATGAGAGTGTTAACACAAGGTGAAGAATGTAACCAATGTCTCTGAACAATTGGTGTAGTAATTCTTACATGGGAACCTAATTTGCTGGGGAAACTTTCACCAAAAACACAAGAAAATATTATTTAAAGACAAAGAGAGAATATACACACATCGAATAGTTGTGACAAACAGTAAAGCTTTTCTTCCTCTTCTTTGCTTTCTTCGATAAAGATACCAAGTGCCCACTCAGTTCCAGCCCCTAGGTTCTTCCTGAACGACTTCCTGGAAGTTCTAGTGTTTTCTTCCTGTCGTCTTACACCCATCCCATTATGAACATCCCTGCTGTATACATGGGCGACTTTGTGTTTGTTTTGGTTTTTTAATGAAGAGGAAAAAGCATAGGATCAGAAGTGTACATCAGAAAAATTCTTCGCCCAGAAGTGCAGAGAGTAGATCAGAGCAGTGGTTCTCCACCCAGAGTAGCTGCTCCCAGAGGACATTTGACAATGTCTGGGGATATTTTTGTTTGTCACAACGGGGGGCTGCTACTGGCATCTAGAGGGTAGAGGCCAGGGATGCTGCTGAACGTCCTACAGTGGACAGGACAGCTCCTTGTAACAAGAATTATCCAGCCCAAACGTCAGTCATTTGGAGGCTGAGAAACCCTGGATTAAAGGAAAAAAAATGGTAAAAGAGATGCTAATTATTATGTTTATTGCAGTGCTCCAGACATTATACTAAGGGTATAAGCCAAGCAGGCAGCATTGGGGAGAGTGAGGTACAGAGAAGCAAGAGACATTTCAGAAGAAGGATCCACAGAGCTTGAGGTGTGAGTGGCTCGCAGGTGAGGAATGACCAGGGTTATGCTGCTCAGCTGGTTTAGGCAGCAGGCTTGGCTGGACCATGTGAACTCTCTTATCTGCAAACACTGGATTTTTATGCTCACAATGCAAGTGTTATACTTTTATTTATTTATTTATGCCAGCTGTGCCCTACCATCCCCAAGGTATTTTTTAAGTACTTTATACTTTTTTTTTCATGTTGTTGTAAAAAAAAGAAAAATAGCATAGCATGCTTCTGAAATACCTCACAGGGAGAGGATGAGGTTGGCACATTATTTTTGTAAAAATATGGTAGGTGTTCCAATCATGGTTTTTAATCTAATAACATAACCACTTTCCTCAATGTCCCTAAGCATCGAAGTAAACATTACTGAAGTTACTTTTAGCAAAAGGAGCTAATTAGCATGTTAGGATATTTTTCCAAATATTTTCCAAGTACTTTTGCAGTAAGTAGGTACTCAAGAAATGCATGTCGGATTTACTAAAATCCAATGAAATGCATTTTAAGAATAAAGTCTGGATAAAAGTGATCTAAAAGAAATAGGGCAATTGGAAAGAACTTGTAATCAGATTTAAATAAATAATAATAAAATGTAGATTTGAAATTTGCCAAGAAATTTGCAAGACAGCTACCTGGCTAGACAACTAAAGGAAATTCATATTTGTGCCCATTCCAAAGAAAGTTAATCCAACAGAATGCGGAAATTACCAAATTATACCATTAATATCACACGTGAGTAAAATTTCACTGAAGATAATTAAAAAACAGTTGCAGCAGTACATCAACAGGGAACTGCCAGAAATTCAAACCAGATTCAGAAGAGGATGTGGAGCAAGGGATATCATTGCTGATGTCAGATGGATCCTGGCTGCAAGCAGAGAATACCAACAAGATGTTTATCTTTGCTTTATTGACTATACAAAGACATTCAACTGTGTGGACCATAGCAAATTATGGATAACATTGAGAAGAATGGGAATTCCAGAACACTTGATTGTGCTCATGAGGAAGCTTTACAAAGACCAAGAGGCAGCCATTCAACCAGAACAAGGGGATACTGTGTGGTTAAAATCAGGAAAGCTGTGTGTCAGGGTTGTATCCTTTCACTATACCTATTCAGTCTGTATGCTGAGCAGATAATCCCAGAAGCTGGACTCTGTGAAGAAGAATGCGGCATCAGGATTGGAGGAAGATCATTAGCAACCTTTGAAATGCAGATGACCTTCCTTCCTGAAAGTGAAGAGGACTCACTGATGAAGATCAAAGACTACAGCCTTCATTATGGATTATGCGTCAAGATAAAGAGAACAAAAATCCTCACAACTGGACCAATAAGCAACATCATGATAAACGGAGAAAATACAGGAATTGTCAAGGATTTCATTTTACTTGGATCCACAATCAATGCCCATGGAAGCTGCAGTTAAGAAATCAATTGACGCATTCCATTGGGCAACTCTGCTGCAAAAGACTTCTTTAAAGTGCTAAAGAGCAAAGGTGTCACTTTGAGGACTAAGGTGTGCCTGATCCAAGCCATGGTTTTAAATGCATGTGAAAGCTGGACAATGAATAAGGAAGACCAAAGAAGAATTGCTGCATGAATTATAGTGCTGGCGAAGAATATTGAATATACCATGGATTTCCAGAAGAATAAACAAATCTGGCTTGGACGAAGTACAGCCTGAATGCTCCTTAGAAGCAAGGATGACTTGACTTCGTCTCATGTACTTTGAACACATTATCAGGAGGGACCAGTCCCTGGAGAAGGACATCATGCTTGGTAAAGTAGAGGGTGAGCAAAAAAGAAGACCCTCAATAAGATGGATTGACTTAGTGTCTGCAACAATGGACTCAGGCATAACAATGACTGTGAGGGTGGCACAGGACTGGGCAGTGTTTTGGTCTGTTGTACACGGGTTGCTGTGAGTCACAACTAACTCTACTGTATCTAACAACAACAAATTTGAAAATAACTCATTTTGTTAGCTCTATCAAGACAAAATATTCACTGGTCAGAGGCAAAAATCAAACGCTCCATAAATATTCTCTCAATCATACTCTTTCTCTTCTATCTTTTTCTCTCTCTCTTTCCCTCTCTCACTTGTAAGTGCACCACACACAAACACACACACACACGGTGATTGTCCCAAGAACCACATTGTCCTGAAGTCTCTGTAATTTATCGCTCCTTTATTGGAAACCCTGGTGGTGTAGTGGTTAAGTGCTATGGCTGCTAATGCAAGGGTCGGCAGTTTGAATCCACCAGGTGCTCCTTGGAAGCTTTATGGGGCAGTTCTGCTCTGTCCTATAGGGTCTCCAGGCGCTCCTTGGAAACTTTATGGGGCAGTTCTGCTCTGTCCTATAGGGTCGCTATGAGTTGGAAATGACTCGACGGCACTGGGTTTGGGTTTTTGGGTTATATGCCATTATGTTAGTAGCCAGAATTTCCTGGGTGGGCTAATGTGCTCAGCTGTTAACTGAAAGGTTGGAGATTTGAGTCCACCCAGATGCGCCTTAGAAAAAAGCCCTGGAGATCTATTTCTGAGAAATCAGCCATCGAAGCCCTATGGGGCACTGTTCTACTCTGACACACGTGGGGCCTCCATGAGCTGGAGTCAACCCGACATCAACTGGTTTATCTTTGCAATTAATTATGCGAGGTCCTTCAAAGTAAACTCTGAAGTCTTTCTCTTTTCTTCTGAATGCTTCAGTTAGATGTATCTTTGGTTTTCTCAGCTTTATAGCTTCTCTGTAACTTTAACCTTCCACTTTTAACTCCTAGTAATGAAAAGCAAATAACCCAATGAAAGGAATACAGCTCCGCTCTCCAGGTATCTGACTTGATTGAAACCAGTAAGTTGCAATAGTGGTTACAGCAGAGCCTGTATCTAACCTTTCTCACAGCTCTAAGAAAAGTTTGAAAGGGGAAAACGATTACATTTCATTTTAATCAACAAGGACTTATTGAACAACTACTTCGTGCAATCAAATTGAAGTTAAATTGAACTGAGTTAATCGTAGTCATTAAGATTGACAAAAACATACCATGTTTCCCAATAAGCAGAACTTAATCTTGCTTCGTTATATGCCTTTATGATATTTAAACATTTCTATGGGTTCCTTGCTTTTGGACGGCTTCCTTCAGATCTGTTACACGCCTCTGAAGTGATCACTGGAAACCAGAATTGAGATAAACACCACACAAGCCTGTAGTTAATTAGGAGAGAATCCTTGTCTGCTTGTATTCTGAGCCTGAGTAAGTCCTTTAAACAGATGTAAATTTTATGGATTCAGTGAAAAGAGAACAATGTCAGTCAGAATAAAGTTGTACCTAAAGAATGTATTTTTTTTTTTTCCATAGTGAAATCTTCCCTTTTTTGTCCCTTAGTTCTAAACCAATACCCACATCACTGTGACTGCAGAGACACTGAGCTGGAATGTATAAATGCTGACTTTAGATCTGTGCCAAGGATTTCCAGCAATGTGACGTTACTGTGAGTAGAACTCAATTCTTTACATTTGTCCCTAAAGTCACATGGAAACCAAGAGAACTTAATCTCTCTTTGTTCTGTTTTTTGCTACTTATATATTAACAAAATGATGGAGAGATGGATGGATGATGGATGGATGGATGGGTGGATGGATGGATGGATGGATGGATGGATGATAAATACATAGATACATAGATAGCTGTCATCGAGTTGACTCCGACTCATGACAACTTCATGTACAACATGGAATAATTTGTCCAAGATTACAAAGGTGTTAAAGGTTCATGGGGCGTGATTTTCTGTACTTTCATTAAAATTTTTTGAGAGCCTTGGGAAATTCGTAGTCACGTCTTAATAGGGTGATGTATATGTCGATTAAGATTTTTAAAAAATTGTTGTTTGCTTTAGGTCATTGTGTTTCATTAAATTTTTCAGAGAGTAAAAGAGAAAAAGTTAAATTATCATCATAGACCTTCCAGCCTATTATACTAACTGGTTAAACTTGTCAGACAATTTGTAAACGTCTTTAATTTTGGATTTATGAACTTATCATTCTCCTATGGAAAAATTTTTAGTTATTACTGTTAATTTCAAATGAGTGTTGAATAGTGTAGAACAGCATCAAACGTTTTCTTTTCAAGCATGCAGCTTCTATGAAAGAGTCATAAAATCCATAATGAAATCTGCCTTACATGTCATTTTAGGTCTCTTAAGAAAAACAAAATCCACAGCCTTCCAGATAAAGTTTTCATCCAGTATACACAGCTTAAAAATATGTAAGTAGCTATTAAGAACATACTTATGAGAAAACTCTCATAATGTTTTGCTCAAAATGTTTTTGATCTAAAAGTAAAATGAAATATAAAGTTAATTAACCTTTATCGTTAATTTATTTTTCTAAATGTACCGAGCATTAAGATTAGAAGATGAGTCATTCAAAAGTACATTGTCTTTCCATTTCCTAATTTAAAGCAGCTGAAATGATTTTGTCTAAACTTTCTTTAGAGAGCTAAATTGGAGTTGAGATCAAACATCTCAATTAAAAAAAAAAAAATCTCCTGAAGTGTTCTTTGAACCAAAAATAGCTTAACTTAATGAGTAAAGTATGTCTGCTTTGAACATTGTGCTCTTTTAAAGAATCATCTAGGTGAGATCAAGGGCAACTCGGAAAGTTGAATGAGAAGCTCAGGGGCAGCGAGTTTAAGACAATGGTGGTGGGAGACTGTGGACAAGGATGGCGAAAACGGTAGCACTCCTTGAAGAATGTAACCAGTGTCACTGAATCATGCATGTGGAAATTATTGAAATGGTTTATCTTTGGCTGTGTAGACTTTCACCAAAGAAAATAAATTAAGAAGAAAACACATGGTTCCACGCTCGTACTGAGGACTATTCTAGAAATGCCAGAGCGGATTCAGAGGCAGTAGTTTCATTTTAACTCGGAGGAAGTGCGTTAGCGTAGACAGGAAGCAACGGGATAATTTAAAACGCATAATGACTGGAGGGCTGTCTCCCCGGGTAACAGGAGAAAACACAACCGTAGCTTAAGCAGTGATATTAACTTATCTGATGACAGAAAATGTCAATAAATAGGCCATGGTTGTTGTTGTTGTTAAGTGCTTTGAGTAACTTCCAACTCATAGCGACCCTACGTACAACAAAAGGAAACACTGCCCGGTCCTGTGCCATCCTCACAATCGTTGTTATGCTTGAGCCCATTGTTGCAGCCACTGTGTCAATCCATCTCATTGAGGGTCTTCCTCTTTTTCTCTGACCCTCTACTTTACCAAGCATGATGTCCTTCTCCAGGGACCGGTCCCTCCTGATAACATGCCCAAAGTATGTGAGATGTAGTCTCACCATCCTTGCTTCTAAGGAGCATCCTGTCATACTTCTTCCAAGACAGGTTCTTCTGGCAGTCCATGGTGTGCTCAATATTCTTCACCAATGCCATAATTCAAAGGGCGTGGTTAGCAGATAAGAAATGGTACCCACTGAGTTGCCTTGGTGGCAGCTTCATACTCTTGCCCCCTAGTCATCTTGCTAATTTCACAAGAAATGTGTCATTGCTAAGCGCTGTCCCCTCTATCCCGTACTGGTGAACTTGACATTTGAGCTAGGTGTGGGTCCTTGAATTTATCCCTCTTAAATTTCATCCTGGAGCCCTGGTGATGCAGTGATTAAGAGCTCAGCAGCTAAGTGAAAGGCTGGCAGTTTAAACCCACCAGCCACTGTGTGGGAGAAAGACGTGGCAGTCAGCTTCCATAAAGATTACAGCCTTGGAAACCCCATGGGGCAGTTCTACTCTGTTCTCTAGGGTTGCTCTGAGTCAGAATCGACTCGATGACAACGGGTTTGGTTTGGTTGGTTTAAGTTTCATCCTGTTAGACTCAGATTTTATTATCAGATTGTCAAGATCATTTCGGATGATACAACATATTCGCTATTCTCCCAGCTTTCCGTCATCTGCAAATAAGATGGATGTCTTTTTCCAAGTCATAGAGGAAAATATTGCAGAAGTCATGGCAAAATTATCTTTCCATCATCATCATTCTTCAGATAAGGATGTATGTCACTATTTTGTCCATAAAAATCTCATAAAACCACTGGATCAATGCCTGGTAGATGTACAAGCAATGTCAATCTTAAAGGACAAAAATGAGGTTGTTTGGACCTGCCCTATTCCCCCTGAACCGTCTGCTTCACTTTCTCTTTGAGACACTCACAGACAATCATCATCATAGCCTGTTCTACGATCCTGTCCAGAACTAACATTGACCTTATCCAACTGTTGTTGTTAGGTGCCACCGAGCTGGCGCCAACTCATAGCAACCCCACGTACAACAGAAAGAAACACTGCCCGGCCCTGCACCATCCTTGCAATTGTTGTTATGCTTGAGCCCATTGTCACAGCCACTGTGTCAGTCCATCTTGTTGAGCGTCTTCCTCTTTTTCGCTGACTCTCTACTTTACCAAGCATGATGTCCTTCTCCAACTACAGCTTGTGAAACCTGCTTATCTGCTGACCGTGCCCCATTTATTGGCATTTCCTGTCATCAAATAAGTTATTATCGCTGATTAAGCTACAATCCTGCTTTCTCCTATTACCTGGGGAGTCAGTCTGTGTCCGATCATTACTGGTTTTAAAGGACTTGATAGCTTCCTGTCTATGCTTGCCCTGCATTCACCATCTTTAATTTTCCAGGTGCTGTTCCTTTCTCCAGATTCCTTAGTAGTCAACGATGACTCTGTGCTCTCCTTTTCAGGGTTTCTCCACTTCTAGGAGAAATTATCAAAACCGGAGGACTTTTATTCATTTTGATTAGCATGTTGTACCCTCTGGGGCTTTACCTGATTTGCCCTATGCCTGTGTCCTCTGTTCAGTTCTGAGGCCACCTTCCTTGACTGAGAAGACAGAAACAACGTACAAGCAGAGAAAGGAGTAGCTGTTTCTCTTGCACTATCTTGCAACACTATATAAACTAGATCCCAGGCGGCAGGCTTACTTTGCCTTTAACACTTTGTTGTTTCTAGAATACAGGTAGAAGTGCATTTCTATTCCCCATGACACGCTTCATAGTCTGAGTTTTAAGCATGGTGTACGTCAACCTTCCCCTGTCATTCCACTCCTGTGAAACCCTCAGATTTATCCTTGAGTTTTTGAAGGAAGACCTAACTGACCCCGTAACCTGCTGCCTAGGTGTGGACGTTCCTCCCGTTTCTCTCGCAGTGCTGTGCACACCCTAGCATATGTTATAACAGATACACGTTGCTGTTGTTGGATGCTGTCCAATCAATTCCCACTCATAGCGACCCCATGTGACAGAGCAGAGCTGCCCCATAGGGTTTCCTAGGCTGTCATCTGTATGGGACCAGATCGCCAGGTCTTTCTTCCTGCAGAGCCTCTGGTTGGGTTCAAAGCTCTGACTTTCCAGTTAGCAACAAGCACTTAACCACTGCACCACCAGGCCTCCTTAATCATGATTTTAGGGGCCTTGAATGCCAGGAAAGGAGCCCTGGTGCTGCAGTGGTTAAGCACTTGGCTGCTAACTGAAAGATCGGTGGTTCAAACCCACCAGCCGCTCCTTGGGAGAAAGATGCGGCAGTCTGCTTCCGGAAAGGTTTCCGGCTTTGGAAACTCTATGGGCCGGTTCTACCCTGGCCTCTAAGGTCACTATGAGTCAGAATTGACTTAACAGCAGTGAGTTAATGCTCGGAATCTGGACTGAATTCTGCTTGAGCAGGAAAAAGACATGCACCAAAATGTGTTTTTAGACCGTACTGGACTAATAAAGTGGGAGAAAGATGTGGCAGCCTGCTTCCATAGAGATTTACAGCCTTGGAAAACCTATGGGGCTGCTATGAGCAGGAATTGACTTGATGGCAGTGGGTTTTGGACTTTGGGGTTAATAAAATTAATCAGCATTTTTAAGTTACATTGGAATATCTCTTAAAAGATCCCAGATTTAACCTTAAGTGAGTTCCTGGTCTGGAACGTTCTAAATAGCCACTGTGGAGATGAGGTCGTTTGTTGTTATCGTTGTTGGGTGTTATTGAGTTGTTTCTGATTCGGGACAACCCATGAGACAGAACAGAACTGCCCCATAGGGTTTTCTAGGCTGTAATCTTTATGGGAGCACATGGCCAGGTCTTTCTCGCACAGAGTCACTGAGTAGGTTGAAACTGCCAACCTTTCTGTTAGCAGTGGAGCGCTTAACCCTTGCACCACCAGGCTTCCTTCTCAGGCAACTTAGGGATAGGCAAAATAAATTCCTAAGTCAAAATGAAATTTTAATTGCCAAATGAATTAAACGTTGCTCAAAGGATCTACTGTTTTTACTACTGATCCATCTTGTAAAATGTCAGGTCTATCTAAATTTGTGGGGGAAGCGCTTTCATGCGACCTTTCAGAGAAATAAAACACGACTTACGAGACTGACTCTTATAATACCTTATCACTGCTACCATGGAAACCGAGAGCAGTTCTTCTCCTTGTAACACAGACCTTATATAAATTAGGAATTCCTTCTTAAACCGAATTCTTGTTAAATGAGACTATTGGCATCAAAATGTAATTCAAGCAGTCCGCGTGGCTCTTGAATATAAAATGTTGCATTAAAATAGCCTATACACGTGGGTGTCATTAAAGCACTTATTTGCTTTAGTTTCGGGTGCATAAATTCCTGGTGTTTCTGCTTGAGAAGTCCTTGACAGCTGAAACAGCAGGAATTCATGAACCAGTAAGTTATTCTTAGAAAAGCCATTTCGTGTGAAGTATATTCAATGGGCTCAGGTCTCAGTTCTGAATAAAGAGAGGACGACACTTGCCAAATTGTCATCTTTCCAAATTTTTCCTCACATTCATGAAGCTACTTTGTGCAAAGCAGAAAGGAGATCCAGGAGGACCAAGTTAAGATTTAGCAACCTAAATCTGAGACATGAGACAAGGAACTTTGTAGTTCTCTTTAGGGTGGCAGCAAGCCCACTAAACAGAAGCTGAGTCGATTCCGACTTGTAGCGACCCCACGTAACAGAGTAGGGCTGCCCCATAGGGTTTTCTAGGCTGTAATCTTTACAGGAGCAGATGGCCAGGTCTTTGTCCTGCAGAGCTGCTGGGTGGGTTCAAGTTAGCAGCCAAGCCCTTAGCTGTCACTCCACCAGGCCTCCTCAATAGAAGACTAGGTGTTCTTTCTGCTTAAGGGGTGTGAGTCTTGGCTCCTGTGGTGAAGGCCCACTAGCTGTGTGCCCTCAGGTGACTGGGCAGCTCATTGGCTCTATTCTCCCATTCGACATCAGACAAAAGCACAAGGTCAAATTTACAACCCACGACTATACCCACCTCTTGAAGATGTGACAACATGTGTGCAAAACGTTCATTGCACTTTTAAATTCATTATTGTGAAATGCAAACGCCACTAGCTAAGTAGTGACTTTACATTAAAGAGGCACGTCGGTGGCACAGTGGTTAGCACGCTCAGCTGCTCACCGAAATGTCGGCAGTTCAAATCCACCAGCCGCTCTGTGGGAGAAAGATGTGGCCATCTGCTTCCATAAAGACCACAGCCTTGGAGACCCTATGGGGCAGTCCTACTCTGTCCTATAGGGTTGCTATGCGTTGGAGCCGCCTCCATGGCAATGGGTCTCTATGCTTATGGTATTAAATACTTTTTTCTGTTTTCATTGGTTGTTGTAACATAACTCATCATGTTAACTTTCATTATATCACCGCAAAGGCTCTGAATATGTTACGACAGATACCGATCTGTATGGGTGCACTGATTCATAGCAGAATTTTCACCAAAAGCAGAATTTATGCTGTAGCCTAAATCATCTCCCCGAAGTCATGGTGCAGAAGGGTGGTGTTGGGATGGCACGCGGTCACACTGTGTTTCAAGCTTACTTTATAGGGTTGAAATTAATGCCTTGTATATCGCTATGGGGTGTAACGCATGTGCTCTGTGTCGCTGTTGGGTTCCACCAAGTCAATTTCAACTCATAGCAACACCATGTGGTAGAGTAGAACTGCCCCATAGGGCCTCCTAGGCTGTAATCTTTATGGAGCAGGTTGCCAGGCCTTTCTCCTGCAGAGCTGCTGGGTGGGTTTGAACAGTCAATCTTTCTGTTAGCAACTGCACACTTAACCATTGCAGTGCCAACCTTTTCCACATGGTGCTACACTTAGAAATCTTTTTGCAGCACCTGGGACCAAGGAATGGGTTGGTTGAGAAGTGGAAGCTGATCTAGGCTTAACCTGGCTCCCTTAAGGGCTCTGGGTGTCCATATCCTGGGACACCTGTAGCTGGGAAACGCTACCCATTGCCATCGATTCCATTCTGACTCATAGCAACACCGTAGGACAGAGCAGTACCGCCCCATAGGGTTTTCAAGGCTGTAATCGTTACAAAAGCAGGCTGCCATATCTGGTGTATTTGAACTGCTGACCTTTCAGTTAGCAGCTGAGTGTTTAGCCACTGCGCAGCCAGGGCTATTGTAGGGTATAGTCACTGCCCAACAGAATCCAGAGTGCAGCCAGGTCCCTAATGAGCACATATCCTACCAACTGTTTTGCAGTGAAGTATCATTACAGTTAGGAGCTCTGGTGGCGAAAACACTTAAGTGCTCAGCTGCTAACCAAAGAGTTGGCAGTTCAAACCCACACAGCTGCTCCAGGGGAGAAAGCCTGGCAATCTGCTTCCACAAAGATTACAGCTAAGAAAGCCCTATGGAGCTTTCTATGCCGTCGCATGGGTTCGCTATGAGTCAGAACTGACTCTATGGCACCCAACAAGTATTTTAGAACCAAAGTGTCTATAAAAGGGTGTGTGCCCTTTCGAAAAGGAGCCCTGGTGGTGCAGTGGTTAAGCACTAACCGCACGGTTGGTGGTTCAAACCCACCAAGTGGCTCCATGGGAGCAAGACCTGGCGACTGCTTCGGTAAAGACTAAAGCTGAGGAAATCCCGTGGAGAACTTCCCCTCTGTCACACGGGGTCTCTGTGAGCTGAAAGTCGACTGGACGGTACCTAACAACGACAACAACATTGCAGTTAAGAAAGTGTCATATAGTAGCTTAGGAACCAATTCAAATCAAAACACGAGGTGTGGAAGCCATTCAAAAGATTAAACAGTAGTTTGTCACAATTACTATTCTGGATATTTTCTGCCCCTGACGACCTTTAGGAAATTTGAATGAGGGCTACCTCTCGATCGTGTAATGAGGACAGGAAATAGAGGTGATTTCCGTAGCTACTCCTGAAAGCACTGTTTCCCAACCAACAGGGCATTGTTAAGTTGCTTCAGAGGTTGAGTCAACCAGCCCTGCAAGCTGAAGCTGGCACAGTAGCCCCAGTTCAGCCACCGATGCCCTCTGTGACCTTCAGCAACTCTCTCACTTTGCATATCGAAGTGGAAAATAATAAGACTTGCTCCTTTCATTTTTCACTGGAATAGAGTAGAGAGAAATGAAATGTTAAAGGCAGAACTGTGTGCTGAAAGAGTAAGAAAGCTTTTAGCAGTAGCAGTAAAGGACTGGCTGCTGTCACATGGTGAGCTGTTGCTGCTGTTGTTAGCTGCCACCGGGGTGGCCCCCAACTCAGGTTGACCCCTTGTGTTACAAAGCAGAACTGCTCCATTGGGTTTTCTTGGCTGTAATATTAATGGAGGCAGACTGCCAGGACTTTTCTTCTGTGGTACTGCTGGATGGGTTCAAACCACCAACCTTTAGGTCAGTGGAACAGGACAAACCATTTACGCCACCTAAGGACCACAGCAACCTCCTTTCAGAACAAAAGGCTGCCATAGTCCCAGTTTGCAGAAACAAATGAGTTCCCCCCTCAGACACAGGACCCCAGGGTTTAGTGGTACAGGTCAGAGGTTCCTGAGCCCCACTTCCCAGGCACCACGCGACAGCATGCATCAGCTTGGTCCTCAGCCACCTCTCATGGATCGCATCTATCCTGCAACATAAGAATGGAATTTTGTGCTTCATAAGCCAGTTTCTCAACATTACCTCAAAGTGAAAAAATGTTTGTTGTTGTTGGGTGCCATTGAATCAATTTTGAATCACAGCGACCCCATGTGACAGAGTATGGGGTTTTCTAGGCTGTGATCATTACAGGAGCAGATCGCCAGGTCTTTGTCCCACAGAGCTGCTGTGTGGGTTCAAACAGCCAACCTCTCAGCAGCTGAGCGTTTAACCATTGTGCCACCAGGGCTCCTTCAAAAAAAAGTGCAGAAAACATTAAACAACCTAATAAAGAACATAAACCACAATCACACGACTGTTCAATCTTATTCCTACCAGGTTTCTTCAGCATAACTGCATTAGACACATATCCAGGGGAGCATTTTTTGGATTATATAAACTACAGATATTGTAAGTAACTCCTTTATCATTATACTATGGGTATGATTTTAAGAATAAATTAAAAGAGTAGACTGGTGCTTTTTAGTGGCTTGACTAGGTTGTAGAGAAATGGGAGGAATCAGTTATCAGAGAATATTAGATGAGCTAGTAAACTGAAAGCATTGCTAAAAGAACCCTACTTTCACCTGAACTTGGTGACAACACTCTCTTAACCTTGTCTTCTCCAGCTTGGGTCACTTCCACAGCGTCTTAGCATTTTATTTTTTTCTGACGCTTGCTAACTTATAAAATATAACATAGTATAGTACAGTGTAGTATAATACAACACCACAATATATTTTATAGTTTATTATTTTATTTTATTATTTCATTGTAACACTATCAACATCCATGGAAGTAGCAGTCAAGAAATCAAATGATGTATTGCATTGGGCAAATCTATTGCAAAAGACCTCTTTAAAGTGTTAAAAAGCAAATTGTCACCTTGAGGACTAAGGTGCACCTGACCCAAGCCGTGGTATTTTCAATCACCTCACATGCATGTGAAAACTGGATGATGAATAAGAAGAAAGAATTAATGCATGAATTATAGTGTTGGTGAAGAATATTGAACGCACCATGGACTGCCAGAAGAATGAACAAATCCGTCATGTAAGAAGTATAGCCAGAATGCTCCTTAGAGGCAAGGTTGATAAGACTTCATCTCACACGGTTTGGACTTGTTATCAGAAGGGACTAGTCCCTAGAGAAGGACATCATGTTTGGTAATGTAGCGGGTCATCGAAAAAGAGGAAGACCCTCAAAGAGATGGACTGACACAGTGACTACAACCATGGGCTCCAACGTAGCAATAATTGTGTGGATGGCACAGGATCAGGCAGTGTTTCATTCTGTTGCACACAGGGTTGCTATGAGTTGGAACTGACTCTACAGCACCTAACAACAACAAATATTATATTATGTTACACAAGTTGTCCCTGAAAACCATTACCCAGTGAAAGCCTTATGAATCACAGCAGAACACTGTCTGATATAGTGCTGGAAGATGAACCCCCCAGGCTGGAAGGCACTCAAAAGATGACGGGGCAAGAGCTGCCTCCTCAAAGTAGAGTCGACCTTAATGACGTGGATGGAGTAAAGCTTTCGGGACCTTTACTTGCTGATGTGGCACGACTCAAAATGAGAAGAAACAGCTGCAAACATCCATTAATAATCGGAACCTGGAATGTACAAAGTATGAATCTAGGAAAATTGGAAATCATCAAAAATGAAATGGAACGCATAAACATCGATATCCTAGGCATTAGTGAGCTGAAATGGACTGGTATTGGCCATTTTGAATCAGACAATCATATAGCCTACTATGCTGGGAATGACAACTTGAAGAGGAATGGTGTTGCATTCATCGTCAAAAAGAACAGTTCAAGATCTATCCTGAAGTACAAAGCTGTCAGTGATAGGATAATATCCATACGCCTACAAGGAAGACCAGTTAATATGACTATTATTCAAATTTACACACCAACCACTAGGGCCAAAGATGAAGAAATAGAAGATTTTTATCAGCTGCTGCAGTCTGAAATTGATCAAACTTGCAATCAAAATGCATTGATAATTACTGGTGACTAGAATGGAAAAGTTGGAAACAAAGAAGAAGGATCAGTAGTTGGAAAATATGGCCTGGTGATAGAAACAATGCCGGAGATCGAATTATAGAATTTTGCAAGACCAACGACTTGTTCATTGCAAATACCTTCTTTCACCAACATAAATGGCGACTATACACATGGACCTCACCAGATGGGACACAAATTGACTACATCTGTGGAAAGAGATGATGAAAATGCTCAAAATCATCAGTCAGAACAAGGCCAGGGGCTGACTGTGGAACAGACCATCAATTGCTCATATGCAAGTTCAAGCTGAAACTGAAGAAAATCAGAGCAAGTCCACGAGAGGCAAAATATGACCTTGAGTATAGCCCACCTGAATTTAGAGACCATCTCAAGAATAGATTTGACACATTGAACACTAGCGGCCGCAGACCAGACAAGTTGTGGAATGACATCAAGGACATCATCCATGAAGAAAGCAAGAGGCCACTGAAAAGACAGGAAAGAAAGAAAAGACCAAGATGGATGTCAGAGGAGACTCTGAAACTTGCTCTTGAGCGTCGAGCAGCTAAAGCAAAAGGAAGAATTAATGAAGTAAAAGGACTGAACAGAAGATTTCAAAAGGCCTCTCGAGAAGACAAAGTAAAGTATTATAATGACATGTGCAAAGAGCTGGAGATGGAAAACCAAAAGGGAAGAACATGCTCGGCATTTCTCAAGCTGAAAGAACCTAAGAAAACATTCAAGCCTCGAGTTGCAATAGTGAAGGATTCCATAGGGAAAATATTAAACGACGCAGGAAGCATCAAAAGAAGATGGAAGGAATACACAGAGTCATTATACCAAAAAGAATTAGTTGATATCCAACCACTTCAAGAGGTGGCATATGATGGGGAACCGACGGTACTGAAGGAAGAAGTCCAAGCTGCTCTGAAGGCATTGATGAAAAACAAGGCTCCAGGAATTGATGGAATATCAATTGAGATGTTTCAACAAACAGGTGCAGTGCTGGAGGCGCTCACTCGTCTATGCCAAGAAATATGGAAGACAGCTTCCTGGCCAACTGAGTCGAAGAGATCCATATTTATTCCTATCCCCAAGAAAGGTGATCCAACCGAATGTGGAAATTATAGAACAATATCATTAATATCACATGCAAGCAAAATTCTGCTGAAGATCATTCAAAAATGGCTGCAGCAGTATATCAACAGGGAACTGCCAGAAATTCAGGCTGGTTTCAGAAGAGGACATGGAACCAGGGATATCATTGCTGATGTCAGATGGGTCCTGGCTGAAAGCAGAGAATACCAGAAGGATGTTTATCTGTGTTTTACTGACTATGCAAAGGCATTGGACTGTGTAGATCATAACAAACTATGGATAACACTACGAAGAATGGGAAATCCAGAACAGTTAATTGTGCTCATGAGGAACCTTTACATAGATCAAGAGGCAGTTGTTCGGACAGAACAAAGGGATGCTGATTGGTTTAAAGGCAGGAAAGGTGTGCGTCAGAGTTGTATTCTTTCACCATACCTATTTAATCTGTATGCTAGACAAATAATACAAGAAGCTGGGCTATAAGAAGGAGAACGGGGCATCAGGATTGGAGGAAGACTCATTACCGACCTGTGTTGTGCAGATGACACAACCTTGCTTGCTGAAAGTGAAGAGGACTTGAAGCACTTACTAAGGAAGATCAAAGACCACAGCCTTCAGTATGGATTACACCTCAACATAAAGAATCAAAAATCCTCACAATTGGACCAATGAGCAACATCTGGATAAATGGAGAGAAGATTGAAGTTGTCAAGGATTTCATTTTACTTGGATCCACAATCAACACCCATGGAAGCAGCAGTCAAGAAATCAAAAGGTGCATCGCATTGGGTAAATCTGCTGCAAAGAACCTCTTTAAAGTGTTGAAGAGCAAAGATGTCACCCTGAAGACTAAGGTGCACTTGACCCAAGCCATGGTATTTTCAATCACATCATATGCATGTGAAAGCTGGACAATGAATAAGGAAGACCGAAGAAGAGTTGAGCCTTTGAATTGTGGTGCTGGCGAAGAATATGGAATATACCATGGACTGCCAAAAGAATGAACAAATCTGTCCTGGAAGAGGTGCGGCCAGAATGCTCCTTAGAGGCCAGGATGGCGAGGCTGCGTCTTACATACTTTGGACATATTGTCAGGAGAGATCAGTCCCTGGAGAAGGACATCATGCTTGGCAGAGTACAGGGTCAGCGGAAAAGAGGAAGACCCTCAACGAGGTGGACTGACACAGTGGCTGCAACAACGAGCTCAAGCATAACAATGAGTATAAGGATGGCGCAGGACCGGGCAGTGTTTCGTTCTGTTGTGCATAGGGTCACTATGAGTCGAACTGACTTGATGGCACCTAACAACAGCAACAAGTTGTTCCCAACTTACAACATATTCAAGCTATGAGAAACTGTGCTTACGGCTGTCTTTTTTTTCTCTTTTTTTGTACATCTTATTTATCACTAGTAATATGTACCACACTGAATGTTGCAGTGGGTAATTTGCTGATATTATCATTCTCAGATGTTCGCTTACAGATGTTCAAAGGTCAGATTTGTAAAAATACTGAAAATAAAAGGCAATAATGATGAAAAAAA
Source organism: Loxodonta africana (assembly GCF_030014295.1). Taxonomy (NCBI): domain Eukaryota; kingdom Metazoa; phylum Chordata; class Mammalia; order Proboscidea; family Elephantidae; genus Loxodonta; species Loxodonta africana. The sequence goes on along the minus strand of NC_087358.1, from coordinate 5,410,049 downwards.
AAGAAAGATATTTGACTTACGTCAGAACCAACTTACCATGGAGTTTTCGGAATGGAACCCCATCATAAGTCTGGGGCTACCTATATCATATCACATCACATCATGTCATGTCACGTCACGTCACGTCACGTCACATCACGTCACATCACATCATGGAGCCCTGGTATCACAACACTTAAACTCTTGGCTGTTAACAGAAAAGTCAGTGGTTCCAACCCACCTAGCAGCTCTGCAAGAGGAAGACCTGGTGATCTGCTCTTGTAAAGATCACAGCCGAGGAAATCTTATAAAGAAAAAACCAAACACTGGTTGCTGGAGAGTCAATTCCAACTCATCATGGCCCTATGTGATAGAGTAGAACTGCCCCATAGGGTTTCCCCGGCTGTAATCTTTATGGAAGCAGACTGCCACATCTTTCTGCCACAGAGCACTCGGTGGGTTCAAACTGTTGACCTTTTTGTTAGCAGCCAAGTGTTTAACCGCTGCACTACCAGGGCTCCTTAGGAAACCTTTGGGGCAGTTCTACTCTGTCACATGGGGTCACCATGAGTCAGAATGGACTCAACAGTGCCTAACAACAACAGCATATATATTATGTTACTCTTCTGTGACATTACATTACATTACATTTAAGTACCGGGATATAATAACTCGGTATGTGGAACGCTTTTGTCCTCTTTGGCCACATCCTTTTTAGACCAGCATTTTAAGTTAGCAAGTGTTAAAAAAATAAAATGCTAAGATGTTGTGGAAGTGGCCCAAGCTGAAGAAGACAAGGTTAAGAGAGCCTTTGTCACCGACTTCTGGTGAAGGTAGGGTTCTTTTAGCAATGCTTTCAGTTTACCAGCTTATGTAAGTACTCTGTGTTGTTATTTTATGATCGTGTTCTATTCTCTTATCCCAATACGTGATTTTTGCCCTTTTCCGGCCCTGGTGCTGGTGTTGCCTGCCCTGCGCTGTGGTGGCCTCTCTCTTGGTCCTTCCTCGCTCTGTTTTGCCCCCTGCTCGTCCAGCATTGCTCTTTCAGAAACAGATGTCCACACACCCTGTAAATCACCATCAGTGGTCGACACCCTCACTGTACACAACTGAAGTGAAGTACTGGGTCCGCCTCGTTAACCTGCCTGTGCTGTTTGCAGATATCTCAGTCACAATCACATTACAACTCTCAGACCTGGAGTATTCAAAGATTTACACCATCTAACCTGGCTGTAAGTATTCTAGCTTTTAGATCCCCTAGTAACAATCACTGTCTTAAGGATACACAACAGTGCTGTTTATGTAGCTCGTTTATTATTCTTACTCTTCTGATTGTCACAATGAGAAGATCACAATCACTTCTGATTGTCAGAAGTGCTTTACACAAAGAAATTCAGATAGTGGCATGCTTTTTCAGGTGGCCTTCTGGGACCAGTAGTGGGCTTGCTAAGCCATCTGTCCATCTGTCCGTCCGTCCGTCCATCTGTCCGTCCATCCATCTGTCCATCCGTCCTTCCGTCCGTCCATCCATCCGCCTGTCCGTCCATCGGTCCATCCGTCCGCCTATCCACCTCTACCCAGAGAAAGACTTCTCAATCTTGGCACTGTTGACATTTGGGGCTGAATAATCCCCTGTTGTTGGGACTGTCCTTTGCATTGTAGGAGGCTCTGCAATATCCCTGGCCTCTACCCACTGGATGCCAATAACATCTTTTCTCCACTTGTGACATCCAAAATGTCCCCAGACATTGCAAAATGACTCCTGGAGCCAAAACCGCCCTCTGTTGACCACCACTGACAGAGAAAGTGAGCAAGTTAAGGGCTATCCAATTTCTAGAGCATTTGTAGAAGAGTCTGGAAATATGATGGCTCCTGGTGTTTCCCTGCCCTCTGCTGAGCTACCAGCTCCACCCCAGACAGACTCCACGGGGTCTCCCACAGGTGCCTGTGCTTCTGTGTCACTTTTGCCCGTTTTCTGGAAGTCAGCCAGGCCTTGTTGAAAACCCAGGGTTTGGGCTTCACCAAGGCCCTTCTGAACGCCCTGGCCCTGCTGCTCCCTCTTAGGCAACTTTCTTAATCTTCCTGGGCCTCTTTCCTCACCTGTAAACTATAAACTATAACCATCACTCATTTTCAAGGCAGTTTTTTGAGATTCAGGTAACATAACACATATAAGGTACTACCTGCAGAGTGCCTGGTACAGTAAGAGCCAGAGCTCAAAGGGACTGACTTGTTTTTCCTGGTCTGAGAAGTCTTCCGCCTTTGATGGGGTGCAGTCTTAACCACTTTTCCATCGCTTGTTTTAGCAGAAAATACTTGAGTTTTCCTTCTCTGACAGGTTTCTGCATTATGCAGGTTCCGGCTTTTGCAGGTTTTACTGTATATAGTAGGTGCTCAATGTGAGCTCCCTGCTCTCAGTCCTGGCCTCACAGACCCCGGAGGGTAAGAGGAATTACTATCTGCCTTCCAGAGCAAGCCCAGGAAAGGGGGCATATTTCTCTTCAGTCTCATTTCTTCTAATAAGAATACTATGTATCATTAATGACAGATTTAAATACACAAATATTTTCATTCTTTCACTGTAAAAGCTCGCTAAAAAAAAAATTGCCGTCAAGTCTAGGCCAATTCATGGCAACCCCAAGTATGTCAGAGTAGAACTGTGTCCCACAGGGTTTTCAATGGCTGATTTTTCAGAAGTAGTTCATCAGGCACTTCTAACAAGTTGCCTCTGGGACTTGAACTTCCAACTTCTGGTTAGCTGGATTAACTGTTTGCACCAACCAGGAACTCCAAAGCTCTTTACCAATGGCTTAACATCCATTCATTTGTAGAGACTTGATTCAATGCATCATTTAAACACCCTGAGACCAAAGAAGCATTTGTAGTTTCCTAAGAATTCTGTTTTCTTAATTTGTACTTTAGATGAAGGTTTAAAGAACAAACTAGCTTCTCAATAAACAGTTAGTATACACACTGTTTCATGACACTGGTTGCCAACCCCACGACATGTCAACACGCTCCCTTCTCAATCTTGGGTTCCCTGTTACCAGCTTTCCTGTCCCCTCCTGCCTTCTCGTCCTTGCCCCTGGGCTGCTGTGCCCCTTTAGTCTCATTTTAGTTTATGGGCCTGTCTAATCTTTGGCTGAGGGGTGAATCTCGGGAGTGACTTCATTACTGAGCTAAAATGGTGTCTGGGGGTCATACTCTTGGGGTTTCTCCAGTCTCTGTCAGACCAGCAAGTCTGGTCTTATTTTGTGAGTTAGAATTTTGTTCTACATTTTTCTACAGCTCTGCCCTGGGGTTTTGGGCGGGGTCCAGGACCCTGTATTGTGATCCCTGCCAGAGCAGTCAGTGGTGGTAGCTGGGCACCATTTAGTTGTGCTAGACTCAGTCTGGTGGAGGCTGTGGTAGATGTGGTCCACTAGTCCTTTGGATTAAAGGAATTGTTTTTCGACCATTCTTCATTCAGTCAGTCAGAAGGTCAAAACATTAACTGGGCCCAGACGTGATCGCTAAGTACAGCTTGTGCTGTGCCCCAGATATCCAGAGGTGAAGGACGTAGTTTGGGTCACCAAGTTCAGTGGGAGCTGGGTGCAGGGAGAGAAAGCAGACAATTGGGATATGCGTAGATAAGTGCTTGAATGGGGAGCTGTGGGAATTTGGAAGGATAGTTGATCCATCCAAAAGGTGGAGGAAACGCTCTCTGACCGAAGAAACACCTGAGCAGAGCCCAGAAGCGCAGGTGTGTGTGGGAGGGAGGAGCCTCACAGGCCATTTATTTCTTTCCGACTTTATTTCACGAATGTCTCTGACATTGGAATGTTTCCCATACATCCTTTTCAGAATTCTAGATGACAACCCCATAGCCAGAATCTCACAACGGTCCTTTGCTGGATTGAATTCTTTGTTCTTCCTGTAAGTATTTATCTGCCATTCAGTATAACAGTCTGTAAATTGCAGTGATGTCTAACGCTGGCTTACCGAAAGAGCCTTAAAGCAATCGAGCCCACTATAATTTTTTTATCAGTCAAAATGGTTCCTGGATTTCTAGTCTCAGTTACTGTTGCTACTTCCTGGTGTAGTTTCAAAGGGTATAGGCTGCCAAACCAGATTATAGCGTGTACTTTAAGCCTATTTTGGAGCTTTTTTTTGGGGGGGGTCCCCTTTAATTGCTTTTAGTCTGCAGGCACATTTTTTAAAATAATATTTTATTGTGTTTTCAATTAAAGTTTTCACAGCAAATTAGGTTCCCATTTGACAATTTCTATACAAAATGTTCAGTGACTTAAGGTCCATTTATCACAATGTGTCAACATTCTCATTAATTGCGTTCTGGTTGTTCCATTTCCAGTACTCTAATTTCCCTGCCCCGTTATCTTCTCATCTTTACTTCAGACCTTTTGGTCTCATATCAGTGGTTTTTTACTGGAGCACTATACACGCGGGCAATATCCTTTATTTTGTGTGCCAACCTGTTATTTTGCTAAAAGGTGACTTCAGGGGCTAGATTCCATTCAAGGTCTAAAGAGTATCTCAAGGTAATTGTCTCAGGGGGTCTTCTAGCCTCAACTGGCCCAGTAAGTCTGGACATTTTAAGAATTTGAGTTCTGTCTCACATTTTTCTCTCAGGCACATTTTTATTTGCAGTGGTTGGCCAAAGATAGTATTTATTTTTATCTATTAACCAACAAACAAAAAAACCAATCAGTTGCCATGGAGCTGATTCTGATTCATGGCAACCCTGTGTGTGTCAGAGCAGAACAGTGCTCCGTAGCGTTTTCATGTCTGTGACCTGAGATTGCCATGGCTTTCTTCCAAGGCACCTCTGGGTAGGTTTGAACTACCAACCTTTCAGTTAGTAGCCCACTGGTTAACCATATGTACCACCCAAACCGAAAAAACCAAACCCATTACTGTCGAGTCAATCCCGACTCATAGCAACCCTGTAGGACAGGGTAGAACTATTCCATAGGGTTTGCGAGGCTGTAAATTCTTTGGTTAGCAGCCGAGCTCTTAAACACTGTGCCACCAGGGCTCCCTGTGCCACCCAGGGACCCCTTTTGTATCTTTACTGACATTTAAATCTGATAGACATGCCGATGAGTGCAACTCTGACCACACTTTTCATAAAGGAAAACGTGCTGTGACCTGGTGAGAGTCAGTGAAGATTCCAAAGTCTTTGTGCCACCCCTGAGCTCTTCTCAGGATTGCGTTTTCACTGTTTATTATACACTGAAATGATTTACCAGCAGGGATTGTTACGTTCCTTTACAGCTGATTGTACAGCATAATTATTTCTCCATTTGTCAAAAGGGACCACAACACCATAAATGAATCGTGCAGTTTACCACGCTTATGGGTTGTTTTCTTGACTCGGATGCCCCTATTACCATTTCCTAGACTTAATAAGATTCCAATGGGGCCCTTTAATATTGTAAATGATTAATGCTTCCCTTAAGAAGAAACTTTGGATGAATAGTGCTGGATATGATTGCAAATCCGAAGTTTACAAGGAAAGCTAAAATGAACTTAAATAGCTCCAATACAAACTTTTGTTTCATCTCATAAAGTTAAAATACGAACATTGATTCCTAGGCTATGCATCATATTTATGTATTCATAGTTCCTTTGACAGTATCTGCTCCCTCAGGCTAGCTGTATACATTTCTGAAGGGGTATATATCCTCCTCCTGATATAGCCATCTTAATATATCAATAAACAGCCTCTGGTGGTGCAGTGGTTAAGCACTCAGCTGTTAGCCAAAAGGCTGGCAGTTCACTCTAAGAGAGAAAGAACTGGCAATCTGCTTCTGTAGAGATTTACAGCCTTGGAAGCCCTATGGAGTAATTCTACTGTCATGTAGGGTCGCTAGAAATTGGAATCCACTCCATGACAACAGGTTCAGTTTTGGTTTAAGGTATCGATGTTAGTATGCAAGCTTCTAAATTGTGGAAACAATAATAATACTGTCCTTCAAGTGGCACGCCACTGTGTTTCTAATTAGTCTCTTCTCTGTTTAAAGGTCTATGGTTAATAACTACTTAGAAGCCCTTCCCAATCAGATGTGTGCCCGAATGCCTCAGCTCAACTGGATGTGAGTATGCTCCTAAGATCTTAGTGATGACCTGCCCAGGTTAGAGAAATCAGCCCTGAAGTTAATTCGAGATGGCATAAAAAGACCATGATTTTCTAAGGAGCCCTGGTGGCACTATGGTTAAGTGCTCAGATGCCAACCAAAAGATTGACGGTTCAAACTCACCCAGTGGCTTCGCAGGAAAAAGCCCTGGTGATCTGCTCACGTAAAGATGACAGCCTAGGAAACCCTATGGGGCAGTTCTACTCTGTCACATGGGGTCGCTGTGAGTCAGAATTGGCTTGATGGCACCCAACAACAACGACATGATCTTTCCCAAACCCAGACCTGATCGTGTTACCTCCTGGCCTAAAACCCTGTGAGCGTTTCCACAGACATGAGGTAACCATCACCCTTCCTCCTTAAGCACCCGAAAACCCAAAAAAACTCACCCTGTCGAGTCTATTCCAACTCATAGCGACCATATAGGACAGAGTAGAACTGCCCCATAGGGTCTTTAGCAGCTGAGCTCTTAACCACTGTGCCACCGGGGCTCCAGATGAAGGATCCAAAAAATCCAAACCCATCGCTGTCAAGTCCAACTCATAGCAACCCTATAAGGACAGAGTAGAACTACCCCGTAGGGTTTCCGAGGAATGACTGGTGAATCCCAACTGCCGACACTTTGGTTAGCAGCTGAGCTCTTAACCGCTGCACCACAAGCATATGGATAGGCAAAATCCACTACCGTCCAGTTGATTCTGACTCATAGTGACCCTATAGGACAGGGAAGAACTGCCCCATAGGGTTTCCAAGGCTATGAATTTTTACAGAAGCAGATTGCCATATCTTTCTCCCAGGGAGCAACTGGTGGGTTCAAATCGCCGAACTTTTGGTTGGCAGCCGAGTACTTACCCACTGCACCACCAGGGCTCCTGAGACCCCTTGTTTTCTACCCCGTAGCCCTCTAGTTCTGCTCTTGTCCCTCCTCCACAGGCCTCTTCCTTCCAGATGTACGGAATGACCGCTTCCACAATTGGTTCCCTGGGTACAGGTTGTCTCTTCGACCTGAAAAGTTTCGCTCCGTTATTCTTTTGGCTAACTCCAACGCTTCCTTCAAAAGTCAGCCCTACATTGCCTTGCCCAGGAAGCCATTCCTGACACATTGTCCAGCTCCAGAGATGTCCCTGAACGCCCACTGCACCAGGCGCAAACCTCCACTTTGCCGCCATGTCCTGCAGCTCACACCTGTCTCACAGTGTATTGACAGCTACTGATTTCTTGCTTGTGTCTCCTCTGATGTTTCCTGGGTTCTGTGAGGGCAGAAAGCTCCAGTATCTCCAGGGTTAGCACAATGACTGGCACACAGTAGATGCTCAATGAACATCTGTTCAATGGCTCTGCTAAACCGCTTCCACCCCTTGTTAGCCTTTGCTTATGCCTAACCGGGCGACGTTTCATTTTGTTGTACCCAGGGTCGCTATGAGTCGTAACTGACTCAGCAGCATTAACAACAACAATAACGTGGTTTTAAAGGAAGTCCCTAGGTGGTGCAATGGTTAAGCACTCAGCTGCTAACCAAAACGTTGGTGGTTTGAACCCACCAGTGGCTCCAAGGGAGAAAAGATTTGACAGTCTGCTTCCATAAAGATTACAGCCTAGGAAACCCTATGGGGCTGTTCTGCTCTGTCACATGGGCTCACTAGGAGTTGGAATGGACTTGACGGCACACCACCACCAGCACCATGCCTGTTGGAACATTCATTCATGGCTTCACCATCTATACCCACCATTCCCCATCTCATGTATGCCATCTCCTGGGATAGCCAGGACTGTCACAGCGGTTTCCTGTGAAAAGGCTGACTGTGCCATTCCTGAGAACTCTTCTCTGTCAAATCCAGGGATCAGTACAGATGAGATGATACAATTTTAGTACTTCAGCTTGATCCTCTCTGGACTCAGCTCAGGATTTCTTGTTACGATGCTATTAGGAGGGAGGAAGGAATCCCACCAGTAGGAGGAATTTTCTGGATCCTCTGTATCTTCTTGACCAGCTCCCCCTACGGTGAGGGCTTGTGCTCCATCTCTCTAGGCTTCAGGCAACAAGTGCAGCTGCTAACAAGCCCTTGCACACCTTTAAGGTGTTTCCTCAGCAAGAGGCAGCTGTGTGGTTATAACCTGCCCCGTGACAGCACTGCCCTGGCCCCTTACCTCTGCCATCCCACTCAGATATTACGCCTCCACTAGAGCCCTGGTGGCACAGTGGTTAAAGAGCTCAGCTGCTAAGTAAAAAGTCAGCAGTTTGAATCCACCAGCTGCTCCTTGGAAACCCTATGGGACAGTTCTGCTCTGTCCTGTAGGGTCCATACAAGTTGGAATTGACTCAACGGCAACGGGTTTTTTTGGGGGACATGTACAGGCAGGCCACAAACCATGGCACTTTTAGGCAATTGCTATTTATCTCTATCAATTTATTCCAAACCCAGCTATTTTTGCTCCATTTTTCTCAGTTCTGAGAAGAATGAGTTGCCATCAAGTCATGGTGACGCCATGTGTGCAGAGTAGAATTGTGCTCCATTGGGTTTTCCAAGGCTGAGTTTTTGGAAATAGATCTCCAGTCTTCTTTTGAGGTGCCTCTGGGTGGACTCAAACCTCCAACTTTTTCGTTAACAGCTGAGCGTGTTAACCGTTTGCACCATGGTTGTTGTTGTTGTGTGCCATTGAGTCAATCTTGACTCATCACGTGACCCTGTGTGACAGAGTAGACCTGCCCCATTTGGTTTTCTAGGCTGTGATCTTTATGGGAACAGATCATCAGGTCTTTCTCCAGCTGAGCCACGGGGCATGTTAGAACTGCTAATCTTTCAATTAACAGCTGAACATTTAACTTTGGGTCACCAGGGCTCCTTTAATAAATAATAGTCACTGTTACTATGGTTGGATAATATTATGACAACTGGTGGCCTGGTACCCAGCATGAAGGACTCTCTCTAAATGTTAGGCTGCCCTTTCCCTCAATTCTATTAAGTTTTAACATTAATTGAAAGGACAAAAGATGCATAATATTTATTATACTAACCCTGCAATAATGAGAAGGCAAGCATAGTAAAACTTGGAATGAAGTCAAAATAAAGTTCAGAACTCTTATACCAACAGAAGTATTTTATCCCAGTACCTCTAGACATAGGATTTGCACAAAAAAAATTAAAAAAAAAATTTTTTTTTCATTCTTGCCTTTCAGGGATTTGGAAGGCAATCGAATCAAGTATCTTTCAAACTCCACCTTTCTGTCCTGCAGTTCGCTCACAGTGCTGTAAGTATATAAAGGGCTTCGTAAAGGAGAGGAAAACCAACAGACTCAGAAATCAAAAGGAAACATTGACAAAAAAAAGCATAAAGTAGTGTTTTCTTTACAGTTTTGGCATAAATTGGAATACGATGAAAAGCCCACACTGATTTGTTGGCTTTGATGGTGGCGCTGAGCCTTAACTTCGGCCTCCAGCCTGTTCTCCCAGTTTCTGAAGGCAGCGATTATTTCTGGGCACCCTCTCAGTTCAGCTCTCCCTGGAAGCTCCAATTTCCTAACCCCAAGGTCAACAATAAAATCAGAGAATGTGTGTGGAAGTGGTTAGCTCTCCAGTGATTGGGGCAGTGGTGGTCCACTGGGAGAATTCTCGCCTTTCACGTGGGAGACCTGGGTTCGAGTCCCAGCCGGGGCACCTCACACACAGCCACCACCTGTCGTCAGTGGAGACTTGCGTGTTGCTGTGAGGCTGCTGAACAGGTTTCAGCGGAGCTCCCGGACTGAGGTGGACTAGGAAGAAAGGCCTGGCAATCTCTTTCTGAGTCAGCCAATGACTACCCCATGGATCACAACTTTCTGCTCGCCAGCTGACCATGGGCAGGGCCAGGTGGTGTTTGGTCCCTTGTGCATGGGGTCACCATGTGTCAGGGGCCCACTTGACAGCAGCTAACAACATACAACAGTTAGTTGTTACTGTCAGGGGCACTTATCACATGACATCTCTCTCCCTAAATGGAAAAAAAAAAAATTTTTTTTTTTTATAAGAGAGAAAACAGTTGATATATTCCAACTGGCTAAGGGTTCTAACTGGTGATTCTAACTGGTGATTATGTTGTTTTTTATAGGGAGTGGGGAGGCAGAGAGATTGGTCCATTGGTACATCTACACTAGTAAGCTTAAAAACACAAGGGTTTTTAAATTTTGTTTTAATGTGTAGTAAGTACTTAGTAAGATTTATCAGTTGAATGAGTATTTGAAAGGAAAGATGGAAGAAGAAAAAAAGGAGAGTGTATTTGTAGTATTCTAACCACTTCTCTCCAACAAGCCAGGAGATAGAGCTTACCGTCAGACCGCGTATTTATTGGCATATTTCTGGAGAAAAGAGGCTATTCCCTTTACGGGATACAGAGTGCATTCTTTTTCGCACGGATGATTGATGAAAGGAGACTGGACTAAACAAATTCCGCCCAAAACCAGATACTGTGGAGTCAGTCTCGACTCATGACAGCCCCATTTGGGTCAGAGTAGAACCGCACTCCATAGGGTTTTCAATATGGATTTTTTAGCAGTAGATTGCCAGACCTTTCTTCCAAGGTGCCTCTGGAGGGACTCAATCTTCCAATCTTTCAGGTAGCAGCCAAGCTTCTTAACTGTTTGCACCATCATGCTTGTTAGTAGGTGCCATTGAGTCCATTTCGACTCATAGTGACCCCATGTGATAGAGTAGAACTGGCCCATAGGGTTTCCTAGTCTATAACCTTTAGGGAAGCAGATCGCCATGGCACTGCAAGGTGGATTGGAACTGACAACCCTCCAAATTATCTTCTGTTTGTGTAGCTCCACAGAGTTTTGAATCACTTTCTTTATCTCATTTGTTAACACCCTGTGAGGCAGCTAGCAGCTGGCCCCCTCCTTGTGCCATTTGTCTTAGAGGATTCCTGTTTGTAAACAAAGGCAGTTAGGATCACGATCTGCCCCCAAATTTAAAATTTGTGTGTGGTCCTGGAAACTGCTCTGACGCTGATTCAGCCTTGCTCTTCCCTGTTCTTTTCCATTAAGGGAAAAGCGCCTTAAATGGGGTCCTTTCCAATCCTTCACAGGGAATTATTAACGGGGTCAAAATGTGACATTATATGGAGCCCTGGTGGCACAGTGGTTAAGCGCTTGGCTGCTAACCAAAAGGCTGGCAGGTCGGCAGTTCAAATCTACCAGCAGCTCCTCGTGAGAAGGATGCAGTGATCTGCTTCCATAAAGATGACAACCTTGGAAACCCCGTAGGGCAGTTCTGCTCTGTCCTGTAGGGCTGCTATGAGTAAGAATCAACTCGATGACGGTGGGTACACTGGGAAAGAAACAATTTCTAAAATGGTCTGCTGATGGCAGTCACCCCTGGAGGGAGCTGTGGGTGGACATGCCTGGAGCTGCCCTGATGGCAGTCACCCTTGGAGGGAGCTGTGGGTGGACATGCCTGGAGCTGCCCTGATGGCAGTCACCCCTGGAGGGAGCTGTGGGTGGACATGCCTGGAGCTGCACACCTCAATGAGAGAAATTGCGCCTTCTCTTCCTCACCGGCCTCCCTCTGAGACATCAAAGGGGAGCTATCAAGCCACACCTGGATCAATGGCGTCTCCCAATGGGGACTGATCGTTAAAGCAGACGACACCCAACAGTGTTGACTCTCCACATGTCTTGCAGGTTCCTGCCTAGAAATCAAATTGATTTTGTTCCAAAGAAGACATTCTCCTCATTACAAAATTTAGGAGAACTGTAAGTAGCATTGTCTATTAGAAAAACATGATTGGGTCTTCTGAGATTATAAATTTAAATGACAAGTGAGACTGTTTTTTCCAGAGTAGCAATCAAAGTTCTGCATTGTTTTTGTTGTTGTTGTTAGATGCTGTCGAGTCAGTTCCAACTCGCAGCGACCCCAAGTAGAACAGAACAAAACACTGACCCGTTCTGTCCCATCCTCACAATCATTGCTATGTTTGAGCCCATTGTTGCAGCCGCTGTGTCAACCAACTGGTTAAGGGTCTTCCTCTTTTCCGCTGACCCTCTACTTTACCAGGCATGATGTCCTTCTCCAGGGACTGGTCCCTCCTGATAACATGTCCAAAAAATCCTGTATACTACTAGATATTAAAAACCAAGTAAGAAAATTAATACTATCCTAAAGTCAAAAGT